>NC_048576.1:102529301-102853256 GCF_013265735.2 Oncorhynchus mykiss
TCAGATTTAGATTGTATTGAGTATACAGTCCACACCATATCTATTTTGACAGTGAAGCTAACATTTTAAATGTGTCTCTATACTCCAGCATTTTGATTTGAGATCAAAGGTTTTCATGTAAGGTGACAGTATATAATGTCACCTTTTATTTGAAGATATTTTCATACATAACTGTTTTACGTTTTGAAATAAAAGCACTTTTCGTGTCTCGTCCCCCTATTTGAAGAAGTAGTAAGTATTCTGACCAATTTATAAAATAATTTAAATGTTGAAAAGATAATGATGAAATAATTGCACTCTGGAACCTTATAATTGTATATAATTGATTAGCATCATACAATTCTAATCTGATGATGTGTGTAGTTTTAGTCAGAATTAGGTTAAACAATGTATCTGTATAGTGGAAAAACACAGACTGTCTGAGCAAGGCGTAGCTCAGGATTTGTACTTGTATGGGAGGGGCTGAAGAAAGATACAGAGGACAGTTAGAACCCACCTGGCAGGAACTGAGAAAACTTATGAGGACAGGGAGGACTTTTCAAGGTTTCCCTAATCTTGGGGGGATGGAACTGTCGGCTGGGAAAGGATCCACAGTGGTTGGAACTATGGAGAAAGAGATAAAACTCACCCACTGTTTGTGTGGAAGTATGTGCGTAGGATACGTACTGTTTGTGTGTGAAGGTATGTGCATATGGAACCAGTATGAAATGGATGGTTTTGTACAACAGACTAGGACATCCTCATAAATAAACACTTTGATTTTTGTAAACTGGGACTCTTGTCTGCTTCATTCAACCAGAATCTTACAGACTCTGTGTTGCAGACTGAGTAGATTAATTGAAGTTTATGAACATCGATAACACATTTCTCATGACAATTTGGTCCTTTGAGCCGGATTCCAATACCTGCCCTGTCGTCCGAAGGTAACACGCCGAAAACCGTGCACGGGTGGGTCGTTGACCCGTAAATTAAACACCTATCCCCTGACATTGAGGTTCCATAACAGGCCGGTTTATATCTAAGGTCGATAGAGACAGTGACGGAATCCAACCGACATTGCTTTCCCAGCCTACGAGACAAGGTCAGTAAGTTTTTATTCACGAATTTGGGGGAATATTTTAAGACATCTTGGACTTGATATGCTAAACACCTAGAATGAATCAAGGATAAGAACTTAGGTATTCTAAACAGATTCACCGGGACTGTCTAATACTTTGTGTATTAATTAAGGAAGTGATTGAGGTGGAAACTGGGGATTCAAATCAAATCAAATCAAATCAAATCAAATTTTATTTGTCACATACACATGGTTAGCAGATGTTAATGCGAGTGTAGCGAAATGCTTGTGCTTCTAGTTCCGACAATGCAGTAATAACAAGTAATCTAACTAACAATTCCAAAACTACTGTCTTGCACACAGTGTAAGGGGATAAAGAATATGTACATAAGGATATATGAATGAGTGATGGTACAGTGATGGTACAGAGCAGCATAGGCAAGATACAGTAGATGGTATCGAGTACAGTATGTACAAATGAGATGAGTATGTAAACAAAGTGGCATAGTTTAAAGTGGCTAGTGATACATGTATTACATAAGGATACAGTCGATGATATAGAGTACAGTATATGACGTAAGCATATGAGATGAATAATGTAGTGTAAGTAACATTATATAAGGTAGCATTGTTTAAAGTGGCTAGTGATATATTTACATAATTTCCCATCAATTCCCATTATTAAAGTGGCTGGAGTTGAGTCAGTGTCAGTGTGTTGGCAGCAGCCACTCAATGTTAGTGGTGGCTGTTTAACAGTCTGATGGCCTTGAGATAGAAGCTGTTTATCAGTCTCTCGGTCCCAGCTCTGATGCACCTGTACTGACCTCGCCTTCTGGATGATAGCGGGGTGAACAGGCAGTGGCTCGGGTGGTGTATGTCCTTGATGATCTTTATGGCCTTCCTGTGACATCGGGTGGTGTAGGTGTCCTGGAGGGCAGGTAGTTTGCCCCCGGTGATGCGTTGTGCAGACCTCACTACCCTCTGGAGAGCCTTACGGTTGAGGGCGGTGCAGTTGCCATACCAGGCGGTGATACAGCCCGCCAGGATGCTCTCGATTGTGCATCTGTAGAAGTTTGTGAGTGCTTTTGGTGACAAGCCGAATTTCTTCAGCCTCCTGAGGTTGAAGAGGCGCTGCTGCGCCTTCTTCACGATGCTGTCTGTGTGAGTGGACCAATTCAGTTTGTCTGTGATGTGTATGCCGAGGAACTTAAAACTTGCTACCCTCTCCACTACTGTTCCAACCTATGGTTGTAATGGATTCAGTATACAGCCCAATCAGTAGTGAAAGAAGAATGTTATGCCTGCGCCACAGCAAAATCTCAGTTGAAAACCATCCCCTTTCCACTTGATGGAATTGAAAGTTGAAATGAAATGAAAGTTGGATTGGTCTTCATTATCTGTATGTGCCCATTACATCCAGACTTCCCCCTTTCACAGTTACAGGAGGAAATTATTATTGTATGGCTCGATATATCACACACAGATGGGACGTAGGGGAAGTAAGAACATGCCATAGGACAGAGAATGTTACAACGGACAAGAGGGACCTTGTACAGTTAGGCCTTCACCCTTACCCAACACAAAGACCTAGGGCCAGGTAGAAGAGAAAGAAGGAAAGAAGGAGTGCTCCATCAGGATCTTTTGACAATGGAGTTTACATTGATAGCATTGGAGTTCCAAGAGTGGTGCCCGAAACCTTGAATAAAGACTGTTGACATCTAGTGGAAGTCATAGAAATTGCAATCTGGGAGCCGGATTTACATATAGCCAATAGGTTTGCATTGGAAGAGCCTGGGACCTCAAAAACAAAACAAATTCGGTTCTTCAGATTTTTTTCTGCCATATCAATTATGTTATAGACAGTATTTTAACCTCTTGAAACTAGGGGGCACTATTTTCATTTTTGGAAAAATAACATTCCCAAAGTAAACAGGCTATTTTGTCAGGACAAGATGCTAGAATATGCCTATAATTGACAGCTTAGGATAGAAAGCACTCTGAAGTTTCCAAAACTGTAAAAATATTGTCTGTGAGTATAACAGAACTGATATTGCAGGCGAAAGCCTGAGAAAAATCCAATCAGTAAGGGACTCTTATTAGAAACCTCTGCGTTCCTATGTGTCCCCATTGAGCAGTGAAAGAGATATCAACCAGATTCCTTTTTCTATGGCTTCCCTAATGTGTCCAGTGTCACAAGACATAGTTTCAGGCTTTTATTTTGACAAATGAGTGTGAACGACAACATTGCATCAGTGGTCAGCTGGTGGCTCTCAGAGTGATTTGTGCGTAATAGACAAAGGCGGCCATTGTGCCTCTCGCTCCTACTGGGAAGCCAACTGTCCCGGTTGATATATTATCGAATAGATATTTGAAAAACACCTTGAGGGTTGATTCTAAAAAACGTTTGCCATGTTTCTGTCGATATTATGGATCTCATTTGGAATATTTATCAGCGTTGTCGCATTTCCGGTGGATTTCTCAACCAAACGTGAAGTACAAACAACAGAGGTATTTCATGAATATTAATATTTTCTAGTAATATTTTTTGTCCATTGCGTTATGCTAATTAGTGTCAGTTGATGACAATTCTCCCGGATCCGGGAGGGGTAGTTCTAAGATTAAAGTGTTTTCTACCCAGTGCTACCAATTAAATGCATATCCTAGCTTTTGGGCCTGAGTAACAGGCAGTTTACTTTGGGTATGTCACTGAAGCGGATATTCAGGAAACTAGACGCTATCCCTAAGAAGTTTTTACATTTTAGCTGCCATGTTCAGGGGATTAAATAAAATGTGTCATTCTGTACTGTTGCGTAATATGAAACATTCTATCTCAAATCCAAAATGCTGGAGCGTAGCACCAAATTTAAAACTGTAAGCTTCACTGTCCAAACACATATGGTGTGGACTATTTGTGCCTTGGTAAACACATGTGGATCTGGTGAACAGTTATCACTTGTTGACCAAGTACAGGAATACTGACCTCAGAGTCTCCAGTTTACATTGGGGATTCCCCAGTCCAGCAGAGAGCAGCTTCACTCCTGAATCCTTCAGGTCATTGTTACTCAGGTCCAGCTCTCTCAGGTTTGAGGAGTTTGACCTCAGAGCTGAGACCAGAGAAGCACAGCCTTCCTCTGTGACTCCACAGCCTGACAGCCTGACAAAGAGATCATCATGACTTCACAAACACACGGTTAATTTAACGAGTGGCAGATGCATTTGGTTTATTCTCTCAAACAACTTCAAGATTCATTTTTCATCTCCTAGAATTGTATGGTCATATTGTTATGACGCACTGACTCAGTAAGTTTTTCAATTATAAATATTTTAATCTAAACAGAATATTTCTTCCTGATTAGTTCTCAAATGTCATTTTATTTACTCACAGAACAACTCTGGAGGCTTTGACCACTGGCAGCAGCCTCAGAAGACCTTCCTCTGATCTGGAGAATTTCTTCATGTCAAACACATCCAGCTCCTTTTCTGAAGTCAGCAACACAAAGACCAGAGCTGACCACTGTGCAGGTAAGAGTTTGGCTTCTGAGAGACCTCCTGATCTCAGGTAGCTTTGGATCTCCTCCACTAGAGAATGGTCATTCAGTTCATTCAGACAGTGGAACAGATTGATGCTCCTCTCTGGAGAGGGATTCTCCTTGATCTTCTTCTTGATGTACTTGACTGTTTCTTCATGGCTCTGTGAGCTGCTTCTGGTCTTTGTCAGTAGACCTCGTAAGTGCTTCTGATTGGACTCCAGTGAGAGGCCCAGAAGGAAGCGGAGGAAAAGGTCAAGGTTTCCCGTTTCATTTTGTAAGGCTTTATCCACAGCACTCTTGTAGACAGTATCTTTAGGCTTCAGCGCAAAATAGATACTGGATGTTGATTGCGGTTTGGCCATTAGATTCTCATTGTTGTTGATGAAGGAGAGGAACACATATACAGCAGCCATAAACTCCTGAATGCTCAAATGCACGAAGCAGTACACCTTGTTCTGGTACAGCTCACATTCCTCTTTAAAGAGCTGTGTGCACAATCCTGAGTACACTGAGGCTTCATTGACATCAATGCCAGCCTCTTTCAGGTCTTCCTCATAGAAAATCAGATTGCCATTCAAAAGCTGTTGAAAAGCCAGTTTGCCCAGTGACAGAATGCTCTCTTTTTTACAGTTTGGATCTGTCTCTTCTTTCCCAACATACTTTTCATTATTTTGTTTGGCGTGAAACTCTACAAGGTGTGTGTACATCTCTGTCAGAGTCTTGGGCATCTCTTCTCTCTTATGTTTCAGCATGTGTTCAAGGACTATTGCAGAAATCCAACAGAAGACTGGAATGTAGCACATGATGTGGAGGTTCCTTGATGTCTTTATGTGTGAGATGATTCTGATTGCCAGGTCCTCATCACTGAATCTCTTCCTGAAGTACTCCTCCTTCTGTGGGTCATTGAACCCTCGTACCTCTGTCACCTGGTCAACACACCCTGAAGGGATCTTATTGGCTGCTGCAGGTCGGGTAGTTATCCAGATGAGAGCAGAAGGAAGCAGATTTCCCTTTATGAGATTTGTCAGTAGAACATCCACTGAGGTTGACTCTGTGACGTCACAACAGATCTTGTTCTTCTGGAAGTCTAGGGGCAGTCGGCACTCATCCAGACCATCAAAGATGAACAGAACTTTGTACTTGTCATAGTTGGAGATTCTTGATTGTTTGCTTTCCATTGAGAAGTGATTAAGAAGTTCAATGAAAGTGTGTTTGTCTCCTTTCATCAAATTCAGCTCCCGAAAAGGGAATGCAAATACAAATTGGACATCCTGATTTGCTTTTCCTTCAGCCCAGTCCAGAATGAACTTCTGCACAGAGACTGTTTTTCCAATGCCAGCGACTCCCTTTGTCAGCACAGTTCTGAAATGTTGGTCTTGTCCAGTTAAGGGTTTGAAGATGTCGTTACATTTGATTGCAGTCTCTGGTCTTGCTTGTTTCCTGGTTGTTGTCTCAATCTGTCTCAGCTCATGTTCATTATTGACCTCTCCTGTTCCACCCTCTTTGATGTAGAGCTCTGTGTAGATGTTATTGAGAAGTGTTGGGTTTCCTTGTTTAGCGATCCCCTCAAATACACATTGAAACTTCTTCTTTAGATTAGATTTGAGTTCACGTTGGCAAATCACAGCAAGCTCATCTGAATGAAGAAATAACACAGAGGATATTAATATTACGTCTGTTTTAATGCCTACAGTATTATAGGACTGTTATAAAGTTTTACATTATAATAATTTATTATCTGACTGTATAAATGTGTAAATGTTTTCATAATGCATTACAGACTGGTGTGACTGATTACATTATTATTGGTATTATTGATGGTATTATTAATGTTGTCTCTCTCTCTAAATTAATCACCACAACACATCCCTGCTGCTACTTGATGAGGTCACTAGGTGTTGTGTTAAGGCTGCTACAATATCATTGAGTTACACAGCTACTTTAGCTGTACTTTAGCTACATCTTTTAAATATTATAAAACATCATTCAACATGAGGCAGACAGCTCTTACATTTCTCCAGTGTGTCAGCATGCTCCTTCTGGTTCATTTTCCTCAGGATGTGCAGTGTGATCTTCAGAGCCCCCTCTCTGGCACTGATCTCCTGCTTCTCATCTTCAATGTCCACCACTTCCTTATCCTGCTTCTGACTCTCAAGGCCTTCTGGGGGTTCAGGACTAAGAATCCTCTTAAACAACTTCAGCTCGTTCTTCACAAATGTAATAATATTCTCTTCAAGCAACTGAAATAAATTAAGTTAAGTTAAGTTTAGCAAGAGAATAAATGCTTTCTCATTAACACATTAATGAATGATTGACAGATCAACTTTACTTGAGGTAAACAAAAACAAATGTACATAACAGGACCACATACACTGAATATGGAGTCCAGGTCTGTTTGATGACTCTGGGAAGACTGACCACTGAGAATCTCTGACTCTGATCTCTCCTGTTGGTTTCTGTGGACAAAACATGAGACATCTCCTCATCCAGTGAGTGCACACACACACACACACACACACACACACACACACACACACACACACACACACACACACACACACACACACACACACACACACACAGGGAGGGAATGTTGTGTTTGTTTAATATTGTTTTAGGACTATGAAAATGGACAAAATGATCAGCCTATGGATTATGAAGACAACAACAATAAATGGGAAAATGGGAGAGGAGAAATGACTATAGACAGTGTTGTTTAACTCACTGACCATGACCCATGAGTTCTTCTTACCTTTGTTCAGTAGAAAAGTCTCCCTCTCTAAACACTATAGGTTTACCCATAGACTGGTTACTCTTCATGGACACACAGCTGGGTACAGGGGAGGCTGGTCTCTCCTGCTTGATTGGACTTCAACACAACAGAGACAAACATTACATCTCTCATCTACTCTGAGCTCAGAAGGGGAAACATAAGAAGAGTTTCATTCCAAAAATCCTTTACATCCATTTTCAGAAATCTTTGCAAATTTGTTTTTTTGTTTCTAGAAATGATCAAATTAATGATTGTGTTTTCTCACTATCTAATCATGGCATGCTCAATAACAGACATGTATTTGATTATAATCTATCACATGGTTTAATTTCAGAGAGACAAATAATCATGTTTTTTTGTTGCTAAATGCTACATATCTGTCTGACTCTCAGAGAAATCAGTAGTACTGCTAGGTTTTACACAGTAATAATATATATCTGCCTCACTCTCAGAGAAATCAGTAGTACTGCTAGGTTTTACACAGTAATAATAGATATCTGTCTCACTCTCAGAGAAATCAGTAGTACTGCTAGGTTTTACACAGTAATAATATATATCTGCCCCACTCTCAGAGAAATCAGTAGTACAGCTAGGTTTAGTACAGTAATAATATATATCTGCCTCACTCTCAGAGAAATCAGTAGTACTGCTAAGTTTTATACAGTAATAATATATATCTGCCTCACTCTCAGAGAAATCAGTAGTACTACTAGGTTTTACACAGTAAAAATATATATTTCCCTCAGTCTCAGAGAAATCAGTAGTTCTGCTAGGTTTTATACAGGCAAATATTTTCCTCAGACCACTAGGACAGCTGAGTAATCTAACACCTGCCTCAGACCACTAGAACAGCTGAGTAATCTAACATCTGCCTCAGACCACTAGAACAGCTGAGTAATCTAACACCTGTCTCAAACCACTAGATCATCTGAGTAATCTACCACCTGCCTCAGATTACTCAGCTGTTCTAGTGGTCTGAGGCAGGTGTTAGATTACTCACCTGTTCTAGTGGTCTAACACCTGCCTCAGACCACTAGAACAGCTGAGTAATCTACCACCTGCCTCAGACCACTAGAACAGCTGAGTAATTTGCTACCTAACTGGGAGTCTCCTGAGTGAAAACATCTGAAGTTCTTCAAAGGTAAATGATTTCAATTGATTGCTTTTCTTATTTTCGTGAAAATGTTGCCTGCTGCCAGCAGAGTCTAGCATAGCATTATGCCATGATAAACTTACACAAATGCTTGTCTAGCGTTGGCTGTAAAGCATATATTGAAAATCTGAGATGACAGTTTGATTAACAAAAGGCTAAGCTGTGTCTTCATTTGTGATTTTCATGAATAGGAACATTTTCTAGGGGTATTTATGTCCGCTGCGTTATGCTAAATCGTTTGAGGCTTTGATTACGCTCCCGGATCCGGGTTTGAGAGTAACAAGAAGTTAAACAGGATATTTTATCAGGACAAGATGCTAGAATATGCATATAATTGACACCGTTCGATAGAAAACACTCTAACTTTTCCAAAACTGTAAAGATATTGTCTGTGAGTATAACTTAACTGATGCTGCAAGCGAAAGCCTGAGAAAAATCCAATCTGGAAGTGCCCCAGGTTTTCGCTGCGTTCCAATGACTCCCTATTCGGCTGTGAATGTACCATCAACGAGCTTACGCTTGCTACGTATTCCCCAAGGTGTCTAAGGCATTGTGACGTAGTTTTACGCATTTCTGTTGAAGAATAGCCGTATGGGGGCACATTTGGTAAGTGGTCACATGGTGGCTCCGAGAGAGATTCTCGCGTAAAATACAGAGGTAGCCATTACTCCAATCGGTCCTGGAGAAAAAGGAATTGTCCCGACGGATATATTATCGAATAGATATTAGAAAAACACCTTGAGGATTGATTCTAAACAACGTATGCCATGTTTCTGTCGATATTATGGAGCTAATTTGGAAATAATTCCGGCGTTGTGGTGACCGCAATTTCCGGGCGATTTCTCAGCCAAACGTGAAGAACAAACGGAGCTGTTTCGCCTACAAAAATAATATTTTGGAAAAAAATGAACTTTGGCTATCTACCTGGGAGGCTCGTGAGTGAAAACATCCGAAGTTCATCAAAGGAAAACAATTTAATTTGATTGCTTTTCTGATTTCCGTGACAAGGTTGCCTGCTGCTAGCAAGGCATAATGCTATGCTAGGCTATTATAAACTTACACAAATGATTGTCTAGCTTTGGCTGTAAAGCATATTTTGAAAATCTGCGATGACAGGGTGATTAGCAAAAGGCTAAGCTGTGTCTCAATATATTTCATTTGCAATTTTCATGAATAGGAATATTTTCTAGGGATATTTATGTCCGCTGCGTTATGCTAATTAGTTTCAGGCGATGATTACGCTCCCGCATGCGGGTTTGGGAGTCGCTAGAGGTTAAGTGAAACCTTACACAGAAATACAATTCTCTCACATTACATCATTAGCATCCCATCCCATAATTTCACAAATAGTTTAATCTTTCCTCATTTATCCTGTACAACAATTAGATGTAAGCCTCATATCTGAGGCTATTGTATAAACTGCGTTATGGTAATGTGGCAGTATTGTCTCCCATGAGTTTCACAAAATTTTACCATACGCACTAGTTCGTAGCTGGATTCTTCACCGATCTTTTATGCCTTCTCCAGAACATAAATGTTGTTCAGACCTCAAGTGCTGTGAGGGGGAAGAAATTCCTTTGTTCTCTCTATGAAACTCACTCTCTCTATACTGTGGCCATGAGGAGATAATCTCCTCCAGGAACGCATATGAAGCAGACCAGGCCAGGTTTTGGGGTTAAAATATCTTCTGGGATATGAAGCAGACCAGGCCAGGTTTTGGGGTTAAAATATCTTCTGGGATATGACGCAGACCAGGCCAGGTTTTGGGGTTAAAATATCTTCTTGGAACGCATATGAAGCAGACCAGGCCAGGCCAGGGTTTGGGGTTTAATTATATTCTGGGATATGAAGCAGACCAGGCCAGGTTTTGGTGTTTAAATATCTTCTGGGAACGCATATGAAGCAGACCAGGCCAGGGTTTGGGGTTTAAATATCTTCTGGGAACTCATATGAAGCAGACCAGGCCAGGGTTTGGGGTTTAAATATCTTCTGGGAACTCATATGACGCAGACCAGGCCGGGGTTTGGGGTTTAAATATCTTCTGGGATATGAAGCAGACCAGGCCGGGGTTTGGGGTTTAAATATCTTCTGGGATATGAAGCAGACCAGGCCGGGGTTAGGGGTTTAAATATCTTCTGGGATATGAAGCAGACCAGGCCGGGGTTTGGGGTTTAAATATCTTCTGGGATATGAAGCAGACCAGGCCAGGGTTTGGGGTTTAAATATCTTCTGGGATATGACGCAGACCAGACAATAAAATAACAATAATGAGACTGTAAGGAGAACCAGTACTGAGTCAATGTGCAGGGGTACCAGGTAGTTGAGGTAATAATGAGGCTATAGGGAGTACCAGTACTGAGTCAATGTGCAGGGTACCAGGTAGTTGAGGTAATAATGAGACTATAAGGAGTACCAGTACTGAGTCAATGAGCATGGGTACCAGGTAGTTGAGGTAATAATGAGACTATAAGGAGTACCAGTACTGAGTCAATGTGCAGGGTACCAGGTAGTTGAGGTAATAATGAGACTATAAGGAGTACCAGTACTGAGTCAATGTGCAGGGTACCAGGTAGTTGAGATAATAATGAGACTATAAGGAGTACCAGTACTGAGTCAATGTGCAGGGTACCAGGTAGTTGAGGTAATAATGAGACTATAAGGAGTACCAGTAGTACTGAGTCAATGTGCAGGGTACCAGGTAGTTGAGGTAATAATGAGACTATAAGGAGTACCAGTACTGAGTTAATGTGCAGGGTACCAGGTAGTTAAGTTAATATGTACAGTACATTTAGGTAGGTGTAAAAGTGAATAGAGACTACATCTCCTCATCCAGGGAGTGACACTCTTTCACACACACACACACACACACACACACACACACACACACACACACACACACACACACACACACACACACACACACACACACACACACACACACACACACACACACACACACACACACACAGGGAGGGAATGTTGTGTTTGTTTAATATTGTTTTAGGACTATGAAAATGGACAAAAGGATGAGCCTATGGATTCTGAAAACAACAACAATAAATGGGAAAATGGGAGAGGAGAAATTACTAGAGACAGTGTTGTTTAACTCACTGACCAGGACCCATGAGTTCTTCTTACCTTTGTTCAGTAGAAAAGTCTCCCTCTCTAAACCGTATAGGATATTCCATAGACCGGTCACTCTTCATGGACACACAGCTGGGTACAGGGGAGGCTGGTCTCTCCTGCTGGATTGGTCTTCAACACAACAGAGACAAACATTACATCTCTCAACTACACTCAAGTCAGATGGGGAAACATAAGAGGAGCTCCATTCTTAAATGCTATAGATCCATTTTCTGAAACGTTTGTAAATATGCTTTAATTGTTTGAAGAAATTATGAAATAGATTATTGCGTTTTTTTCACTCTCTAATCAAGGCATAGGGTTGTTCAATAACAGACCTGTATTTGTTCAAAATCTATTACTTGATGATTTCATTTCAGAGGGACAAATAATAATGTTTTTGTTCCGCAAATTGCGATATAGCTGCCTCACTCTTAAACCGGCTGAATTTTGTCTAATGTAGCAACATTTGAAAAGGTGTTTTTTACATTGGATAAAAGTAGAGACTAGGGTGGAAAATAGTATATCAGTGCTTGAAAATGGGACACTACAGTTGAGGAACAACGGGGAAGTAATTCTGCTTTGAACGTTGATAAACTTGTAACCTCACTTTTGAGAAAATGGACTTTGAATATTTTGGTACCTACTGGAGAGCTCTTCTTTGTCTACATGGCTGTTACTTAGGCAGATTATGTCACCCATCTAAATAAATAGTTGTTTATATATATATATATATATATATATATATATATATATATATATATATATATATATACAGTGGGGCAAAAAAAGTATTTAGTCAGCCACCAATTGTGCAAGTTCTCCCACCTAAAAAGATCAGAGAGGCCTGTAATTTTCATCATAGGTACACTTCAACTATGACAGAAAAAATGAGAAAAAAAATACAGAAAATCACATTGTATTCAGATTATTGCATGGGTTTCTTTTACCATAAAACATTTTTTTTAAAATCTGACACAGCGGTTGCATTAAGGAGAGCTATATCTATAATTCCATGTGTCTAACTTGTATTATCAACTACATTTATGATGAGTATTTCTGTTTAATGATGTGGCTAAGCAAAATCACTGGATGTTTTTGGAACTAGTGAATGTAACGCGCCAATGTAAAGTCCTATTTTGATCAATATGAACTTTATCAAACAAAACATGCATGTATTGTGTAACATGAAGTCCTATGAGTGTCATCTGATGAAGATGATCAAAGGTTAGTGATTCATTTTATCTCTATTTGTGGTTTTTGTGACTGTCTGGAAAATCTTTTGCTGGAAAAATTGCTGTGTTTTTCTGTGGCTATGTGGTGACCTAACATAATCGTTGTGAGCCGGCTCTTGTAGGTGAACATTGTGTATAACTTTTAGTGAGTCCATATATTAAGGAAGTGATAGAAGCCTTTTTGGTTCAATAAGGAACCTTCTTTTCTAAGAGTGTATAATAACAAACACGATTTTCTTTTGACTATTTAATTTTCTACATCGTGTTATTTCAAGTTCTCCCTTTGGAGCGCAACATCACGTTGTTAAAAAATACTCCTAAACTGTGCGTGGCTATAAATTGGGCGTGGCTATAAATTGGGCAATTGAAGGCATCTAGGGCGTAATATGTGTTTGATGAAAATTGACATTGTTGCAACGTTGTAGGCAACATTATTGGCAAGGGACTTGATGCCTACTATGCCAAAGATATTTAGAGTTGTTAAACGGGTGTGAAGAGTGTGTTGATATAACGGTAATATTGTAAAAATTCTGCTTGAAACAATCATCACAATTGAAAAAAAATGAATTCCATTATATTAGGCAAGAATTAAGAGTAGGCAAAGTGGTCGTGTTGTGAAAATTCTATAAAATCTCTTACATTGGAAAGTGGGTGCCGTGGAACCCCTACAGTACCTCCTCAGACCCCAGATTGAGAACCGGATTGAGTACCCCAGCAGTACCTCCGCAGACCTCGGATTGAGAACCCCGGCAGTACCTCCACAGACCCGGATTGAGAACCCCAGCAGTACCTCCACAGACCCCGGATTGAGAACCCCAGCAGTACCTCCTCAGACCCCGGATTGAGAACCCCAGCAGTACCTCCTCAGACCCCGGATTGAGAACCCCAGCAGTACCTCCACAGACCCCGGATTGAGAACCACAGCAGTACCTCCACAGACCCCGGATTGAGAACCCCAGCAGTACCTCCACAGACCCGGATTGAGAACCACAGCAGTACCTCCACAGACCCCGGATTGAGAACCCCCGCAGTACCTCCTCAGACCCCGGATTGAGAACCCCTGCAGTACCTCCACAGACCCCGGATTGAGAACCCCAGCAGTACCTCCTCAGACCCCGGATTGAGAACCCCAGCAGTACCTCCTCAGACCCCGGATTGAGAACCCCAGCAGTACCTCCCCAGACCCCGGATTGAGAACCCCAGCAGTACCTCCTCAGACCCCTGGATTGAGAACCCCAGCAGTACCTCCTCAGACCCCGGATTGAGAACCGGATTGAGAACCCCAGCAGTACCTCCACAGACCCCGGATTGAGAACCCCAGCAGTACCTCCCCAGATCCCGGATTGAGAACCCCAGCAGTACCTCCTCAGACCCCAGTAATATTGAAGGTACCCATAAGCAACCATTTCAGACTAAAAAACAGAGGTGCGTTTTTTTTGGAAGTAAACTCTTAATAATTCTTCACCACAATTGTCATCTCACCTCTTAGCTTTGGTGTCATGTTCCTCGGGGAGTCTTATTTTAGAGGGAGGGTCCCCCTCTCTCTCCCCAGAGAGACTCATTTTAGAGCAACTGACACCTAAACAGAGTTCAAGCATGTTGGTTGTGGTTAACACAATAATTCTTGAATATCAATTGTTATCATTTATTCGTTATCTCTTATGAAACATTTACTAACAGACATATCTAAACAGTCATTTGATTAATGCATCACATGAACAATCAATAATAAATAATAAACATAATAAACATCCATAATAATAATAATATACTACTGTTTGTTAGTTATAGACAGTACGGCAACACAAGGCCATGTCTCACAATTATTTTCATTAAGTAATAGTAGGCTATTTCTTGTCTTTCAATCTGTTCTTTTCTAAACGTATCTGAGAATATAGACAGAAGGGGTAAAACGGACATGATTGATCTGAGGGGGAAATCATTGATCCATTCAGAAAGGTTTTATGCATCAAGTAAGAGATGTTATATTATGTAAAGTAGACTAGGTTATAATGTATAGTAGTGGGTTGTTAGTGATATGTAGATGTTATATTATGTAAAGTAGACTAGATTACAATGTATAGTAGTGGGTTGTTAGTGATATGTAGATAGCCTATAACCTACATATAATAGATGACCAGTCTAAACCTGTTCAGATCAGTTCACAGAGACCATCAGGTTTGTCAGCATGATAAGTGATCATAACTCAACCTAAACTGACTATTGAATGTCTGACGTCGACCTAACGTTATAATAGTTTGTAGGTAACCTAGACCTAACCTTATAATAGTTTGCAGGTAGCCTAGACCTAACCTTATAATAGTTTGTAGGTAGCCTAGACCTAACCTTATAATAGTTTGTAGGTAGCCTAGACCTAACCTTATAATAGTTTGTAGGTAGCCTAGACCTAACCTTATAATAGTTTGTAGGTAGCCTAGACCTACAGTACGAGAGTCTGCCCATCTTTCCTACATTCCAACACATTTATTTAATGTTACAGAGAAATATGTGTTACAGTTTCAACAGCCATTTTATAACTGCGTGGGCTACAAACATACTTCTAATTTCATATGAGGAAATCACTTTTTTTTTTTTTTTTTTTTTTTTTTTTACCTTTATTTAACTAGGCAAGTCAGTTAAGAACAAATTCTTATTTCCAATGACGACCTAGGAACAGTGGGTTAACTGCCTGTTCAGGGGCAGAACGACAGATTTGTACCTTGTCAGCTCGGGGATTCAAACTTGCAACCTTTCGGTTACTAGTCCAACACTCTAACCACTAGGCTCCCCTGCCACACATAACTTACAGTCACTGGTGCAGCCGCCTGTTTCCTTGCAGATGAAGTAGCTTTCAAAGACAACTCATTCAACCAGCCTAAACAACAGTACATAAAATATGTAAAATGGTCAAAAGTGAATCCTCATAGAGTCATATACATTAGAGAGAGTTATATATATCCTGATAGAGTCATATACATTAGAGAGGTATATATATCCTGATAGAGTCATATACATTAGAGAGAGGTATATATATCCTGATAGTCATATACATTAGAGAGGTATATATATCCTGATAGAGTCATATACATTAGAGAGGTATATATATCATGATAGAGCCATATACATTAGAGAGGTATATATATCCTGATAGAGTCATATACATTAGAGAGAGGTATATATATCCTGATATGGTCATATACATTAGAGAGAGGTATATATATCCTGATAGAGCCATATACATTAGAGAGAGGTATATATATCCTGATAGAGTCATATACATTAGAGAGAGGTATATATATCCTGATAGAGTCATATACATTAGAGAGGTATATATATATCCTGATATAGCCATATACATTAGAGAGAGGTATATATATATCCTGATAGAGCCATATACATTAGAGAGAGGTATATATATATCCTGATATAGCCAAATACATTAGAGAGAGGTATATATATCCTGATATAGTCATATACATTAGAGAGAGGTATATATATCCTGATAGAGTCATATACATTAGAGAGAGGTATATATATCCTGATAGAGTCATATACATTAGAGAGGTATATATATATCCTGATATAGCCATATACATTAGAGAGAGGTATATATATATCCTGATAGAGCCATATACATTAGAGAGAGGTATATATATCCTGATATAGCCAAATACATTAGAGAGAGGTATATATCTCCTGATAGAGACATATACATTAGAGAGAGGTATATATATCCTGATAGAGTCATATACATTAGAGAGAGGTATATAGATCCTGATATAGTCATATACATTAGAGAGAGGTATATATATCCTGATATAGCCATATACATTAGAGAGAGGTATATATATCCTGATAGAGCCATATACATTAGAGAGAGGTATATATATCCTGATATAGCCATATACATTAGAGAGGTATATATATCCTGATATAGTCATATACATTAGAGAGGTGTATATATCCTGATAGTCATTAGAGAGAGGTATATATATCCTGATAGAGTCATATACATTAGAGAGGTATATATATCCTGATAGAGTCATATACATTAGAGAGGTATATATATCCTGATAGAGCCGTAGAGAGAGGTATATATATCCTGATAGAGCCGTGGAGAGAGGTATATACATCCTGATAGAGCCATATACATTAGAGAGAGTTATATATATCCTGATAGAGCCATATACATTAGAGAGAGGTATATATATCCTGATAGAGCCATATACATTAGAGAGGTATATATATATCCTGATATAGCCAAATACATTAGAGAGAGGTATATATCTCCTGATAGAGACATATACATTAGAGAGAGGTATATATATCCTGATAGAGTCATATACATTAGAGAGAGGTATATAGATCCTGATATAGTCATATACATTAGAGAGAGGTATATATATCCTGATATAGCCATATACGTTAGAGAGAGGTATATATCTCCTGATAGAGACATATACATTAGAGAGAGGTATATATATCCTGATAGAGTCATATACATTAGAGAGAGGTATATAGATCCTGATATAGTCATATACATTAGAGAGAGGTATATATATCCTGATATAGCCATATACGTTAGAGAGAGGTATATATATCCTGATATAGTCATATACATTAGAGAGGTGTATATATCCTGATAGTCATTAGAGAGAGGTATATATATCCTGATATAGTCATATACATTAGAGAGGTATATATATCCTGATAGAGTCATATACATTAGAGAGGTATATATATCCTGATAGAGTCATATACATTAGAGAGGTATATATATCCTGATAGAGTCATATACATTAGAGAGGTATATATATCCTGATAGAGCCGTAGAGAGAGGTATATATATCCTGATAGAGCCGTGGAGAGAGGTATATATATCCTGATAGAGCCATATACATTAGAGAGAGTTATATATATCCTGATAGAGCCATATACATTAGAGAGAGGTATATATATCCTGATAGAGCCATATACATTAGAGAGGTATATATATATCCTGATATAGCCAAATACATTAGAGAGAGGTATATATATCCTGATTGAGTCATATACATTAGATAGGGAAATATATCCTGATAGAGCCATATGCATTAGAGAGGTATATATATCCTGATAGAGTCATATACATTAGAGAGGTATATATATCATGATAGAGCCATATACATTAGAGAGGTATATATATCCTGATAGAGTCATATACATTAGAGAGAGGTATATATATCCTGATATGGTCATATACATTAGAGAGAGGTATATATATCCTGATAGAGTCATATACATTTGAGAGAGGTATATATATCCTGATAGAGTCATATACATTAGAGAGGTATATATATATCCTGATATAGCCATATACATTAGAGAGAGGTATATATATATCCTGATAGAGCCATATACATTAGAGAGGTATATATATATCCTGATATAGCCATATACATTAGAGAGAGGTATATATATATCCTGATAGAGCCATATACATTAGAGAGAGGTATATATATATCCTGATATAGCCAAATACATTAGAGAGAGGTATATATCTCCTGATAGAGACATATACATTAGAGAGAGGTATATATATCCTGATAGAGTCATATACATTAGAGAGAGGTATATAGATCCTGATATAGTCATATACATTAGAGAGAGGTATATATATCCTGATATAGCCATATACATTAGAGAGAGGTATATATATCCTGATAGAGCCATATACATTAGAGAGAGGTATATATATCCTGATATAGCCATATACATTAGAGAGGTATATATATCCTGATATAGTCATATACATTAGAGAGGTGTATATATCCTGATAGTCATTAGAGAGAGGTATATATATCCTGATAGAGTCATATACATTAGAGAGGTATATATATCCTGATAGAGTCATATACATTAGAGAGGTATATATATCCTGATAGAGCCGTAGAGAGAGGTATATATATCCTGATAGAGCCGTGGAGAGAGGTATATACATCCTGATAGAGCCATATACATTAGAGAGAGTTATATATATCCTGATAGAGCCATATACATTAGAGAGAGGTATATATATCCTGATAGAGCCATATACATTAGAGAGGTATATATATATCCTGATATAGCCAAATACATTAGAGAGAGGTATATATCTCCTGATAGAGACATATACATTAGAGAGAGGTATATATATCCTGATAGAGTCATATACATTAGAGAGAGGTATATAGATCCTGATATAGTCATATACATTAGAGAGAGGTATATATATCCTGATATAGCCATATACGTTAGAGAGAGGTATATATATCCTGATATAGTCATATACATTAGAGAGGTGTATATATCCTGATAGTCATTAGAGAGAGGTATATATATCCTGATATAGTCATATACATTAGAGAGGTATATATATCCTGATAGAGTCATATACATTAGAGAGGTATATATATCCTGATAGAGTCATATACATTAGAGAGGTATATATATCCTGATAGAGTCATATACATTAGAGAGGTATATATATCCTGATAGAGCCGTAGAGAGAGGTATATATATCCTGATAGAGCCGTGGAGAGAGGTATATATATCCTGATAGAGCCATATACATTAGAGAGAGTTATATATATCCTGATAGAGCCATATACATTAGAGAGAGGTATATATATCCTGATAGAGCCATATACATTAGAGAGGTATATATATATCCTGATATAGCCAAATACATTAGAGAGAGGTATATATATCCTGATTGAGTCATATACATTAGATAGGGAAATATATCCTGATAGAGCCATATGCATTAGAGAGGTATATATATCCTGATAGAGTCATATACATTAGAGAGGTATATATATCATGATAGAGCCATATACATTAGAGAGGTATATATATCCTGATAGAGTCATATACATTAGAGAGAGGTATATATATCCTGATATGGTCATATACATTAGAGAGAGGTATATATATCCTGATAGAGTCATATACATTTGAGAGAGGTATATATATCCTGATAGAGTCATATACATTAGAGAGGTATATATATATCCTGATATAGCCATATACATTAGAGAGAGGTATATATATATCCTGATAGAGCCATATACATTAGAGAGAGGTATATATATATCCTGATATAGCCAAATACATTAGAGAGAGGTATATATATCCTGATATAGTCATATACATTAGAGAGAGGTATATATATCCTGATAGAGTCATATACATTAGAGAGAGGTATATATATCCTGATAGAGTCATATACATTAGAGAGGTATATATATATCCTGATATAGCCATATACATTAGAGAGAGGTATATATATATCCTGATAGAGCCATATACATTAGAGAGAGGTATATATATATCCTGATATAGCCAAATACATTAGAGAGAGGTATATATCTCCTGATAGAGACATATACATTAGAGAGAGGTATATATATCCTGATAGAGTCATATACATTAGAGAGAGGTATATAGATCCTGATATAGTCATATACATTAGAGAGAGGTATATATATCCTGATATAGCCATATACGTTAGAGAGAGGTATATATATCCTGATAGAGCCATATACATTAGAGTCAGGTATATATATCCTGATATAGCCATATACATTAGAGAGGTATATATATCCTGATATAGTCATATACATTAGAGAGGTGTATATATCCTGATAGTCATTAGAGAGAGGTATATATATCCTGATAGAGTCATATACATTAGAGAGGTATATATATCCTGATAGAGTCATATACATTAGAGAGGTATATATATCCTGATAGAGCCATAGAGAGAGGTATATATATCCTGATAGAGCCGTGGAGAGAGGTATATATATCCTGATAGAGCCATATACATTAGAGAGAGTTATATATATCCTGATAGAGCCATATACATTAGAGAGAGGTATATATATCCTGATAGAGCCATATACATTAGAGAGGTATATATATATCCTGATATAGCCAAATACATTAGAGAGAGGTATATATCTCCTGATAGAGACATATACATTAGAGAGAGGTATATATATCCTGATAGAGTCATATACATTAGAGAGAGGTATATAGATCCTGATATAGTCATATACATTAGAGAGAGGTATATATATCCTGATATAGCCATATACGTTAGAGAGAGGTATATATATCCTGATATAGTCATATACATTAGAGAGGTGTATATATCCTGATAGTCATTAGAGAGAGGTATATATATCCTGATATAGTCATATACATTAGAGAGGTATATATATCCTGATAGAGTCATATACATTAGAGAGGTATATATATCCTGATAGAGCCGTAGAGAGAGGTATATATATCCTGATAGAGCCGTAGAGAGAGGTATATATATCCTGATAGAGCCATATACATTAGAGAGAGGTATATATATCCTGATAGAGCCATATACATTAGAGAGAGGTATATATATCCTGATAGAGCCATATACATTAGAGAGAGGTATATATATATCCTGATATAGCCATATACATTAGAGAGAGGTGTAAATATATCCTGATAGAGTCATATACATTAGAGAGAGGTATATATATACTGATAGAGCCATATACATTAGAGAGAGGTATATATATATGCTGATATAGCCAAATACATTAGAGAGAGGTATATATATCCTGATAGAGACATATACATTAGAGAGAGGTATATATATCCTGATAGAGTCATATACATTAGAGAGAGGTATATAGATCCTGATATAGTCATATACATTAGAGAGAGGTATATATATCCTGATATAGCCATATACATTAGAGAGAGGTATATATATCCTGATAGAGCCATATACATTAGAGAGAGGTATATATATCCTGATATAGCCATATACATTAGAGAGGTATATATATCCTGATATAGTCATATACATTAGAGAGGTGTATATATCCTGATAGTCATTAGAGAGAGGTATATATATCCTGATAGAGTCATATACATTAGAGAGGTATATATATCCTGATAGAGTCATATACATTAGAGAGGTATATATATCCTGATAGAGCCGTAGAGAGAGGTATATATATCCTGATAGAGCCGTAGAGAGAGGTATATATATCCTGATAGAGACATATACATTAGAGAGAGGTATATATATCCTGATAGACTCATACACATTAGAGAGAGGTATATATATCCTGATATAGCCATATACATTAGAGATATATACATTAGAGATATACATTAGAGATATATACATTAGAGATATATATTAGAGATATATACATTAGAGATATATACATTAGAAATTTATATTAGAGATATATATTAGAGATATATACATTAGAGATATATATTAGAGATATATATTAGAGATATATACATTAGAGATATATACATTAGAGATATATATTAGAGATATATATTAGAGACATATACATTAGAGATGTATATTAGAGATATATACATTAGAGATATACATTAAAGATATATACATTAGAGATATATATATCCTGATAGGTCAGGCACTGTGTTATGCATTCAAGCCCGGTGCACTCTATTCCAGATCCCTGCATTGGCGGGGCTAGAATGGACATCCAGCCAGGACGGATGGTGCCGGCTCAGCGCTCCTGGTCTCCAGTACACCTCCTTGGACCAGGATATATATATATATATATATATATATATATATATATATATATATATAACAAACTGACCCTAGCCCCCCGACACATAAACTACTGCAGCATAAATACTGGAGGCTGAGACAGGAGGGGTCAGGAGACACTGTGGCCCCATCCGAGGACACCCCCGGACAGGGCCAAACAGGAAGGATATAACCCCACCCACTTTGTCAAAGCACAGCCCCCACACCACTAGAGGGATATCTTCAACCACCAACTTACCATCCTGAGACAAGGCTGAGTATAGCCCACAAAGACCTCTGCCACGGCACAACCCAAGGGGGGGAGCCAACCCAGACAGGATGACCACATCAGTGAATCAACCCACTCAGGTGACGCACCCCCTCCAGGGACGGCATGAGAGAGCCCCAGTAAGCCAGTGACCCAGCCCCTGTAATAGGGTTAGAGGCAGAGAACCCCAGTGGAAAGAGGGGAACTGGCCAGGCAGAGACTGCAAGGGCGGTTCGTTGCTCCAGAGCCTTTCCGTTCACCTTCCCACTCCTGGGCCAGACTACACTCAATCATATGACCCACTGAAGAGATGAGTCTTCAGTAGAGACTTAAAGGTTGAGACCGAGTTTGCGTCTCTGACATGGGTAGGCAGACCGTTCCATAAAAATGGAGCTCTATAGGAGAAAGACCTGCCTCCAGATGTTTGCTTAGAAATTCTAGGGACAATTAGGAGGCCTGCGTCTTGTGACCGTAGCGTACGTGT
Organism: Oncorhynchus mykiss; assembly: GCF_013265735.2. Lineage (NCBI taxonomy): Eukaryota > Metazoa > Chordata > Actinopteri > Salmoniformes > Salmonidae > Oncorhynchus > Oncorhynchus mykiss. The sequence goes on from NC_048576.1 coordinate 102,552,517, forward strand.
AGGTATGTACGGCAGGACCAAATCAGAGAGATAGGTAGGAGCAAGCCCATGTAATGCTTTGTAGGTTAGCAGTAAAACCTTGCAGTCAGCCCTTGCTTTGACAGGAAGCCAGTGTAGAGAGGCTAGCACTGAAGTAATATGATCAAATTTTTGGGTTCTAGTCAGGATTCTAGCAGCCATATTTAGCACTAACTGAAGTTTATTTAGTGCTTTATCCGGGTAGCCGGAAAGTAGAGCATTGCAGTAGTCTAACCTAGAAGTGACAAAAGCATGGTTTAATTTTTCTGCATCATTTTTGGACAGAAAGTTTCTGATTTTTTCAATGTTACGTAGATGGAAAAAAGCTGTCCTTGAAATGGTCTTGATATGTTCGTCAAAAGAGAGATCAGGGTCCAGAGTAACGCCGAGGTCCTTCACAGTTTTATTTGAGACGACTGTACAACCATTAAGATTAATTGTCAGATTCAACAGAAGATCTCTTTGTTTCTTGGGACCTAGAACAAGCATCTCTGTTTTGTCCGAGTTTAAAAGTAGAAAGTTTGCAGCCATCCACTTCCTTATGTCTGAAACACATGCTTCTAGCAAGGGCAATTTTGGGGCTTCACCATGTTTCATTGAAATGTACAGCTGTGTGTCATCCGCATAGCAGTGAAAGTTAACATTATGTTTTCGAATAACATCCCCAAGAGGTAAAATATATAGTGAAAACAATAGTGGTCCTAAAACGGAACCTTGAGGAACACCGAAATTTACAGTTGATTTGTCAGAGGACAAACCATTCACAGAGACAAACTGATATCTTTCCGACAGATAAGATCTAAACCAGGCCAGAACTTGTCCGTGTAGACCAATTAGGGTTTCCAATCTCTCCAAAAGAATGTGGTGATCGATGGTATCAAAAGCAGCACTAAGGTCTAGGAGCACGAGGACAGATGCAGAGCCTCGGTCCGATGCCATTAAAATGTAATTTACCACCTTCACAAGTGCAGTCTCAGTGCTATGATGGGGTCTAAAACCAGACTGAAGCATTTCGTATACATTGTTTGTCTTCAGGAAGGCAGTGAGTTGTTGCGCAACAGCCTTTTCTAAAGTTTTTGAGAGGAATGGAAGATTCGATATAGGCCGATAGTTTTTTATATTTTCTGGGTCAAGGTTTGGCTTTTTCAAGAGAGGCTTTATTACTGCCACTTTTAGTGAGTTTGGTACACATCCGGTGGATAGAGAGACGTTTATTATGTTCAACATAGGAAGGCCAAGCACAGGAAGCAGCTCTTTCAGTAGTTTAGTTGGAATAGGGTCCAGTATGCAGCTTGAAGGTTTAGTGGCCATGATTATTTTCATCATTGTGTCAAGAGATATAGTACTAAAACACTTGAGCGTCTCTCTTGATCCTAGGTCCTGGCAGAGTTGTGCAGACTCAGGACAACTGAGCTTTGAAGGAATACGCAGATTTAAGGAGGAGTCCGTAATTTGCTTTCTAATAATCATAATCTTTTCCTCAAAGAAGTTCATGAATTTATCACTGCTAAAGTGAAAGTCATTCTCTCTTGGGGAATGCTGCTTTTTAGTTAGCTTTGCGACAGTATCAAAAAGGAATTTCGGATTGTTCTTATTTTCCTCAATTAAGTTAGAAAAATAGGATGATCGAGCAGCAGTAAGGGCTCTTCGGTACTGCACAGTACTGTCATTCCAAGCTAGTCGGAAGACTTCCAGTTTGGTGTGGCGCCATTTCCATTCCAATTTTCTGGAAGCTTGCTTCAGAGCTCGGGTATTTTCTGTGTACCAGGGAGCTAGTTTCTTATGAGAAATGTTTTTAGTTTTTAGGGGTGCAACTGCATCTAGGGTATTGCGCAAGGTTAAATTGAGTTCCTCAGTTAGGTGGTTAACTGATTTTTGTCCTCTGGCGTCCTTGGGTAGACCGAGGGAATCTGGAAGGACATCAAGGAATCTTTGTGTTGTCTGTGAATTTATAGCACGACTTTTGATGATCCTTGGTTGGGGTCTGAGCAGATTATTTGTTGCAATTGCAAACGTAATAAAATGGTGGTCCGATAGTCCAGGATTATGAGGAAAAACATTAAGATCCACAACATTTATTCCATGGGACAAAACTAAGTCCAGCGTATGACTGTGACAGTGAGTGGGTCCAGAGACATGTTGGACAAAACCCACTGAGTCGATGATGGCTCCGAAAGCCTTTTGGAGTGGGTCTGTGGACTTTTCCATGTGAATATTAAAGTCACCAAAGATTAGAATATTATCTGCTATGACTACAAGGTCCGATAGGAATTCAGGGAACTCAGTGAGGAACGCTGTATATGTCCCAGGAGGCCTGTAAACAGTAGCTATAAAAAGTGATTGAGTAGGCTGCATAGATTTCATGACTAGAAGCTCAAAAGACGAAAACGTCATTTTTTTTTTTGTAAATTGAAATTTGCTATCGTAAATGTTAGCAACACCTCCGCCTTTGCGGGATGCACGGGGGATATGGTCACTAGTGTAGCCAGGAGGTGAGGCCTCATTTAACACAGTAAATTCATCAGGCTTAAGCCATGTTTCAGTCAGGCCAATCACATCAAGATTATGATCAGTGATTAGTTCATTGACTATAATTGCCTTTGAAGTAAGGGATCTAACATTAAGTAGCCCTATTTTGAGATGTGAGGTATCATGATCTCTTTTAATACTGACAGGAATGGAGGTGGTCTTTATCCTAGTGAGATTGCTAAGGCGAACACCGCCATGTTTAGTTTTGCCCAACCTAGGTCGAGGCACAGACACGGTTTCAATGGTGATAGCTGAGCTGACTACACTGACTGTGCTAGTCGCAGACTCCACTATGCTGGCAGGCTGGCTAACAGCCTGCTGCCTGGCCTGCACCCTATTTCATTGTGGAGCTAGAGGAGTTAGAGCCCTGTCTATGTTGGTAGATAAAATGAGAGCACCCCTCCAGCTAGGATGGAGTCCGTCACTCCTCAGCAGGTCAGGCTTGGTCCTGTTTGTGGGTGAGTCCCAGAAAGAGGATCAATTATCTACAAATTCTATCTTTTGGGAGGGGCAGAAAACAGTTTTCAACCAGCGATTGAGTTGTGAGACTCTGCTGTAGAGCTCATCACTCCCCCTAACTGGGAGGGGGCCAGAGACAATTACTCGATGCCGACACATCTTTCTAGCTGATTTACACGCAGAAGCTATGTTGCGCTTGGTGATCTCTGACTGTTTCATCCTAACATCGTTGGTGCCACGTGGATAACAATATCTCTATACTCTCTACACTCGCCAGTTTTAGCTTTAGCCAGCACCATCTTCAGATTAGCCTTAACGTCGGTAGCCCTGCCCCCCGGTAAACAGTGTATGATCGCTGGATGATTAGTTTTAAGTCTAATACTGCGGGTAATGCAGTCGCCAATGACTAGAGTTTTCAATTTGTCAGAGCTAATGGTGGGAAGCTTCGGCGTCTCAGACCCCGTAACGGGAGGAGTAGAGACCAGAGAAGACTCGGCCTCTGACTCCGACCCGCTGCTTAATGGGGAAAACCGGTTGAAAGTTTTTGTCGGCTGAATGAGCGACATCGGTTAAGCGTTCCTACAGCATTTCCTTCCAGAAACCGTGAGAAAGTTGTCCGGCTGCGGGGACTGTGCCAGGGTATTTATACTACTATCTGTACTTACTGGTGGCACAGACGCTGTTTCATCCTTTCCTACACTGAAATTACTCTTGCCTAGCGATTGCGTCTGAAGCTGGGCTTGTAGCACAGCTATCCTCGCCGTAAGGCGAGTACAGCGACTGCAATTAGAAGGCATCATGTTAATGTTACTACTTAGCTTCGGCTGTTGGAGGTCCTGACTAATCGTGTCCAGATAAAGCGTCCGGAGTGAAAAAGTTGAGGAAAAAAAATAAATATATATAAACGGTAATTAAAAAGTAAAAACCGTAAATTTGTCAGGTAGCAAAACAGGTTGGCAAAAAAACGCACAGCAACTCGAAAACAAGTCTGCAAGTTGTGACCGGAAATGTACTGTACTGTACTGAGCGACGGTCCAGCGACGGTCCCCAGTCCGGAGCCCCCGGCGATGATCTGTCGCCAGGTTCCTCCAGTGAAGGTCCATGCACCAGGGCCGCCGCCAAAGTGGAGGGATCTGCGGGCGGAGGAGGGTCTACGTCCAGCACCAGAGCCGCCGCCATGAAGGGATACCACCCGGACCCTCCCCTTTAGAGTCAGGTTTTGCGGCCGGAATCCGCACCTTTGCGGGGGGTACTGTCAAGCCCTGGCCATAGAAAGGTTTTGATTCTCTATTTTGGTGAGGCCAGGGTGTGACAAGGGTGGGCATTCTAGTTTCTTTATTTCTATGTTGGTGTGGTTCCCAATCAGAGGCAGCTGTCTATCGTTGTCTAAGATTGGGGATCATATATAAGTTGTCCTTTTTCATTTGAGTTTTGTGGGTAGTTGTTTTCAGTATAGTTTATTTGCTTTACAGAACTGTTCGTTTTTTCACTTTGTTATTTAGTTCAAATGTTTTGATAAATAAAAATCATGAACACTTACAACGCTCCACTTTGGTCCGATCGCCATTCTGACGAAAGACATTACATTTTTAAAGCTTAAATACACTCAAATACAAGAAACGTTTTAGTTTTCCTGTAACTGGATGATCATATTTTTCTTTCCCCATGCTGTGGCCCTCACCACCTGGCCATCTGGCTCGTAGAGACTAAAGGACCATGCTGAGGCCCTCACCACCTGGCCATCTGGCTCGTAGAGACTAAAGGACCATGCTGAGGCCCTCACCACCTGGCCATCTGGCTCGTAGAGACTAAAGGACCATGCTGAGGCCCTCACCACCTGGCCATCTGGCTTGTAGAGACTAAAGGACCATGCTGAGGCCCTCACCACCTGGCCATCTGGCCCGTAGAGACTAAAGGACTATGCTGTGGCCCTCACCACCTGGCCATCTGGCCCGTAGAGACTAAAGGACCATGCTGTGGACCTCACCACCTGGCCATCTGGCCCATAGAGACTAAAGGACTATGCTGTGGCCCTCACCAACTGGCCATCTGGCCCGTAGAGAATAAAGGACTATGCTGTGGCCCTCACCACCTGGCCATCTGGCTCGTAGAGACTAAAGGACCATGCTGAGGCCCTCACCACCTGGCCATCTGGCTCGTAGAGACTAAAGGACTATGCTGTGGCCCTCACCACCTGGCCATCTGGCTCGTAGAGACTAAAGGACTATGCTGTGGCCCATAGAGACAAAGGACTATGCTGTGGCCCATAGAGACAAAGGACTATGCTGTGGCCCATAGAGACTAAAGGACTATGCAGTGGACCTCACCACCTGGCCATCTGGTCCATAGAGACTAAAGGACCATGCTGTGGACCTCACCACCTGGCCATCTGGCTCGTAGAGACTAAAGGACCATGCTGAGGCCCTCACCACCTGGCCATCTGGCTCGTAGAGACTAAAGGACCATGCTGAGGCCCTCACCACCTGGCCATCTGGCTCGTAGAGACTAAAGGACCATGCTGAGGCCCTCACCACCTGGCCATCTGGCCCGTAGAGACTAAAGGACTATGCTGTGGACCTCACCACCTGGCCATCTGGCCCGTAGAGACTAAAGGACTATGCTGAGGCCCTCACCACCTGGCCATCTGGCCCATAGAGACAAAGGACTATGCTGTGGCCCATAGAGACAAAGGACTATGCTGTGGCCCATAGAGACTAAAGGACAATGCTGTGGACCTCACCACCTGGCCATCTGGTCCATAGAGACTAAAGGACCATGCTGTGGCCCTCACCACCTGGCCATCTGGCCCGTAGAGACTAAAGGACCATGCTGTGGACCTCACCACCTGGCCATCTGGCCCGTAGAGACTAAAGGACTATGCTGTGGCCTTCAACACCTGGCCATCTGGCCCGTAGAGACTAAAGGACTATGCTGTGGCCCTCACTACCTGGCCATCTGGCTCGTAGAGACTAAAGGACCATGCTGAGGCCCTCACCACCTGGCCATCTGGCTCGTAGAGACTAAAGGACCATGCTGAGGCCCTCACCACCTGGCCATCTGGCTCGTAGAGACTAAAGGACCATGCTGAGGCCCTCACCACCTGGCCATCTGGCCCGTAGAGACTAAAGGACTATGCTGTGGCCCTCACCACCTGGCCATCTGGCCCGTAGAGACTAAAGGACCATGCTGAGGCCCTCATCACCTGGCCATCTGGCCCATAGAGACAAAGGACTATGCTGTGGCCCATAGAGACAAAGGACTATGCTGTGGCCCATAGAGACTAAAGGACTATGCTGTGGACCTCACCACCTGGCCATCTGGTCCATAGAGACTAAAGGACCATGCTGTGGCCCTCACCACCTGGCCATCTGGCCCGTAGAGACAAAAGGACCATGCTGTGGACCTCACCACCTGGCCATCTGGCCCATAGAGACTAAAGGACTATGCTGTGGCCCTCACCACCTGGCCATCTAGCTCGTAGAGACTAAAGGACCATGCTGTGGCCCTCACCACCTGGCCATCTGGCTCGTAGAGACTAAAGGACCATGCTGTGGCCCTCACCACCTGGCCATCTGGCTCGTAGAGACTAAAGGACTATGATGTGGCCCATAGAGACAAAGGACTATGCTGTGGCCCATAGAGACAAAGGACTATGCTGTGGCCCATAGAGACTAAAGGACTATGCTGTGGCCCATAGAGACTAAAGGACTATGCTGTGGACCTCACCACCTGGCCATCTGGTCCATAGAGACTAAAGGACCATGCTGTGGACCTCACCACCTGGCCATCTGGCCCTTAGAGACTAAAGGACCATGCTGTGGACCTCACCACCTGGCCATCTGGCTCGTAGAGACTAAAGGACCATGCTGAGGCCCTCACCACCTGGCCATCTGGCTCGTAGAGACTAAAGGACCATGCTGAGGCCCTCACCACCTGGCCATCTGGCTCGTAGAGACTAAAGGACCATGCTGAGGCCCTCACCACCTGGCCATCTGGCCCGTAGAGACTAAAGGACTATGCTGTGGACCTCACCACCTGGCCATCTGGCCCGTAGAGACTAAAGGACTATGCTGAGGCCCTCACCACCTGGCCATCTGGCCCATAGAGACAAAGGACTATGCTGTGGCCCATAGAGACAAAGGACTATGCTGTGGCCCATAGAGACTAAAGGACAATGCTGTGGACCTCACCACCTGGCCATCTGGTCCATAGAGACTAAAGGACCATGCTGTGGCCCTCACCACCTGGCCATCTGGCCCGTAGAGACTAAAGGACTATGCTGTGGCCCTCACCAACTAGCCACTGTACTGTATATCAACTATATAGCCACTGTACTGTATATCAACTGTATATCAACTGTACTGTATATCAACTGTATATCCACTGTACTGTATATCAACTGTATATCCACTGTACTGTTTATCAACTGTATAACCACGGTACTGTATATCAACTGTATATCCACTGTACTGTAAATCAACTGTATAGCCACGGTACTGTATATCAACTGTTTTTCAACTGTACTGTATATCGACTGTATATTCACTGTACTGTTTATCAACTGTATATCAACGGTACTGTATATCCACTGTACTGTATATCAACTGTATATTCACTGTACTGTTTATCAACTGTATATCAACGGTACTGTATATCCACTGTACTGTATATCAACTGTATATCCACTGTACTGTATATCCACTGTACTGTTTATCAACTGTATTGTATATCAACTGTATATCCACTGTACTGAATATCCACCGAATATCCACTGTACTGTTTATCAACTGTATAGCCACTGTACTGTATTTCCACTGAATATCCACTGTACTGTATATCAACTGTATAGCCACTGTACTGTATATCAACTTTATATCAACTCTATATCCACTGTTCTGTATATCACTGTACTGTATAGCCACTGTACTGTATATCAACTATATAGCCACTGTACTGTATATCAACTGTATATCCATTGTTCTGTATATCCACTGTATATCCACTGTACTGTATATCAACTGTATAGCCACTGTACTGTATATCAACTGTATATCCACTGTACTGTATATCAACTGTATATCCACTGTACTGTATATCAACTGTATATCAACTCTATATCCACTGTTCTGTATATCCACTGTATATCCACTGTATATCCACTGTACTGTATATCCACTGTTCTGTATATCCACTGTATATCAACTGTATATCCACTGTACTGTATATCAACTGTATATCCACTGTATATCAACTGTACTGTATATCAACTGTACTGTATATCAACTGTATAGCCACTGTACTGTATATTAACTGTACTGTTTATCAACTGTATAGCCACTGTACTGTATATCCACTGAATATCAACTGTATTGTATATCAACTGTATATCAACTGTACTGTATATCAACTGTATATCCACTGTACTGTATATCAACTGTATAGCCACTGTACTGTATATCCACTGTACTGTATATCAATTGTATATCCACTGTACTGTATATCAACTGTATATCAACTGTACTGCATATCCACTGTTCTGTATATCCACTGTATATCCACTGTATATCCACTGTACTGTATATCAACTGTACTGTATATCAACTGTATAGCCACTGTACTGTATATCCACTGTACTGTATATCAACTGTATATCAACTGTACTGTATATCAACTGTATATCAACTGTATATCCACTGTTCTGAATATCCACTGTATATCCACTGTACTGTATATCCACTGTTCTGTATATCCACTGTATATCAACTGTATATCCACTGTACTGTATATCAACTGTATATCCACTGTACTGTATATCAAATGTACTGTATATCAACTGTACTGTATATCAACTGTATAGCCACTGTACTGTATATCCACTGTACTGTATATCAACTGTATATCCACTGTTCTGTATATCAACATGATGTATCATATGACATGTTAAATTTAGAACTTTTGACGTATTGAATTTGACTTGACCACGTCCAGTCAGCTCCATGTTGTGTGATTAAACTGACACCAACCTGTCTCAGTAGAAGTAGACTGTTAGGAGTGTTATACTGTCATTCACTATACTAACATTACACCAGACATTTAATGTATCTACTGTTAGGAGTGTTATACTGTCATTCACTATACTAACATTACACCAGACATTTAATGTCTCTACTGTTAGGAGTGTTATACTGTCATTCACTATACTAACATTACACCAGACATTTAATGTCTCTACTGTTAGGAGTGTTATACTTCACTATACTAACATTACACCATACATTTAATGTATCTACTGTTAGGAGTGTTATACTGTCATTCACTATACTAACATTACACCATACATTGAATGTCTCTACTGTTAGGAGTGTTATACTGTCATTCACTATACTAACATTACACCAGACATTTAATGTCTCTACTGTTAGGAGTGTTTTACTGTCATTCACTATACTAAAATAACACCATACATTTAATTTATCTACTGTTAGGAGTGTTATACTTCACTATACTAACATTACACCATACATTTAATGTATCTACTGTTAGGAGTGTTATACTTCACTATACACTACACTAGTCTTCCGACTAGCTTGGAATGACAGTACTGTGCAGTACCGAAGAGCCCTTACTGCTGCTCGATCATCCTATTTTTCTAACTTAATTGAGGAAAATAAGAACAATCCAAAATTCCTTTTTGATACTGTCGCAAAGCTAACTAAAAAGCAGCATTCCCCAAGAGAGAATGACTTTCACTTTAGCAGTGATAAATTCATGAACTTCTTTGAGGAAAAGATTATGATTATTAGAAAGCAAATTACGGACTCCTCCTTAAATCTGCGTATTCCTTCAAAGCTCAGTTGTCCTGAGTCTGCACAACTCTGCCAGGACCTAGGATCAAGAGAGACGCTCAAGTGTTTTAGTACTATATCTCTTGACATAATGATGAAAATAATCATGGCCACTAAACCTTCAAGCTGCATACTGGACCCTATTCCAACTAAACTACTGAAAGAGCTGCTTCCTGTGCTTGGCCCTCCTATGTTGAACATAATAAATGTCTCTTTATCCACCGGATGTGTACCAAACTCACTAAAAGTGGCAGTAATAAAGCCTCTCTTGAAAAAGCCAAACCTTGACCCAGAAAATATAAAAAACTATCGGCCTATATCGAATCTTCCATTCCTCTCAAAAACTTTAGAAAAGGCTGTTGCGCAACAACTCACTGCCTTCCTGAAGACAAACAATGTATACGAAATGCTTCAGTCTGGTTTTAGACCCCATCATAGCACTGAGACTGCACTTGTGAAGGTGGTAAATTACATTTTAATGGCATCGGACCGAGGCTCTGCATCTGTCCTCGTGCTCCTAGACCTTAGTGCTGCTTTTGATACCATCGATCACCACATTCTTTTGGAGAGATTGGAAACCCTAATTGGTCTACACGGACAAGTTCTGGCCTGGTTTAGATCTTATCTGTCGGAAAGATATCAGTTTGTCTCTGTGAATGGTTTGTCCTCTGACAAATCAACTGTAAATTTCGGTGTTCCTCAAGGTTCCGTTTTAGGACCACTATTGTTTTCACTATATATTTTACCTCTTGGGGATGTTATTCGAAAACATAATGTTAACTTTCACTGCTATGCGGATGACACACAGCTGTACATTTCAATGAAACATGGTGAAGCCCCAAAATTGCCCTTGCTATACTAACATTACACCATACATTTAATGTCTCTACTGTTAGGAGTGTTATACTGTCATTCACTATACTAACATTACACCATACATTTAATGTCTCTACTGTTAGGAGTGTTATACTGTCATTCACTATACTAACATTACACCAGACATTTAGTGTATCTACTGTTAGGAGTGTTATACTGTCATTCACTATACTAACATTACACCATACATTTAATGTCTCTACTGTTAGGAGTGTTATACTTCACTATACTAACATTACACCATACATTTAATGTATCTACTGTTAGGAGTGTTATACTTCCCTATACTAACATTACACCATACATTTAATGTATCTACTGTTAGGAGTGTTATACTGTCATTCACTATACTAACATTACACCATACATTTAATGTCTCTACTGTTAGGAGTGTTATACTGTCATTCACTATACTAAAATAACACCATACATTTAATTTATCTACTGTTAGGAGTGTTATACTTCACTATACTAACATTACACCAGACATTTAATGTATCTACTGTTAGGAGTGTTATACTGTCATTCACTATACTAACATTACACCATACATTTAATGTATCTACTGTTAGGAGTGTTATACTTCACTATACACTACACTAGTCTTCCGACTAGCTTGGAATGACAGTACTGTGCAGTACCGAAGAGCCCTTACTGCTGCTCGATCATCCTATTTTTCTAACTTAATTGAGGAAAATAAGAACAATCCGAAATTCCTTTTTGATACTGTCGCAAAGCTTACTAAAAAGCAGCATTCCCCAAGAGAGAATGACTTTCACTTTAGCAGTGATAAATTCATGAACTTCTTTGAGGAAAAGATTATGATTATTAGAAAGCAAATTACGGACTCCTCCTTAAATCTGCGTATTCCTTCAAAGCTCAGTTGTCCTGAGTCTGCACAACTCTGCCAGGACCTAGGATCAAGAGAGACGCTCAAGTGTTTTAGTACTATATCTCTTGACATAATGATGAAAATAATCATGGCCACTAAACCTTCAAGCTGCATACTGGACCCTATTCCAACTAAACTACTGAAAGAGCTGCTTCCTGTGCTTGGCCCTCCTATGTTGAACATAATAAACGTCTCTCTATCCACCGGATGTGTACCAAACTCACTAAAAGTGGCAGTAATAAAGCCTCTCTTGAAAAAGCCAAACCTTGACCCAGAAAATATAAAAAACTATCGGCCTATATCGAATCTTCCATTCCTCTCAAAAACTTTAGAAAAGGCTGTTGCGCAACAACTCACTGCCTTCCTGAAGACAAACAATGTATACGAAATGCTTCAGTCTGGTTTTAGACCCCATCATAGCACTGAGACTGCACTTGTGAAGGTGGTAAATTACATTTTAATGGCATCGGACCGAGGCTCTGCATCTGTCCTCGTGCTCCTAGACCTTAGTGCTGCTTTTGATACCATCGATCACCACATTCTTTTGGAGATATTGGAAACCCAAATTGGTCTACACGGACAAGTTCTGGCCTGGTTTAGATCTTATCTGTCGGAAAGATATCAGTTTGTCTCTGTGAATGGTTTGTCCTCTGACAAATCAACTGTAAATTTCGGTGTTCCTCAAGGTTCCGTTTTAGGACCACTATTGTTTTCACTATATATTTTACCTCTTGGGGATGTTATTCGAAAACATAATGTTAACTTTCACTGCTATGCGGATGACACACAGCTGTACATTTCAATGAAACATGGTGAAGCCCCAAAATTGCCCTTGCTATACTAACATTACACCATACATTTAATGTCTCTACTGTTAGGAGTGTTATACTGTCATTCACTATACTAACATTACACCATACATTTAATGTCTCTACTGTTAGGAGTGTTATACTGTCATTCACTATACTAACATTACACCAGACATTTAGTGTATCTACTGTTAGGAGTGTTATACTGTCATTCACTATACTAACATTACACCATACATTTAATGTCTCTACTGTTAGGAGTGTTATACTTCACTATACTAACATTACACCAGACATTTAATGTATCTACTGTTAGGAGTGTTATACTTCCCTATACTAACATTACACCATACATTTAATGTATCTACTGTTAGGAGTGTTATACTGTCATTCACTATACTAACATTACACCATACATTTAATGTCTCTACTGTTAGGAGTGTTATACTGTCATTCACTATACTATTATTACACCATACATTTAATGTATCTACTGTTAGGAGTGTTATACTGTCATTCACTATACTAACATTACACCAGACATTTAATGTCTCTACTGTTAGGAGTGTTATACTTCACTATACTAACATTACACCATACATTTAATGTATCTACTGTTAGGAGTGTTATACTGTCATTCACTATACTAACATTACACCAGACATTTAATGTATCTACTGTTAGGAGTGTTATACTGTCATTCACTATACTAACATTACACCATACATTTAATGTATCTACTGTTAGGAGTGTTATACTTCACTATACTAAAATAACACCAGACATTTAATGTATCTACACACGTTATAATAATCCCTGGCAGGATTCTCACCTTGTAGCCTGAATTCACAACCAGAACATGGCAAGTCATTAAGATATTTTCTGTTCTGTTCTGTATATTCTGATAGATGAGGCCAGAGCTCGAACGTGCAGTTAACTGCGGCTGGCTAGCTTTAGAAAACCAGTATATCAAGCCTGTATCATAGTTTACCCCTCAGGCTACAATCAGGTTTCAGCATCAGGCAGGTATAAACATGCCGAGTTGTAGGCTACAACTGTACAACGTGACCTGAAGGGTTTCTGTTGCCAAATGTTTTGCTACGATGGGCACTAATGAATACACACAACCTGTTTTGAGGAAGTGTAATTTGTTGTTAGTCTTTCCACAATAATTATTTGTCTCTTTTTCACACAAAATACCTCCCTGAGTGAAAAGCATTAACAGTAGATTAGAAAGATAAAATGTTTGTTTGTTGATTGTTGTGTTTTAAGCCTGTTTTGAGAAGACAAGTCTATAGACCTATGATACAGTAGGAGATCACCCTGGTCCATAGACCTATGATACAGTAGGAGATCACCCTGGTCTATAGACCTATGCTACAGTAGAATATCACCCTGGTCTATAGATCTATGATACAGTAGGAGATCACCCTGGTCTATAGACCTATGATACAGTAGGATATCACCCTGGTCTAAAGACCTATGATACAGTAGGAGATCACCCTGATTCTAGATAGTGTAGGAGTGATCACCCTGGGGAACACAGACGGGCACGGAACAAATTCATCTCCCGCATTTAATTTACATCAAATAAGGAGAGTAGGTCTATTATAACACTCTGTCTACCATAAATATCATCAACCATATGAATATAACAATATCACCAACTATATGAATACACATAACAATATCATCAACTATATTAATACACATAACAATATCATCAACTATATTAATACACATAACAATATCATCAACTATATGAATACACACAACAATATCATCAACTATATGAATACACATAACAATATCATCAACTATATGAATACACATAACAATATCATCAACTATATGAATACACACAACAATATCATCAACTATATGAATACACATAACAATATCATCAACTATATGAATACACATAACAATATCATCAACTATATGAATACACATAACAATCGTTGTCTTACCTTTTATCTCTCAATAGAAACAGAGTCTGAATGATCATCAGGTCGTCAAAAGTTACTTTCATTTGCTCTGCTCATTTACATATCAGGTTCTGCCTGTTCTCTCTCCCTCTCTCTTTACAGCTCTTACAATGTGCCTTGGAATACATTCTATATCTGTCTTGAACTCTATTGGAGGGATGTGACACCATTCTTCCACAAGAAAATCCATCATTTGGTGTTTTTTTGATGGTTGTGTTCAATTGTGTTGAGACCTGGTGACTGAGACGGCCATGGCATATTGTGAAACAGTCTTCATCACTGAAGCTCCTACCAAACGTGCCCCAACAATCACCAATCGTTAAGCTCTTCCCGAGCAAGGTTGCAGTCTCTCCTGTTTGCAGCTCCTCTCTCTCCCCAGAGATAACAGCTCCTCTCTCCCCAAGGGGTAGCACCTCCTCTCTCCCCAGGGGTAGCAGCTCCTCTCTCCCCAGGGGTAGCAGCTCCTCTCTCCCCAGGGATAGCAGCTCCTCTCTCTCCAGGGGTAGCAGCTCCTCTCTCTCCAGGGATAGCAGCTCCTCTCTCTCCAGGGATAGCAGCTCCTCTCTCCCCAGGGGTAGCAACTCCTCTCTCCGCAAGGGTAGCAGCTCCTCTCTCCCAGGGGTAGCAGGTCCTCTCTCCCCAGGGATAGCAGCTCCTCTCTCTCCAGGGGTAGCAGCTCCTCTCTCTCCAGGGATAGCAGCTCCTCTCTCTCCAGGGATAGCAGCTCCTCTCTCCCCAGGGGTAGCAACTCCTCTCTCCGCAAGGGTAGCAGCTCCTCTCTCCCAGGGGTAGCAGCTCCTCTCTCCCCAGGGGTAGTATCTCCTCTCTCCCCAGGGGTAGCAGCTCCTCTCTCTCCAGGGGTAGCAGCTCCTCTCTCCCCAGGGGTAGCATCTCCTCTCTCCCCAGGGGTAGCAGCTCCTCTCTCTCCCCAGGGGTAGCATCTCCTCTCTCTCCAGGGGTAGCAGCTCCTCTCTCTCCAGGGGTAGCATCTCCTCTCTCCCCAGGGGTAGCAGCTCCTCTCTCTCCAGGGGTAGCATCTCCTCTCTCCCCAGGCGTAGCAGCTCCTCTCTCCCCAGGGATAGCAGCTCCTCTCTCTCCAGGGGTAGCAGCTCCTCTTTCTCCAGGGGTAGCAGCTCCTCTCTCCCAGGGGTAGCAGCTCCTCTCTCTCCAGGGGTAGCAGCTCCTCTCTCCCCAGGGGTAGCATCTCCTCTCTCTCCAGGGGTAGCAGCTCCTCTCTCCCCAGGGGTAGCATCTCCTCTCTCCCCGGGGGTAGCAGCTCCTCTCTCTCCAGGGGTAGCATCTCCTCTCTCTCCAGGGGTAGCAGCTCCTCTCTCCGCAAGGGTAGCAGCTCCTCTCTCCGCAAGGGTAGCAGCTCCTCTCTCCCCAGGGGTAGCTTCCCCGGATTTGAAGACATTGGTGGCTTAGCCCATAGCCTGTAGGGGGGTCCACTCCACAACAAACATAGACTCTGACCTGTCCAATTAACCATACTGATTAAAGTATCCTATAGGACCTAACCACTCTCTCACACACACACATACACACACACACACACACACACACACACACACACACACACACACACACACACACACACACACACACACACACACACACACACACACACAGGTCAGATCAGTGGTCATGGCTGATATGCATGGACTAGCAAACAAACTTGAATGCCATTTTACTCAGATTCACTGTTTGTGTTGATGCTGTTTGTCTCTGTAGGACAGTAGTTCAGGTGGCTGTTTGTCTCTGTGGGACAGTAGTTCAGGTGAATGTTTGTCTCTGTAGGGCAGTAGTTCAGGTGGCTGTTTTTTTCTGTAGGGCAGTAGTTCAGGTGGCTGTTTGTGTAGATGCTGTTTGTCTCTGTAGGACAGTAGTTGAGGTGGCTGTTTGTGTAGATGCTGTTTGTCTCTGTAGGACAGTAGTTCAGGTGGCTGTTTGTCTCTGTAGGACAGTAGTTCAGGTGGCTGTTTGTCTCTGTAGGACAGTAGTTCAGGTGGCTGTTTGTCTCTGTAGGACAGTAGTTCAGGTGGCTGTTTGTCTCTGTAGGACAGTAGTTCAGGTGGCTGTTTGTCTCTGTAGGACAGTAGTTCAGGTGGCTGTTTGTCTCTGTAGGACAGTAGTTCAGGTGGCTGTTTGTGTAGATGCTGTTTGTCTCTGTAGGACAGTAGTTCAGGTGGCTGTTTGTCTCTGTAGGACAGTAGTTCAGGTGGCTGTTTGTCTCTGTAGGACAGTAGTTCAGGTGGCTGTTTGTCTCTGTAGGTCAGTAGTTCAGGTGGCTGTTTGTTTCTCTAGGACAGTAGTTCAGGTGGCTGTTTGTCTCTGTAGGACAGTAGTTCAGGTGGCTGTTTGTCTCTGTAGGACAGTAGTTCAGGTGGCTGTTTGTTTCTGTAGGACAGTAGTTCAGGTGGCTGTTTGTATTTGTAGGGCAGTAGTTCAGGTGCCTGTTTGTCTCTGTAGGGCAGTAGTTCAGGTGGCTGTTTGTCTCTGTAGGGCAGTAGTTCAGGTGGCTGTTTGTATTTGTAGGGCAGTAGTTCAGGTGGCTGTTTGTCTCTGTAGGGCAGTAGTTCAGGTGGCTGTTTGTCTCTGTAGGACAGTAGTTCAGGTGGCTGTTTGTCTCTGTAGGGCAGTAGTTCAGGTGGCTGTTTGTCTCTGTAGGACAGTAGTTCAGGTGGCTGTTTGTCTCTGTAGGGCAGTAGTTCAGGTGGCTGTTTGTCTCTGTAGGGCAGTAGTTCAGGTGGCTGTTTGTCTCTGTAGGACAGTAGTTCAGGTGGCTACCCATTCCCTTAGTCTGCCTATCGTCATGGTTACACCTTCCTGAAAACAATGACTCCATACTTTGCTGAAACCTGTTCTGCCAGTTCATGTCCTTCAACACTAGAATGTTCCATTGTGGTTACCCAAAAAGATGACAAGATAGTTCACACATTCATCATCCAGCTCAGGTATTTGAACCAGTGACCTTTCGGTTACTGGCCCAACACTCTAATCGCAAGCAATCTGACCAGTTTAATCATTGAAATGTGATACAAACTGATGCAACGGTGGATCAGGCCATGTGGACACCTCCCAGTGGTGGGGTTGTTAGGAGTGTTTATCAGACCATGTGGACACCTCCTAGTGGTGGCGTTGTTAGGAGTGTTTATCAGACCATGTGGACACCTCCTAGTGGTGGGGTTGTTAGGAGTGTTTATCAGACCATGTGGACACCTCCTAGTGGTGGGGTTGTTAGGAGTGTTTATCAGACCATGTGGACACCTCCTAGTGGTGGCGTTGTTAGGAGTGTTTATCAGACCATGTGGACACCTCCTAGTGGTGGGGTTGTTAGGAGTGTTTATCAGACCATGTGGACACCTCCTAGTGGTGGCGTTGTTAGGAGTGTTTATCAGACCATGTGGACACCTACTAGTGGTCTGGTTGTTAGGAGTGTTTATCAGACCATGTGGACACCTCCTAGTGGTGGGGTTGTTAGGAGTGTTTATCAGACCATGTGGACACCTCCTAGTGGTCTGGTTGTTAGGAGTGTTTATCAGACCATGTGGACACCTCCTAGTGGTCTGGTTGTTAGGAGTGTTTATCAGACCATGTGGACACCTCCTAGTGGTCTGGTTGTTAGGAGTGTTTATCAGACCATGTGGACACCTCCTAGTGGTCTGGTTGTTAGGAGTGTTTATCAGACCATGTGGACACCTCCTAGTGGTGGCGTTGTTAGGAGTGTTTATCAGACCATGTGGACACCTCCTAGTGGTGGCGTTGTTAGGAGTGTTTATCAGACCATGTGGACACCTCCTAGTGGTGGGGTTGTTAGGAGTGTTTATCAGACCATGTGGACACCTCCTAGAGGTCTGGTTGTTAGGGGTGTTTATCAGACCATGTGGACTCCTCCTAGTGGTGGGGTTGTTAGAAGTGTTTATCAGACCATGTGGACACCTCCTAGTGGTGGGGTTGTTAGGAGTGTTTATCAGAACATGTGGACACCTCCTAGTGGTGGGGTTGTTAGGAGTGTTTTTCAGAATGTGGACACCTCCTAGTGTTGGGGTTGTTAGGAGTGTTTATCAGACCATGTGGACACCTCCTAGTGGTGGGGTTGTTAGGAGTGTTTATCAGACCATGTGGACACCTCCTAGTGGTCGGATCATTAGGAGTTTTAATCAGACCATGTGGACACCTCCTAGTGGTCTGGTTGTTAGGAGTGTTTATTAGACCATGTGGTCACCTCCTAGTGGTGGGGTTGTTAGGAATGTTTATCAGACCATGTGGACACCTCCTAGTGGTGGGGTTGTTAGGAGTGTTTATCAGACCATGTGGACACCTCCTAGTGGTCTGGTTGTTAGGGGTGTTTATCAAACCATGTGGACACCTCCTAGTGGTCTGGTTGTTAGGAGTGTTTATCAGACCATGTGGACACCTCCTAGTGGTCTGGTTGTTAGGAGTGTTTATCAGACCATGTGGACACCTCCTAGTGGTCTGATTGTTAGGAGTGTTTATCAGACCATGTGGACACCTCCTAGTGGTCTGGTTGTTAGGAGTGTTTATCAGACCATGTGGACACCTCCTAGTGGTGGGGTTGTTAGGAGTGTTTATCAGACCATGTGGACACCTCCTAGTGGTGGGGTTGTTAGGAGTGTTTATCAGACCATGTGGACACCTCCTAGTGGTGGGGTTGTTAGGGGCGTTTACCAGACCATGTGGACACCTCCTAGTGGTCTGGTTGTTAGGAGTGTTTATCAGACCATGTGGACACCTCCTAGTGGTCTGATTGTTAGGAGTGTTTATCAGACCATGTGGACACCTCCTAGTGGTCTGGTTGTTAATAGTGTTTATCAGACCATGTGGACACCTCCTAGTGGTCTGGTTGTTAGGAGTGTTTATCAGACCATGTAGACACCTCCTAGTGGTCTGGTTGTTAATAGTGTTTATCAGACCATGTGGACACCTCCTAGTGGTCTGGTTGTTAGGAGTGTTTATCAGACCATGTGGACACCTCCTAGTGGTGGCGTTGTTAGGAGTGTTTATCAGACCATGTGGACACCTCCTAGTGGTGGGGTTGTTAGGAGTGTTTATCAGACCATGTGGACACCTCCTAGTGGTGGGGTTGTTAGGAGTGTTTATCAGACCATGTGGACACCTCCTAGTGGTGGCGTTGTTAGGAGTGTTTATCAGACCATGTGGACACCTCCTAGTGGTGGGGTTGTTAGGAGTGTTTATCAGACCATGTGGACACCTCCTAGTGGTCTGGTTGTTAGGAGTGTTTATCAGACCATGTGGACACCTCCTAGTGGTGGGGTTGTTATAAGTGTTTATCAGACCATGTGGACACCTCCTAGTGGTGGGGTTGTTAGGAGTGTTTATCAGACCATGTGGACACCTCCTAGTGGTGGGGTTGTTAGGAGTGTTTATCAGACCATGTTGACACCTCCTAGTGGTGGGGTTGTTAGGAGTGTTTATCAGACCATGTGGACACCTCTTAGTGGTGGGGTTGTTAGGAGTGTTTATCAGACCATGTGGACACCTCCTAGTGGTCTAGTTGTTAGGAGTGTTAATCAGACCATGTGAACACCTCCTAGTGGTCTGGTTGTTAGGAGTGTTTATCAGACCATGTGGACACCTCCTAGTGGTCTGGTTGTTAGGAGTGTTTATCAGACCATGTGGACACCTCCTAGTGGTGGGGTTGTTAGGAGTGTTTATCAGACCATGTGGACACCTCCTAGTGGTGGGGTTGTTAGGAGTGTTTATCAGACCATGTGGACACCTCCTAGTGGTCTGGTTGTTAGGAGTGTTTATCAGACCATGTGGACACCTCCTAGTGGTCTGGTTGTTAGGAGTGTTTATCAGACCATGTGGACACCTCCTAGTGGTGGGGTTGTTAGGAGTGTTTATCAGACCATGTTGACACCTCCTAGTGGTGGGGTTGTTAGGAGTGTTTATCAGACCATGTTGACACCTCCTAGTGGTCTGGTTGTTAGGAGTGTTTATCAGACCATGTGGACACCTCCTAGTGGTGGGGTTGTTAGGAGTGTTTATCAGACCATGTGGACACCTCCTAGTGGTGGGGTTGTTAGGAGTGTTTATCAGACCATGTGGACACCTCCTAGTGGTGGGGTTGTTAGGAGTGTTTATCAGACCATGTGGACACCTCCTAGTGGTGGGGTTGTTAGGAGTGTTAATCAGACCATGTGGACACCTCCTAGTGGTGGGGTTGTTAGGAGTGTTAATCAGACCATGTGGACACGTCCTAGTGGTGGGGTTGTTAGGAGTGTTTATCAGACCATGTGGACACCTCCTAGTGGTGGGGTTGTTAGGAGTGTTTATCAGACCATGTGGACACCTCCTAGTGGTGGGGTTATTAGGAGTGTTAATCAGACCATGTGGACACCTCCTAGTGGTGGGGTTGTTAGGAGTGTTTATCAGACCATGTGGACACCTCCTAGTGGTGGGGTTGTTAATAGAACTACCCCTCCCGGATCCGGGAGAATTGTCATCAACTTACACTAATTTGCATAACGCAACGGACAAAAAATCTTACTAGAAAATATTCATATTCATGAAAACACAAGTGAAATATATTGAAACACAGCTTAGCCTTTTGTTAATCACCCTGTCATCTCAGATTTTGAAATTATGCTTTACAGCCAAAGCAAGACAAGCGTTTGTGTAAGTTTATCGATAGCCTAGCATAGCATTATGCAAAGCTCTTGTTGGTCACGAAAATCAGAAAAGCAATCAAATTAACAAGAAGGTATTTAAATGGTAATAACCAGACATTTTTCCAACAGATATTATTGGCAAATGTATTCCAGTAAGTTGTGACATAAGGAATGGATACAATCTCCCTTTGAAATAAAGCAGGTATCTGTTGTTCTGAGGGAGCAGGGAGAGAAACAGTTTCCCTATTGGAGAGTCAACTGGATTAAGCGAAGATAGGTCAAGAAGGTGAGGTCTGGTTACACATCTAAATAACATGAGTTCCAGATGGAATAGCATCAGAGACTATGGAGAACTCTCTAGGAGGGCAGGTCAAGAAGGTGAGGTCTGGTTACACATCTAAATAACATGAGTTCCAGATGGAACAGTATCAGAGACTATGGAGAACTCTCTAGGAGGGTAGGTCAACAACAACAAGGTGAGGTCTGGTTACACATCTAAATAACATGAGTTCCAGATGGAATAGCATCAGAGACTATGGAGAACTCTCTAGGAGGGTAGGTCAAGGAGATGAGGTCTGGTTACACCTCTAAATAACATGAGAGTTACAGATGGAATAGCATCAGAGACCATGGAGAACTCTCTAGGAGGGCAGGTCAACAAGGTGAGGTCTGGTTACACCTCTAAATAACATGAGAGTTCCAGATGGAATAGCATCAGAGACTATGGAGAACTCTCTAGGTGTTACAGGGATATTGTAACAAGATAAAAAAAATCCTCATAATTGAGTAACAATCCTTCTGCATTAAAAAGTTGACTTACCAGCAGGATATGATTATTAAACCAGTTCTTCAAAAATAAAGACTTGTTTCTATACAAAATATCCTTATTGTTCTAAATGAAATACCTTTTTTAATATATTAACGAGCACGTTAAGAATACTGTTGTAGGAATCTTATCGGTGTTATAGTTACAAAGTAACAAAATTGAAGTCACCAAAACGGGAGAAGATATAATGAGGGATGAAATTCCAAATTGAAGTTGGATTCTTTAAGAAATGTTTTTCCCAATTTATCTTTAAAGTATTATTAGTATTATTTATAGTAAAATCAACTAAATGTTCATAACGACAGATGTCCTTATATAATGTGTACGATTTTCCCAGATGAAGTCAACCTCTTTCCCTATTTTGTGGTTAAGATGTAGGGACTGGGCTGCATACAACTTGTGTATGACTTAGAGGCAGGGTAGCCTAGTGGTTAGAGTGTTGGACTAGTAACCGGAAGGTTGCAAGTTCAAACCCCCGAGCTGACAAGATACAAATCTGACAAGGTACAAATCTGTCGAATAGGCAGTTAACCCACTGTTCCTAGTCCGTCATTGAAAATAAGATTTTGTTCTTAACTGACTTGCTTAGTTAAATAAAGGTAAAAGAAAAATTTAGTGATTTAGTCTAATGCTTTAAACATTCTGCCCTCCAAATTCATATCTAAGGGGCATTTGTCATTAGTGCAAATCTGTTCTGTGACAATATGTAATAATAATAATAACTTTGTGAATCAGGATGCATTATGAAAGGACAATAAGAGACGGTGGTAATATGTTTCCTTTTAGAGACTATAATACATGACAACCAGGTCATTTTAGTTTCTCTTAGAATCACAACCTCAGTGGAACAACAGTTTGTCATTTCCCACAGGTACAGTTCTCCTGAACAAACAAGTGCAGGACAGAGGAATAGCAATCCTTACCTTGTTCTAAATTCAATCACCTTCTTCATCCTCATCATTCAGTTCATTGAAATACAGTTTTGAAGTTGTGCACAATTATCAGTTTCTGTTTGGTTTATGCAGCCCATTAATTCACTGTCAGCTACATCAGCCCATTAATTCACTGTCAGCTACATCAGCCCATTCATTCACTGTCAGCTACATCAGCCCATTCATTCACTGTCAGCTACATCAGCCCATTCATTCACTGTCAGCTACATCAGCCAATTCATTCACTGTCAGCTACATCAGCCCATTCATTCACTGTCAGCTACATCAGCCCATTCATTCACTGTCAGCTACATCAGCCCATTCATTCACTGTCAGCTACATCAGCCCATTCATTCACTGTCAGCTACATCAGCCCATTCATTCATTCACTGTCAGCTACATCAGCCCATTCATTCACTGTCAGCTACATCAGCCCATTCATTCACTGTCAGCTACATCAGCCCATTCATTCACTGTCAGCTATATTAGACAAATTAGCGCCTTGGAACCCAGGAGCATAGTCAGTGCTCTAACTCCCCCTTGTGGTGGTGTGGAGCAATACAATAAGCAGTCAAGCAGAGTAATGTACTAAACTACAAATTACCTCTAAATCCTGCAGCATACTCTCAAAACTAAGTAGATCTGTAAGTAGATCTGTAAGTAGATCTGGAAATAGATCTGGAAATAGATCTGGAAATAGATCTGGAAATAGATCTGGAAGTAGACCTGGAAGTAGATCTGGAAGTAGATCTGGAAGTAGATCTGGAAATAACTTCATCTTAGAAAGCAACACTCAACCTTTCAAGGATAAATTCCTCTGTAACCATTGGTTCAACTTCTTTTTGTTTATTTTCTTCAATAATAAGTACACACATTGAATGAGCCTATTTTCAGTTGATCCTTAGATATGGTAATCCCAAGGTATGTTACATTTTCCTTAAGTGGAATATTGCAGATAGAGGGATTCACACAGTCTGTAACATATGTCTATCACACACATACAATGTAATCAGACCTGGAGTCAGATTGGGAGGGAGAACATTATTTACAATGTAATCAGACCTGGAGTCAGACTGGGAGGGAGAGCATTATTTACAATGTAATCAGACCTGGAGTCAAACTGGGAGGGAGAGCATTATTTACAATGTAATCAGACCTGGAGTCAGACTGGGAGGGAGAGCATTATTTACAATGTAATCAGACCTGGAGTCAGACTGGGAGGGAGAGCATTATTTACAATGTAATCAGACCTGGAGTCAGACTGGGAGGGAGAGCATTATTTACAATGTAATCAGACCTGGAGTCAGACTGGGAGGGAGAGCATTATTTACAATGTAATCAGACCTGGAGTCAGACTGGGAGGGAGAGCATTATTTACAATGTAATCAGACCTGGAGTCAGACTGGGAGGGGGATCATTATTTACAATGTAATCAGAAAAGACCAACTGAAAAGGGACTAACTGTTCTGTAAACAGTTGTGTAAAACTCAGCAGATACACCATCAGTCCCAGGAGATACACCATCAGACTCAGCAGATACACCATCAGTCCCAGGAGACCTCCAACAGAAAAGGGACTAACTGTTCTGTAAACAGTTGTGTAAAACTCAGCAGATACACCATCAGTCCCAGGAGACCTCCAACTGAAAAGGGACTAACTGTTCTGTAAACAGTTGTGTAAAACTCAGCAGATACACCATCAGTCCCAGGAGACCTCCAACAGAAAAGGGACTAACTGTTCTGTAAACAGTTGTGTAAAACTCAGCAGATACACCATCAGTCCCAGGAGACCTCCAACAGAAAAGGGACTAACTGTTCTGTAAACAGTTGTGTAAAACTCAGCAGATACAACATCAGTCCCAGGAGACCTCCAACAGAAAAGGGACTAACTGTTCTGTAAACAGTTGTGTAAAACTCAGCAGATATACCATCAGTCCCAGGAGATACACCATCAGACTCAGCAGATACACCATCAGTCCCAGGAGACCTCCAACAGAAAAGGGACTAACTGTTCTGTAAACAGTTGTGTAAAACTCAGCAGATATACCATCAGTCCCAGGAGACCTCCAACAGAAAAGGGACTAACTGTTCTGTAAACAGTTGTGTAAAACTCAGCAGATACAACATCAGTCCCAGGAGACCTCCAACAGAAAAGGGACTAACTGTTCTGTAAACAATTGTGTAAAACTCAGCAGATATACCATCAGTCCCAGGAGACCTCCAACAGAAAAGGGACTAACTGTTCTGTAAACAATTGTGTAAAACTCAGCAGATACACCATCAGTCCCAGGAGACTTATTATTTTTAAGTTGTTCAATAGAATAAATGATGTGTTCAACTATAACAGGGTTTTCACACTGTTCCCTGTCAGCCTCACCAACTGATTTCACATCCCCCAGACAATCAAAACAAAGAGTTGAGGACACCTCACAATACTGTAGAAGATGAGGACACCTCACAATACTGTAGAAGATGAGGACACCTCACAATACTGTAGAAGATGAGGACACCTCACAATACTGTAGAAGATGAGGACACCTCACAATACTGTAGAAGATGAGGACACCTCACGATACTGTAGAAGATGAGGACACCTCACAATACTGTAGAAGATGAGGACACCTCACAATACTGTAGAAGATGAGGACACCTCACAATACTGTAGAAGATGAGGACACCTCACAATACTGTAGAAGATGAGGACACCTCACAATACTGTAGAAGATGAGGACACCTCACAATACTGTAGAAGATGAGGACACCTCACAACACTGTAGAAGATGAGGACACCTCACAATACTGTAGAAGATGAGGACACCTCACAATACTGTAGAAGATGAGGACACCTCACAATACTGTAGAAGATGAGGACACCTCACGATACTGTAGAAGGACACCTCACAATACTGTAGAAGATGAGGACACCTCACAATACTGTAGAAGATGAGGACACCTCACAATACTGTAGAAGATGAGGACACCTCACAATACTGTAGAAGATGAGGACACCTCACAATACTGTAGAAGATGAGGACACCTCACAATACTGTAGAAGATGAGGACACCTCACAATACTGTAGAAGATGAGGACACCTCACAATACTGTAGAAGATGAGGACACCTCACAATACTGTAGAAGATGAGGACACCTCACGACACTGTAGAAGATGAGGACACCTCACAATACTGTAGAAGATGAGGACACCTCACAATACTGTAGAAGATGAGGACACCTCACAATACTGTAGAAGATGAGGACACCTCACAATACTGTAGAAGATGCAACTGAAGATGGAGATTAATGTGGGATCATCTGTGATGAGACAAGTCATATTTAAATGCTGAATTGTATTATGTTTAGAGTGGTATTTTTCTAACCTGAAAAAAAAAGATTAATTTAGTTCACCCTCCTCCATTTCTAACTAGACAGCTTTCAGTTTATACATATCATCCAACTGGTGTTGTAGATCAATCAGAACAGATTTATCCTCCTCCATTTCTACCTACATCTGACACAGGTTCCGTCTGCTTTCAGTTTATACATATCATCCAACTGGTGTTGTAGATCAAACAGAACAGATTCATCCTCCTCTGAAAGACTTTCAACAGGCTTTTGAACAAGACAGGTGATCTTTGTAATTACACTTTCTTCTTCAGCTCTCCTGGTCTTGACAACAATACTCTCATGTTTTCTTGCATATCTTCCAACCTTAAAAAGCTCCCAGTTATTACTGTATGAATTGTTATTCATAGCGTTGTTCCTGAAGTGTGTAATTACATTGTTTATCTCCATCTGGACCAACTCATGTTTTAATATAGAGCTATTAAGCTTCCAATAGGATGCTCTGCCAGGGCCATTATCAGAGATAAACAGTGTAATGTCAGTATAAACAGCTCTATGGTCAGTAAGGGCCATTATCAGAGATACACAGTGTAATGTCAGTATAAACAGCTCTATGATCAGTAAGGGCCATTATCAGAGATAAACAGTGTAATGTCAATATAAACAGCTCTATGATCAGTAAGGGCCATTATCAGTGATAAAGTGTCCAGGATGTTAACAACAATAGCCTGTTAAATGATTGAGTGAGAATAGTGGAGCAAAACAGAGATAACTGTCTGACCAAGATACAACAAAGCTCACTGCCTTTACTGCAGGTAAAAACAGCAAAAAGGAGAGAGAAAAATGTAATTATAAATATCCATTACTCCAGTAGTCATGTTTAGTTAGAACGAAAGTTAAATCACCTCAGAGCTGGGAGTGAGATCTGCTCACATCAGAGGCAGATAACTAGGTATGTTGACTATCAGTCACAGTCTGGGAGTGAGATCTGCTCACATCAGAGGGAGATAACTAGGTATGTTGACTATCAGTCACAGTCTGGGAGTGAGATCTGCTCACATCAGATGTAGCTAACTAGGTATGTTGACTATCAGTCACAGTCTGGGAGTGAGATCTGCTCACATCAGAGGTAGATAACTAGGTATGTTGACTATCAGTCACAGTCTGGGAGTGAGATCTGCTCACATCAGAGGTAGATAACTAGGTATGTTGACTATCAGTCACAGTCTGGGAGTGAGATCTGCTCACATCAGAGGTAGATAACTAGGTATGTTGACTATCAGTCACAGTCTGGGAGTGAGATCTGCTCACATCAGAGGTAGATAACTAGGTATGTTGACTATCAGTCACAGTCTGGGAGTGAGATTTGCTCACATCAGAGGGAGATAACTAGGTATGTTGACTATCAGTCACAGTCTGGGAGTGAGATACCTGCCTACTCCTTTAACACCAGAGACAACATGATTAATGTTTCCACTGTCCATACCTGCCTACTTCTTTGACACCAGAGACAACATGATTAATGTTTCCACTGTCCATACCTGCCTACTCCTTTAACACCAGAGACAACATGATAAATGTTTCCACTGTCCATACCTGCCTACTCCTTTAACACCAGAGACAACATGATTAATGTTTCCACTGTCCATACCTGCCTGCTCCTTTAACACCAGAGACAACATGATTAATGTTTCCACTGTCCATACCTGCCTACTCCTTTAACACCAGAGACAACATGATTAATGTTTCCACTGTCCATACCTGCCTACTCCTTTAACACCAGAGACAACATGATTAATGTTTCCACTGTCCATACCTGCCTACTCCTTTAACACCAGAGACAACATGATTAATGTTTCCACTGTCCATACCTGCCTACTCTTTTAACACCAGAGACAACAAGATTCATCTGGACTATTAAAAGGGCCAGGATGAACCAAGCCAGTTTACAGGCAAAGACTTAGAAGGGAGGATTAAAGCTCCCCAACATGTAATTATATCAAGAAGACTTTATAACTGCCCTGATAGGCTCTTTATTGACAACTCTAACATGACAATTATATCAAGAAGACTTTATAACTGCCCTGATAGGCTCTTTACCTACAACTCTAACAGGACAATTATATCAAGAAGACTTTATAACTGCCCTGATAGGCTCTTTACCTACAACTCTAACAGGACAATTATATCAAGAAGACTTTATAACTGCCCTGATAGGCTCTTTATTGACAACTCTAACAGGACAATTATATCAAGAAGACTTTATAACTGCCCTGATAGGCTCTTTACCTACAACTCTAACAGGACAATTATATCAAGAAGACTTTATAACTGCCCTGATAGGCTCTTTACCTACAACTCTAATAGGACAATTATATCAAGAAGACTTTATAACTGTCCTGATAGGCTCTTTATTGACAACTCTAATAGGACAATTATATCAAGAAGACTTTATAACTGCCCTGATAGGCTCTTTACCTACAACTCTAATAGGACAATTATATCAAGAAGACTTTATAACTGCCCTGATTGGCTCTTTACCTACAACTCTAACAGGACAATTATATCAAGAAGACATTATAACTGCCCTGATTGGCTCTTTACCTACAACTCTAACAGGACAATTATATCAAGAAGACATTATAACTGCCCTGATAGGCTCTTTACCTACAACTCTAACAGGACAATTATATCAAGAAGACTTTATAACTGCCCTGATAGGCTCTTTACCTACAACTCTAACAGGACAATTATATCAAGAAGACTTTATAACTGCCCTGATAGGCTCTTTACCTACAACTCTAATAGGACAATTATATCAAGAAGACTTTATAACTGCCCTGATAGGCTCTTTACCTACAACTCTAACAGGACAATTATATCAAGAAGACTTTATAACTGCCCTGATTGGCTCTTTATTGACAACTCTAATAGGACAATTATATCAAGAAGACTTTATAACTGCCCTGATAGGCTCTTTATTGACAACTCTAATAGGACAATTATATCAAGAAGACTTTATAACTGCCCTGATAGGCTCTTTATTGACAACTCTAATAGGACAATTATATCAAGAAGACTTTATAACTGCCCTGATAGGCTCTTTACCTACAACTCTAACAGGACAATTATATCAAGAAGACTTTATAACTGTCCTGATAGGCTCTTTATTGACAACTCTAATAGGACAATTATATCAAGAAGACTTTATAACTGCCCTGATAGGCTCTTTATTGACAACTCTAATAGGACAATTATATCAAGAAGACTTTATAACTGCCCTGATAGGCTCTTTATTGACAACTCTAACAGGACAATTATATCAAGAAGACTTTATAACTGCCCTGATAGGCTCTTTACCTACAACTCTAATAGGACAATTATATCAAGAAGACTTTATAACTGCCCTGATAGGCTCTTTACCTACAACTCTAACAGGACAATTATATCAAGAAGACTTTATAACTGTCCTGATAGGCTCTTTATTGACAACTCTAACAGGACATTTATATCAAGAAAACTTTATAACTGTCCTGATAGGCTCTTTACCTACAACTCTAATAGGACAATTATATCAAGAAGACTTTATAACTGCCCTGATAGGCTCTTTACCTACAACTCTAACAGGACAATTATATCAAGAAGACTTTATAACTGCCCTGATAGGCTCTTTACCTACAACTCTAACAGGACAATTATATCAAGAAGACTTTATAACTGTCCTGATAGGCTCTTTATTGACAACTCTAATAGGACAATTATATCAAGAAGACTTTATAACTGCCCTGATAGGCTCTTTATTGACAACTCTAATAGGACAATTATATCAAGAAGACTTTATAACTGCCCTGATAGGCTCTTTATTGACAACTCTAACAGGACAATTATATCAAGAAGACTTTATAACTGCCCTGATAGGCTCTTTACCTACAACTCTAATAGGACAATTATATCAAGAAGACTTTATAACTGCCCTGATAGGCTCTTTACCTACAACTCTAACAGGACAATTATATCAAGAAGACTTTATAACTGCCCTGATAGGCTCTTTATTGACAACTCTAATAGGACAATTATATCAAGAAGACTTTATAACTGCCCTGATAGGCTCTTTACCTACAACTCTAATAGGACAATTATATCAAGAAGACTTTATAACTGCCCTGATTGGCTCTTTACCTACAACTCTAACAGGACAATTATATCAAGAAGACATTATAACTGCCCTGATTGGCTCTTTACCTACAACTCTAACAGGACAATTATATCAAGAAGACATTATAACTGCCCTGATAGGCTCTTTACCTACAACTCTAACAGGACAATTATATCAAGAAGACTTTATAACTGCCCTGATAGGCTCTTTACCTACAACTCTAACAGGACAATTATATCAAGAAGACTTTATAACTGCCCTGATAGGCTCTTTACCTACAACTCTAATAGGACAATTATATCAAGAAGACTTTATAACTGCCCTGATAGGCTCTTTACCTACAACTCTAACAGGACAATTATATCAAGAAGACTTTATAACTGCCCTGATTGGCTCTTTATTGACAACTCTAATAGGACAATTATATCAAGAAGACTTTATAACTGCCCTGATAGGCTCTTTATTGACAACTCTAATAGGACAATTATATCAAGAAGACTTTATAACTGCCCTGATAGGCTCTTTATTGACAACTCTAATAGGACAATTATATCAAGAAGACTTTATAACTGCCCTGATAGGCTCTTTACCTACAACTCTAACAGGACAATTATATCAAGAAGACTTTATAACTGTCCTGATAGGCTCTTTATTGACAACTCTAATAGGACAATTATATCAAGAAGACTTTATAACTGTCCTGATAGGCTCTTTATTGACAACTCTAATAGGACAATTATATCAAGAAGACTTTATAACTGCCCTGATTGGCTCTTTATTGACAACTCTAATAGGACAATTATATCAAGAAGACTTTATAACTGCCCTGATAGGCTCTTTATTGACAACTCTAATAGGACAATTATATCAAGAAGACTTTATAACTGCCCTGATAGGCTCTTTACCTACAACTCTAACAGGACAATTATATCAAGAAGACTTTATAACTGTCCTGATAGGCTCTTTATTGACAACTCTAATAGGACAATTATATCAAGAAGACTTTATAACTGCCCTGATAGGCTCTTTATTGACAACTCTAATAGGACAATTATATCAAGAAGACTTTATAACTGCCCTGATAGGCTCTTTATTGACAACTCTAACAGGACAATTATATCAAGAAGACTTTATAACTGCCCTGATAGGCTCTTTACCTACAACTCTAATAGGACAATTATATCAAGAAGACTTTATAACTGCCCTGATAGGCTCTTTACCTACAACTCTAACAGGACAATTATATCAAGAAGACTTTATAACTGTCCTGATAGGCTCTTTATTGACAACTCTAACAGGACATTTATATCAAGAAAACTTTATAACTGTCCTGATAGGCTCTTTACCTACAACTCTAATAGGACAATTATATCAAGAAGACTTTATAACTGTCCTGATAGGCTCTTTATTGACAACTCTAACAGGACATTTATATCAAGAAAACTTTATAACTGTCCTGATAGGCTCTTTACCTACAACTCTAATAGGACAATTATATCAAGAAGACTTTATAACTGCCCTGATAGGCTCTTTACTGACAACTCTAATAGGACAGTTATATCAAGAAGACTTTATAACTGCTCTGATAGGCTCTTTACCTACAACTCTAATAGGACAATTATATCAAGAAGACATTATAACTGCCCTGATAGGCTCTTTACCTACAACTCTAACAGGACAATTTGGGTCGACATGGAAGAAGAACTCAATGCCCCATTTGGAGCATCATATTATCTGAGTCAACACTTAAATGTGGGACTGCAGAATCCCATAATGTCCCAAACTAAGAAATATGGAGTCAGATAAATAAGAGACAGACATCTTCACCTTCCCTGACAAGCTCTGCTTCGTTATTGAACAACCATGAATACTAATTAGGAGGAAAGGTGGTTGTCTGGAGAGAGTGGGATAGGTTTTCTTTTAGCCTCAACACTAATACATTTCACTTCTGCTTTTAGTGTCAACTTAAATTAGAGTGTGGCTGTGGAAGACTGGTCCCTTGATGATGTCTGCAAGTGTCTGAGTTCTGAGTTCCAATGATCTCCATGATTCCATCCCATCATTCCAAGGTTCACAGTCTTTCTGAAGAATGCCAACTCTATTCAATTGTCCACTTTGCAACGAGCAAACATTCTCTGTGTCCAGACTACTCACACATATTGTCCTCTATCACCAGCACGTTCTAACTACCTGTGGAGTTAATGGGTGTGGGAAAACAAATAGATGTTTCAGCTTCTATCGGTCACACATCTACCAAAACCACACAGAGCTTTTAAGAGCCAACTTAGATGAGAATTGCCCTCATGATGAATTTGAGACTGGGACTGATCCCATTGAAGATGACATGAGACTGGGACTGATCCCATTGAAGATGACATGAGCGACGTAGAGAGTCTGCCAGAGGCTGAATATGTTCAAGACACAGAGATCAACACTGAGCAGCTAATTGAACGTCTCTAAAACAATATCTGTCTTTTTATTTAGTAAACCAGGAAAGAACACTGCATCCCAGCTACGGTACAGAATAACATTGTTGAGGACCTCAGAACCATGTTGATGCATTATGACCCACTACAGTCCCCTCAGGTTTCATCTGACAAATAAACGAATACATGTGGTTGAACAGGACGATCTCAGGGACTTGCTTAACAACTCTGCAGTATTTGAGGAATGCATTAGATGCATAATCTCTGAGTGGATGCTGGAGCATTACTGTGTGAAAGAAGTGGGCGTGGTCAGGACAACTGAAGTACCACTGAGCAACAAAGAAGGTTATAAAACAAGGTGATTTCAATACAGCTACATTTCCCTCAGGCTACATGAATATAAAGAGGCATGAGACAAAACAATCATAATGAATCAGATTACATGGAGAGAAGGGACCTGATCCTAGATCATAATGAATCAGATTACATTTCCCTCAGGCTACATGAATATAAAGAGAAATGAGACAAAACAATCATAATGAATCAGATTACATGGAGAGGAGGGACCTGATCCTAGATCATAATGAATCAGATTACATGGAGAGGAGGGAGCTGATCCTAGATCATAATGAATCAGATTACATGGAGAGAAGGGACCTGATCCTAGATCATAATGAATCAGATTACATGGAGAGAAGGGACCTGATCCTAGATCATAATGAATCAGATTACATGGAGAGGAGGGACCTGATCCTAGATCATAATGAATCAGATTACATGGAGAGGAGGACCTGATCCTAGATCATAATGAATCAGATTACATGGAGAGGGGGACCTGATCCTAGATCATAATGAATCAGATTACATGGAGAGGAGGACCTGATCCTAGATCATAATGAATCAGATTACATGGAGAGAAGGACCTGATCCTAGATCATAATGAATCAGATTACATGGAGAGGAGGACCTGATCCTAGATCATAATGAATCAGATTACATGGAGAGGAGGACCTGATCCTAGATCATAATGAATCAGATTACATTTCCCCCAGGCTACATGAATATAAAGAGACATGAGACAAAACAATCATAATGAATCAGATTACATGGAGAGAAGGGACCTGATCCTAGATCATAATGAATCAGATTACATGGAGAGGGGGACCTGATCCTAGATCATAATGAATCAGATTACATGGAGAGATTAGGGACCTGATCCTAGATCATAATGAATCAGATTACATGGAGAGGAGGGACCTGATCCTAGATCATAATGAATCAGATTACATGGAGAGGAGGACCTGATCCTAGATCATAATGAATCAGATTACATGGAGAGAGGGGACCTGATCCTAGATCATAATGAATCAGATTACATGGCCCCCAGGCTACATGAATATAAAGAGACATGAGACAAAACAATCATAATGAATCAGATTACATGGAGAGAAGGACCTGATCCTAGATCATAATGAATCAGATTACATGGAGAGGAGGGACCTGATCCTAGATCATAATGAATCAGATTACATGGAGAGAAGGGACCTGATCCTAGATCATAATGAATCAGATTACATGGAGAGGGGGACCTGATCCTAGATCATAATGAATCAGATTACATGGAGAGATTAGGGACCTGATCCTAGATCATAATGAATCAGATTACATGGAGAGGAGGGACCTGATCCTAGATCATAATGAATCAGATTACATGGAGAGGGGGACCTGATCCTAGATCATAATGAATCAGATTACATGGAGAGGAGGGACCTGATCCTAGATCATAATGAATCAGATTACATGGAGAGAAGGGACCTGATCCTAGATCATAATGAATCAGATTACATGGAGAGGAGGGACCTGATCCTAGATCATAATGAATCAGATTACATGGAGAGGAGGGACCTGATCCTAGATCATAATGAATCAGATTACATGGAGAGGGGAGCTGATCCTAGATCGTAATGAATCAGATTACATGGACAGGGGGACCTAATCCTAGATCATAATGAATCAGATTACATGGAGAGGGGGGCCTGATCCTAGATCATAATGAATCAGATTACATGGAGAGGGGGGCCTGATCCTAGATCATAATGAATCAGATTACATGGAGAGGAGGGACCTGATCCTAGGTCATAATGAATCAGATTACATGGAGAGGAGGGACCTGATCCTAGAACATAATGAATCAGATTACATGGAGAGGAGGGACCTGATCCTAGATCATAATGAATCAGATTACATGGAGAGAAGGGACCTGATCCTAGATCATAATGAATCAGATTACATGGAGAGGAGGGACCTGATCCTAGATCATAATGAATCAGATTACATGGAGAGGAGGGACCTGATCCTAGATCATAATGAATCAGATTACATGGAGAGGGGGGCCTGATCCTAGATCATAATGAATCAAATTACGTGGAGAGGGGACCTGATCCTAGATCATAATGAATCAGATTACATGGAGAGATTAGGGACCTGATCCTAGATCATAATGAATCAGATTACATGGAGAGGGGGACCTGATCCTAGATCATAATGAATCAGATTACATGGAGAGGGGGACCTGATCCTAGATCATAATGAATCAGATTACATGGAGAGATTAGGGACCTGATCCTAGATCATAATGAATCAGATTACATGGAGAGGGGGACCTGATCCTAGATCATAATGAATCAGATTACATGGAGAGGGGGGCCTGATCCTAGATCATAATGAATCAGATTACATGGAGAGGGGGGACCCGATCCTAGATCATAATGAATCAGATTACAAGGAGAGGCAGACCTGATCCTAGATCATAATGAATCAGATTACATGGAGAGGGGGGACCTGATCCTAGATCATAATGAATCCTAGATCAGCACTACAACTCTGGGACACTGCCTGTATAGAACCGAACACAGTTGTAAAGTCTAGTTACAGCAGGTGTTTACTGCCATCTAGTGGAAGATACCAATATAACACTTTATTATCAGGGTGGGGAGGTGGCTGAGCTGAAACAGAAAGTAAAGTTGTTCTTTTGTTCAGGATCCATTTTGAGACGACAGAGCAGAAAACACTATATGGAGATTATTGAAAAATAAAGTAAGTATTTCTGAACAATAATCTATTCTAATGAACAGAGTAAGAGAATGAATACCTGGAATGAGATATTACTAGTTAGTAGAACTGCTACTTGAGCTGAGTTGCTGACAGACAGCAGTTTTCAAAGTGTAAACTAATCAGTAGACCTACATGTTATCAGTAAAACGTCTGGTAAAGATGGTGGAGGAGCTTTTCAATAATATGGTTTTATGTTTATCTCAGGGTTTCTCCATCCTTTTGTTCTTACCAGCACTGACACACCTGATTCAACTAATCATCACATATTATGTGAACTGATCTGAACAGGTTTAGGCTGGTGATATGATATATAGGCTATAGCTGAGGTATAGACCTTGATCTGGATATCACTAACAACCCACTACTATACATTATAACCTAGTCTACTTTACATAATATAACATATCACTAACAACCCACTACTATACATTATAACCTAGTCTACTTTACATAATATAACATCTACATATCACTAACAAACCACTACTATACATTATAACCTAGTCCACTTTACATAATATAACATCTCTTACTTGATGCAAAAAAGCTTTTCTGAATGGATCAAAGATTTCCCCCTCAGATCAATCATGTCCGTTTTAGCCCTGGGTTAACTAACTAACTAACTGTTAAGGGGCAGAACGACAGATTTGAACTTGCAACCTTCTGCTCTAAAAACTAGGCTACCCTGCTACTACTCCTACTCTACATTCAAATAAGTGTGAGACATGGCCTTGTGTTGCTGTACTGTCTATAACTACCTTAATAAACAGTGACTTATTATTATTATTATTATTGTTATTATTATTATTATTATTATTATTATTATTGTTGTTGCTGTACTGTCTATAACTACCTTAACAAACAGTGACTTATTATTATTATTATTATTATTATTATTATTGTTGCTGTACTGTCTATAACTACCTTAACAAACAGTGACTTATTAATATTATTATTATTGTTGCTGTACTGTCTAGAACTACCTTAACAAACAGTGACTTATTAATATTATTATTATTGTTGCTGTACTGTCTAGAACTACCTTAACAAACAGTGACTTATTATTATTATTATTATTGTTGCTGTACTGTCTAGAACTACCTTAACAAACAGTGACTTATTATTATTATTATTATTGTTGCTGTACTGTCTAGAACTACCTTAACAAACAGTGACTTATTATTATTATTATTATTGTTGCTGTACTGTCTAGAACTACCTTAACAAACAGTGACTTATTATTATTATTATTATTATTATTGTTGTTGCTGTACTGTCTATAACTACCTTAACAAACAGTGACTTATTATTGTTATTATTATTATTAAAATTCAGAGTTACCATGGAGATGTCATTTCATAACTACATGTTCATGTGATGCATTAAATCACCTGACTGTTTCTATATATCTGTTAGTACATGTTTCTAAGAGATAATTAATAAATGAAAACACTTGACATTCAATAATTAGTTGTCACTGTGTTAACCACAACCAACATGTTGGATCTCTGTTTAGTTGTCACTGTGTTAACCACAACCAACATGTTGGATCTCTGTTTAGTTGTCACTGTGTTAACCACAACCAACATGCTGGATCTCTGTTTAGTTGTCACTGTGTTAACCACAACCAACATGTTGGATCTCTGTTTAGTTGTCACTGTGTTAACCACAACCAACATGCTGGATCTCTGTTTAGTTGTCACTGTGTTAACCACAACCAACATGTTGGATCTCTGTTTAGTTGTCACTGTGTTAACCACAACTAACATGTTGGATCTCTGTTTAGTTGTCACTGTGTTAACCACAACCAACATGTTGGATCTCTGTTTAGTTGTCACTGTGTTAACCACAACCAACATGTTGGATCTCTGTTTAGTTGTCACTGTGTTAACCACAACCAACATGTTGGATCTCTGTTTAGTTGTCACTGTGTTAACCACAACCAACATGCTGGATCTCTGTTTAGTTGTCACTGTGTTAACCACAACCAACATGTTGGATCTCTGTTTAGTTGTCACTGTGTTAACCACAACCAACATGTTGGATCTCTGTTTAGTTGTCACTGTGTTAACCACAACCAACATGTTGGATCTCTGTTTAGGGGTCAGTGCTCTAAAATGAGTCTCTCTGGGAAGAGAGAGGAGGGACCTGCCTTTAAAAGGCGTCTCTCTGGGGAGAGAGAGGAGGGGGCCCCTGCCTCTAAAATGTGTCTCTCTGGGGAACATGACACCAAAGCTAAGAGGTGAGATGACAATTTTTGAAATAATAATTAAGAGTTTATTTCCAAAATGCATCACATTTGTTTTTTCATCAGAAATTGTTGCTCATGGGTACCTTCAATATTACTGTCCTCAGATTTTTAATTAATAGGTTTTAGATGGGTATATCTTAAATTATTATTACTATTATTATCAGTTAATAGATTTTAGATGGGTATATCTTTATTAAATTACTATTATTACAGCATGTCCTCTTTTTTCAAGACGTGGCCGATTTTAAAACTGCCAGAATACATTTTTAAAATAAGATTCATTTATTTTTTTACGACATTGTTTCTGAATGGCTGCTGGGTAATTTGATTTGCATTGAAATCTTCATTTGTAGACATCGGATTGAGTGAAAGCTGCGCAGGTTCACTGAGTTGCAAACCAAATGGACAGGTCTAGCTCATTGATTAGCTACGTATTACCTATTTTAGCCTTAACCCTAATTTTAGGGTAAAGTAGCCTAGAAGACTTTTAGAAACTATTTAGGAAATAATATTATGTTAGTAAATACCATTATTGTACTAAATAGCATTTAGATTATTTTGTTAATCACAACCTGTCTAAGCATTTTGCTTTTATTGTTTAGTTATTTTATTATATTAATTATTGCAAGGCAGAACACTTGATCAACAAGACACATTAGTTTTATTTTTTCAAATGTGGTTTGGACCAGTTTGAATTGGCGTGTGATAGGTGGGTTAGGTTGGGTAGGTTTGAGATCTAAGGAATGAACAAAAAAAATACACTTTATTTCTCAGCTGCATCACCAATGTCTGTAGGTGAATTTTTAACGTTTAACTGCTAAATATTTTCAATAGATGGCAGCACATGACCACGAAGCATCAGTTATAGGCTACAAGCAGCAATATAATTGACATAAAATAGCATATAACCACAGACTATATGTCCCATGATTTTCTAAAATGGTCACTCATTACTTTAGTTACAATATATATAGCTATTTGGGCTGTGTTGCTTTTGGGAGAGCAAAAAATAGTGACTATAGCAGGTTTTGAACCCCAGGTAAATAATCACTAGTCAGAACCTCAACCTTAGTATAAATGCAGTATAAAACATAATCTTAATATCTGATATTGCAAGTAAACAACCTCGGAATAGAAAAGACGAGTGCGACTTCCAGCCCACCAATAAATTACATCATGCAAACCTCGCTGTTAGCAAATTAACCTCAACAGGCCCCTTGAGAAGGCAGAGTGACGACACAAGCTTTTTAGCGGGGCTGAGTTGACTACTAGCGAGAGAAGGCAGAGCGGGTCGATGCTGGTTGATGAATTTGACAATGAATGTACGTGGAAAATATGTTTTTCTCAACCAGAGGTGACTGAATTCATGTTCAGGCTTATTGATAATCATTATAGTCATGAAGTATAATTTCAAACATGAGCATAAAAACAGGTAATAATAAACATGAATCATCATTATATTACTTCACAGTAATCTGTTAAATGCTTGTTCAGTCCTTCCTCTTGTGTTAGCAGTGTGGAAAGGGACAGAAAGAAGCCCTCTTGTGTTAGCAGTGTGGAAAGGGACAGGAAGAAGCCCTCTTGTGTTAGCAGTGTGGAAAGGGACAGGAAGAAGCCCTCTTGTGTTAGCAGTGTGGAAAGGGACAGGAAGAAGCCCTCTTGTGTTAGCAGTGTGGAAAGGGACAGGAAGAAGCCCTCTTGTGTTAGCAGTGTGGAAAGGGACAGGAAGAAGCCCTCTTGTGTTAGCAGTGTGGAAAGGGACAGGAAGAAGCCCTCTTGTGTTAGCAGTGTGGAAAGGGACAGGAAGAAGCCCTCTTGTGTTAGCAGTGTGGAAAGGGACAGGAAGAAGCCCTCTTGTGTTAGCAGTGTGGAAAGGGACAGGAAGAAGCCCTCTTGTGTTAGCAGTGTGGAAAGGGACAGGAAGAAGCCCTCTTGTGTTAGCAGTGTGGAAAGGGACAGGAAGAAGCCCTCTTGTGTTAGCAGTGTGGAAAGGGACAGGAAGAAGCCCTCTTGTGTTAGCAGTGTGGAAAGGGACAGGAAGAAGCCCTCTTGTGTTAGCAGTGTGGAAAGGGACAGGAAGAAGCCCTCTTGTGTTAGCAGTGTGGAAAGGGACAGGAAGAAGCCCTCTTGTGTTAGCAGTGTGGAAAGGGACAGGAAGAAGCCCTCTTGTGTTAGCAGTGTGGAAAGGGACAGGAAGAAGCCCTCTTGTGTTAGCAGTGTGGAAAGGGACAGGAAGAAGCCCTCTTGTGTTAGCAGTGTGGAAAGGGACAGGAAGAAGCCCTCTTGTGTTAGCAGTGTGGAAAGGGACAGGAAGAAGCCCTCTTGTGTTAGCAGTGTGGAAAGGGACAGGAAGAAGCCCTCTTGTGTTAGCAGTGTGGAAAGGGACAGGAAGAAGCCCTCTTGTGTTAGCAGTGTGGAAAGGGACAGGAAGAAGCCCTCTTGTGTTAGCAGTGTGGAAAGGGACAGGAAGAAGCACACAGGAGTTTTCCTGTGAGGGGAGTGGTGGTGTATCCAGGGAGAAAACTAAACTAATCTTCTGAAATGTCATTTGTGGTTTTATGCTGCCATCTATTGGAATTATGTAGCAACTGCAGTAGTACTGAATAATGTGTTATTGCTTACTAAATTACTAAGAATTGCAAGATATAACATTTTGTAGTTCATTTTACCACTTACGACCATAAAATAACAATTTATAGCTTAACAAGCAATGAAACTGACATCAACCAAAAACACAATACATTTAGGTAATTATATAACTTTACATTTATAGTTATATAGGTAATTAAATAACTATTTATTTAGATAGTGACATTATCTGCCAAAGTAACAGCCCTGTAGACAAAGAAGAGCTCTCCAGTAGGTACCAAAACATTCAAAGGACATTTTGTCAAAAGTCAGGTTACAAGTTAAAACCTGTTGACGCCAGGGGTTCCCCTAGAGGAACGCCCCCCCCCCCCCCCCGTTCAGCTCAAGCCGTGGCGCATGGAACGCAAAAATATTCTTAGAAATATTTAACCTCCACACATTAACAAGTCCAATAGCTCAAATGAAAGATAAACACCTTGTTCATCTACCCAGCATGTCAGATTTTTTAAATGTTTTAACACACCACATATTTATATTAGACCACCACCGAAACCAAGACAAGAGGCAGCCATTTTGTCCCAGAAAATATAAAATTATAAAAGCAGGATTAAAAAATAAATCATTCACTAACCTTTTGAAAATCTTCATCAGATGACAGTAATAGGACATGTTACACAGTACATTTTGTTTTCAATAATATGCCATTTATATCCATAAATGTCCATTTACATTGAATTGATGTTCAGAAAATACTGAAAAATGTCTGCAGAAAATATAGATAGCGCCGCAAGATAACGTAAATAGACATCATAAACTTTGACTAAATATACATGTTCTACATATAGTTAGAAAGATACACTGCTTCTTAATGCAATCGCTTTATTACATTTCTTTTTAACGTTACAGAAATCGCTCACTATTCAATATGCTGAGACGGCGCTCAGACATAAGCAATATTTCTCCGCTATGTTGGAGTCAACAGAAACACACAATTTCATCATAAATATTCCCTTACCTTTGATGGTCTTCGTTCAGAATGTACTGGAAGGGTTCATACTTACCCAAAACATTGTTTGGTTTCAAGTCTTGTGTCTTTGTATTAGCATCTGCTAACAATATCAGCTGAAATGCTCCCAAAATGTCCTCTGGTCCTGAAAAGTTGCGCATCAAAACTTCAAAATTACATATTATATGTCGACTAAACAGGTGTTTGTCCTTCTTCTGAGTACTGGAACAAAGGAATGGCTGGGACCAATTCGCGCCCTTATGCACAGGTTTTTTCTCGCGGCACTTGCTCAAATCACTCCCATAGGGCCAATTCTCGCGGGATTGGAACGATTAAACGCTCTACAGAATGAGGACATCTAGTGGAAGACATAGAAAGTGTCCCCAGATCCATAAGTGGTTGGGAAGGGTGGGGGCGATGACGTCAAATTTGCTCCAACTTTCATGACCACAAAACTAGTTTGGAAGAATGCCTGCCCTGTGAGTTCTGCTATACTTACAGACATAATTCCAACGGTTTTAGAAGCTTTAGAGTGTTTTCTATCCAATAATAATTTTATTTGCATGTATTAGCAATTTTTGACAATTTTTTTTTTAGTTTACTATGGGCACGCAATTGCTCCAAAGGGGGCAGTAGTCTGCCATATCTTTAACAGGTTTTAATCAACGTTCAAAGCAGAATTACTTTCCCATTGTTCCTCAACTGTTGTGTCTGATATACCATATTCTAGCTCTGAGTCTCTACTTTTATCTTATGTGAAATACACCGTTTCAAATTTTGTGACATCGTCGGTCACATTTGACTGTATAAAACCTAGCAGTTCTACTGATTTCACTGAGAGTGAGGCAGATATATATTACTACTGTGTAAAACCTAGCAGTTCTACTGATTTCACTGAGAGTGAGGCAGATATATATTATTACTGTGTAAAACCTAGCAGTACTACTGATTTCTCTGAGAGTGAGGCAGATATATATTATTACTGTGTAAAACCTAGCAGTACTACTGATTTCTCTGAGAGTGAGGCAGATATATATTATTACTGTGTAAAACCTAGCAGTTCTACTAATTTCTCTGAGAGTGAGGCAGATATATATTATTACTGTGTAAAACCTAGCAGTACTACTGATTTCTCTGAGAGTGAGGCAGATATATATTATTACTGTGTAAAACCTTGCAGTACTACTGATAGATATATAGCAATTAGCAAATACCCATACCGTCTATTTGTTTCTCTGAAATGAAACCATCAAGTGATTTTAAACAAATACATGTCTGTCATTGAACAACACCATGTCATGATTATATAGTGGAAAAACACAACAGTCTCTTTCATACAGCAAATTTAAGGACAAAATTCTGAAAAGTGATAAATAGATGTAATGTTTGTCTCTGTTTTGTTGAAGACCAATCAAGCAGGAGAGACCAGCATCCCCTGTTCCCAGCTGTGTGTCCATGAAGAGTGACTGGTCAATGGGTCAACCTATAAACTTTAGAGAGGGAGACTTTTCTACTGAACAAAGGTAAGAAGAACTCATGGGTCCTGGTCAGTGAGTTAAACAACACTGTCTCTAGTCATTTCTCCTCTCCCATTTTCCCATTTATTGTTGTTGTTTTCATAATCCATAGGCTCATCCTTTTGTCCATTTTTCTAGTCCTAAAACAATATTGAACAAACACAACATTCCCTCCCTGTGTGTGTGTGTGTGTGTGTGTGTGTGTGTGTGTGTGTGTGTGTGTGTGTGTATGTGTGTGTGTGTGTGTGTGTGTGTGTGTGTGTGTGTGTGTGTGTATGTGTGTGTGTGTGTGTGTGTGTGTGTGTGTGTGTGTGTGTGTGTGTGTGTGTGTGTGTGTGTGTGTCCATGTGAGTGTGTGTGTACAGTCCCTGGATGAGGAGATGTAATCTCTATCCTTATTGCCTAGTCACGTTTA
The DNA here is from genome assembly GCF_013265735.2 of Oncorhynchus mykiss. Taxonomy (NCBI): domain Eukaryota; kingdom Metazoa; phylum Chordata; class Actinopteri; order Salmoniformes; family Salmonidae; genus Oncorhynchus; species Oncorhynchus mykiss. Next base: position 102,596,163 of record NC_048576.1, read on the forward strand.
CCTACATGTACATACTGTAATATTATATTGAATAAATACATTGATTTTCACATTAGTATAACAATATGACCATACAATTCTAGGAGACGGAAGATGAATCTATATGTTGTTTGGGAGAATAAACCACAAGTATTACCACAAGAACCTCAACTACCTGGTACCCCTGCAAATTGACTCAGTACTGATACTCCTTATAGTCTCATTATTACCTCAACTACCTGGTACCCAGCACATTGACTCAGTACTGGTTCTCCTTATAGTCTCATTATTACCTCAACTACCTGGTACCCTGCACATTGACTCAGTACTGGTACTCCTTATAGTCTCATTATTTTCCTGGTACCCCTACCCCAGGCCCTGGATAAAAACACATGATGATTTCAAAACTAAATGTTTAAATACAGATCTTATATTACTGTATTTAATAATGGTTTTAAAAAAAATGTTTTATATATATATATTATATATATGTCTAATGTATCATCTGTACAGTTCTTCATGAAAATTTATTTGTTACATTTGAGGCAGATATATAATACTACTGTGTAAAACCTAGCAGTACTACTGATTTCTCTGAGAGTGAGACAGATATATATTATTACTGTGTAAAACCTAGCAGTACTACTGATTTCACTGAGAGTGAGGCAGATATATATTATTACTGTATAAAACCTAGCAGTACTACTGATTTCTCTGAGAGTGAGACAGATATATATTATTACTGTGTAAAACCTAGCAGTACTACTGATTTCTCTGAGAGTGAGGCAGATATATATTATTACTGTGTAAAACCTAGCAGTTCTACTGATTTCACTGAGAGTGAGGCAGATATATATTATTACTGTGTAAAACCTAGCAGTTCTACTGATTTCACTGAGAGTGAGGCAGATATATATTATTACTGTGTAAAACCTAGCAGTACTACTGATTTCTCTGAGAGTGAGACAGATATATATTATTACTGTGTAAAACCTAGCAGTACTACTGATTTCACTGAGAATGAGGCAGATGTATATTATTACTGTGTAAAACCTAGCAGTACTACTGATTTCTCTGAGAGTGAGGCAGATATATATTATTACTGTGTAAAACCTAGCAGTACTACTGATTTCTCTGAGAGTGAGACAGATATATATTATTACTGTGTAGAACCTAGCAGTACTACTGATTTCTCTGAGAGTGAGACAGGTATATATTATTACTGTGTAAAACCTAGCAGTACTACTGATTTTTCTGAGAGTGAGGCAAATATATATTATTACTGTATAAAACCTAGCAGTACTACTGATTTCTCTGAGAGTGATATTATTTGTTTCTCTGAAATGAAACCATCATGTGATAGATTTTAAACAAATTCATTTCTGAAAAGTGATATATTTATTGCGTTTTGGAATGAAACTCATCCTATGTTTCCCAATCTGAGCTCAGAGAAGATGAGATGTAATGTTTGTCTCTGTTGTGTTGAAGCCCAATCAAGCAGGAGAGACCAGCCTCCCCTGTACCCAGCTGTGTGTCCATGAAGAGTGACTGGTCTATGGATCTACCTATATTCTTTAGAGGGGGAGACTTTTCTACTGAACAAAGGTAAGAAGAACTCATGGGTCATGGTCAGTGAGTTAAACAACACTGTCTCTAGTCATTTCTCCTCTCCCATTTTCCCATTTATTGTTGTTGTTTTCATAATCCATAGGCTAATCATTTTGTCCATTTTCATAGTCCTAAAACAATATTAAACAAACACAACATTCCCTCTCTGTCTGTCTGCCTGCCTGTCTGCCTGCCTGCCTCCCTGCCTGTCTGTCTGTCTGCCTGCCTGCCTGCCTGCCTGCCTGCCTGCCTGCCTGTCTGTCTGTCTGTCTGTCTGTCTTCCTGCCTGCATGCCTGTTTGTCTGTCTGTCTGTCTGTGTGTGTGTGTGTGTACTCCCTGGATGAGGAGATGTAATCTCATGTTTTGTCCACAGAAACCAACAGGAGAGATCAGAGTCAGAGATTCTCAGTGGTCAGTCTTCCCAGAGTCATCAAACAGACCTGGCCTCCATATTCAGTGTATGTGGTCCTGTTATGTACATTTGTTTTTGTTTACCTCAAGAAAAGTTGATCTGTCAATCATTCATTAACGTGTTAATGAGAAGCATTTAGTCTCTTGCTTAATTTAATTACTTGATTATTTCAGTTGCTTGAGGAGAATATTATGACATTTGTGAGGAACGAGCTGAAGATGTTCAAGAGGATTCTTCGTCCAGAACTCCCAGAAGGCTTTGAGAGTCAGAAGCAGAATAAGGAAGTGGTGGATGCTGAAGATAAGAAGCAGGAGAGCAGTGCCAGAGAGGGGGCTCTGAAGATCACACTGCACATCCTGAGGAAAATGAACCAGAAGGACCTTGCTGACACACTGGAGAAATGTAAGAGCTGTCTGCCTCATGTTGAATGATGTCTAATAACATTTAAATGCTGTAGCTAAAGTACAGCTAAAGTAGCTGTGCATCTCAATGATATTGAAACAGCCTTAACACAACATCTAGTGACCTCATCAAGTAGCAGCAGGGATGTGTTGTGGTGATTAATTAAGAGAGAGAGAGACAACATTAATAATACCATCAATAATACCAATAATAATATAATCAGTCACACCAGTCTGTAATGCATTATGAAAATGTTTACACATTTATACAGTCAGTTAAGAGAATAAATTATTATAATGTAAAACTTTATAACAGTCCTACAATACTCTAGGCATTAAAACATACATAATATTAATATTATTTGTGTTATTTCTAGTTTCAGATGATCCTGCTGTGATTTGCCAACGTGAACTCAAATCTAATCTAAAGAAGAAGTTTCAATGTGTATTTGAGGGGATCGCTAAACAAGGAAACCCAACACTTCTCAATAAGATCTACACAGAGCTCTACATCACAGAGGGTGGAACAGGAGAGGTCAATAATGAACATGAGCTGAGACAGATTGAAACGACAACCAGGAAACAAGCAAGACCAGAGACTGCAATCAAATATAACGACATCTTCAAACCCTTAACTGGACAGGACAAACCTATCAGAACTGTGCTGACAAAGGGAGTCGCTGGCATTGGAAAAACAGTCTCTGTGCAGAAGTTCATTCTGGACTGGGCTGAAGGAAAAGCAAATCAGGATGTCCAATTTGTATTTTCATTCCCTTTCCGGGAGCTGAATTTGATGAAAGAGGACAAACACACTTTCATTGAACTTCTTAATCACTTCTCAATGGAAACCAAACAATCAGGAATCTCCAACTACGACAAGTACAAAGTTCTGTTCATCTTTGATGGTCTGGATGAGTGCCGACTGCCCCTAGACTTCCAGAAGAACAAGATCTGTTGTGACGTCACAGAGTCAACCTCAGTGGATGTTCTGCTGACAAATCTCATCAAGGGAAATCTGCTTCCCTCTGCTCTCCTCTGGATAACTACCCGACCTGCAGCAGCCAATAAGATCCCTTCAGTGTGTGTTGACCAGGTGACAGAGGTACGAGGGTTCAATGACCCACAGAAGCAGGAGTACTTCAGGAAGAGATTCAGTGATGAAGACCTGGCCAGCAGAATCATCTCACACATAAAGACATCAAGGAGCCTCCACATCATGTGCCACATTCCAGTCTTCTGTTGGATTTCTGCAATAGTCCTTGAACACATGCTGAAACATAAGAGAGAAGAGATGCCCAAGACTCTGACTGAGATGTACACACACCTTGTGGTGTTTCATACCAAACAGAAGAATGAAAAGTATCTTGGGAAAGAAGAGACAGGTCCACACTGGAATAAAGAGAGCATTCTGTCACTGGGAAAACTGGCTTTTCAACAGCTTGTGAATGGCAACCTAATTTTCTATGAAGAAGACCTGAAAGAGGCTGGCATTGATGTCAATGAAGCCTCAGTATACTCAGGATTGTGCACACAGCTCTTTAAAGAGGAACGTGGGCTGTACCAGGAAAAGGTGTACTGCTTTGTTCATCTGAGCATTCAGGAGTTTCTGGCTGCTGTATATGTGTTCCTCTCATTCATCAACAACAATGAGAATCTAATGGATGAACTGCAAACAAAAAACAACTCTGAAGTTACTTTCTACAAGAGTGCTGTGCATAAAGCCTTACAAAGTGAGACAGGAAACCTGGACCTTTTCCTCCGCTTCCTTCTGGGCCTCTCACTGGAGTCCAATCAGAAGCACTTACGCGGTCTACTGACAAATTCAAGAAGCAGCTCACAGAGCCATGAAGAAACAGTCAAGTACATCAAGGAGAAGATTGGGGAGAATCCCTCTCCAGAGAGGTGCATCAATCTGTTCCACTGTCTGAATGAACTGAATGACCATTCTCTAGTGGAGGAAATCCAAAGCTTCCTGAGATCAGGAAGTCTCTCAAAACCCAACCTGTCACCTGCACAGTGGTCAGCTCTGGTCTTTGTGTTGCTGACTTCAGAAAAGGAGCTGGATGTGTTTGACCTGAAGAAATACTCCAGATCAGAGGAAGGTCTTCTGAGGCTGCTGCCAGTGGTCAAAGCCTCCAGAGCTGCTCTGTGAGTAAATAAAATGACATATAAGAACTAATCATCAGGAAGAAAGATTCAGTTTAGAGAAAAATATGTGTTATAATATGTATAATATATTATTTTGAAAAAACATATTGAATAAATACATTGATTTTAACATTAGTATAACAATATGACCATACAATTCTAGGAGACGGAAGATGAATCTATATGTTGTTTGAGAGAATAAACCAAATGCATCTGCCATTGTCCTTCTACACTACTGGTGTTAAATTAACAGTGTGTTTGTGAAGTCATGATGATCTCTTTGTCAGGCTGTCAGGCTGTGGACTCACAGAGGAAGGCTGTGCTTCTCTGGTCTCAGCTCTGAAGTCAAACCCCTCACACCTGAGAGAGCTGGACCTGAGTAACAATGACCTGAAGGATTCAGGAGTGAAGCTGCTCTCTGCTGGACTGGGGAATCCCCACTGTAAACTGGAGACTCTGAGGTCCGTATTCCTGTAGTTGGTCAACAAGTGATAACTGTTCACCAGATCCACATGTGTTTACCAGGCACACATAGTCCACACCATATGTGTTTGGACAGTGAAGCTTACAGTTTTACATGTGGTGCTCTGCTCCAGCATTTTGGTTTTGAGATAGAATGTTTCATATTAGGTGACAGTACAGAATGTCACCTTTTATTTAAAGATATTTATACATATACACTTTCTTTCTGTACTTATTTCTCTTAATTATTTGGACAAATTCACATTGTATTTTTTATTTTATTTTAGTTCACCTTTATTTAACCAGGGAGGCTAGTTGAGAACAAGTTCTCATTTGCAACTGCGACCTGGCCAAGATAAAGCATTGCAGTGTGAACAGACAACACAGAGTTACATATGGAGTAAACAATTAACAAGTCAATAACACAGTAGAAAAAAAAGGGAGTCTATATACAGTGCCTTGCGAAAGTATTCGGCCCCCTTGAACTTTGCAACCTTTTACCACATTTCAGGCTTCAAACATAAAGATACAAAACTGTATTTTTTTGTGAAGAATCAACAACAAGTGGGACACAATCATGAAGTGGAACGACATTTATTGGATATTTCAAACTTTTTTAACAAATCAAAAACTGAAAAATTGGGCGTGCAAAATTATTCAGCCCCCTTAAGTTAATACTTTGTAGCGCCACCTTTTGCTGCGATTACAGCTGTAAGTCGCTTGGGGTATGTCTCTATCAGTTTTGCACATCGAGAGACTGACATTTTTTCCCATTCCTCCTTGCAAAACAGCTCGAGCTCAGTGAGGTTGGATGGAGAGCATTTGTGAACAGCAGTTTTCAGTTCTTTCCACAGATTCTCAATTGGATTCGGGTCTGGACTTTGACTTGGCCATTCTAACACCTGGATATGTTTATTTTTGAACCATTCCATTGTAGATTTTGCTTTATGTTTTGGATCATTGTCTTGTTGGAAGACAAATCTCCGTCCCAGTCTCAGGTCTTTTGCAGACTCCATCAGGTTTTCTTCCAGAATGGTCCTGTATTTGGCTCCATCCATCTTCCCATCAATTTTAACCATCTTCCCTGTCCCTGCTGAAGAAAAGCAGGCCCAAACCATGATGCTGCCACCACCATGTTTGACAGTGTTCAAGGTGATGAGCTGTGTTGCTTTTACGCCAAACATAACGTTTTGCAATGTTGCCAAACAGTTCAATTTTGGTTTCATCTGACCAGAGCACCTTCTTCCACATGTTTGGTGTGTCACCCACGTGGCTTGTGGCAAACTTTAAACAACACTTTTTATGGATATCTTTAAGAAATTACTTTCTTCTTGCCACTCTTCCATAAAGGCCAGATTTGTGCAATATACAACTGATTGTTGTCCTATGGACAGAGTCTCCCACCTCAGCTGTAGATCTCTGCAGTTCATCCAGAGTGATCATGGGCCTCTTGGCTGCATCTCTGATCAGTCTTCTCCTTGTATGAGCTGAAAGTTTAGAGGGACGGCCAGGTCTTGGTAGATTTGCAGTGGTCTGATACTCCTCCCATTTCAATATTATCGCTTACACAGTGCTCCTTGGGATGTTTAAAGCTTGGGAAATCTTTTTGTATCCAAATCCGGCTTTAAACTTCTTCACAACAGTATCTCGGACCTGCCTGGTGTGTTCCTTGTTCTTCATGATGCTCTCTGCGCTTTTAACGGACCTTTGAGACTATCACAGTGCAGGTGCATTTATACGGAGACTTGATTACACACAGGTGGATTGTATTTATCATCATTAGTCATTTAGGTCAACATTGGATCATTCAGAGATCCTCACTGAACTTCTGGAGAGAGTTTGCTGCACTGAAAGTAAAGGGGCTGAATAATTTTGCACGCCCAATTTTTCAGTTTTTGATTTGTTAAAAAAGTTTGAAATATCCAATAAATGTCGTTCCACTTCATGATTGTGTCCCACTTGTTGTTGATTCTTCCCAAAAAAATACAGTTTTATATCTTTATGTTTGAAGCCTGAAATGTGGCAAAAGGTCGCAAAGTTCAAGGGGGCCGAATACTTTCGCAAGGCACTGTACATTGTGTGCAAAAGGCATGAGGAGGTAGGCGAATAATTACAATTTTGCAGATTAACACTGGAGTGATAAATGATCAGATGGTCATGTACAGGTAGAGATATTGGTGTGCAAAAGAGCAGAAAAGTAAATAAATAAAAAACAGTATAGGGATGAGGTAGGTGAAAATGGGTGGGCTATTTACCGATAGACTATGTACAGCTGCAGCGATCGGTTAGCTGCTCAGATAGCAGATGTTTGAAGTTGGTGAGGGAGATAAAAGTCTCCAACTTCAGCGATTTTTGCAATTCGTTCCAGTCACAGGCAGCAGAGAACTGGAACGAAAGGCGGCCAAATGAGGTGTTGGCTTTAGGGATGATCAGTGAGATACACCTGCTGGAGCGCGTGCTACGGGTGGGTGTTGCCATCGTGACCAGTGAACTGAGATAAGGCGGAGCTTTACCTAGCATGGACTTGTAGATGACCTGGAGCCAGTGGGTCTGGCGACGAATATGTAGCGAGGGCCAGCCGACTAGAGCATACAGGTCGCAGTGGTGGGTGGTATAAGGTGCTTTAGTGACAAAACGGATGGCACTGTGATAAACTGCATCCAGTTTGCTGAGTAGAGTGTTGGAAGCAATTTTGTAGATGACATCGCCGAAGTCGAGGATCGGTAGGATAGTCAGTTTTACTAGGGTAAGTTTGGCGGCGTGAGTGAAGGAGGCTTTGTTGCAGAATAGAAAGCCGACTCTAGATTTGATTTTCGATTAGAGATGTTTGATATGAGTCTGGAAGGAGAGTTTACAGTCTAGCCAGACACCTAGGTACTTATAGATGTCCACATATTCAAGGTCGGAACCATCCAGGGTGGTGATGCTGGTCAGGCGTGCGGGTGCAGGCAGCGAACGGTTGAAAAGCATGCATTTGGTTTTACTAGCGTTTAAGAGCAGTTGGAGGCCATGGAAGGAGTGTTGTATGGCATTGAAGCTCGTTTGGAGGTTAGATAGCACACTGTCCAAGGATGGGCCGGAAGTATATAGAATGGTGTCGTCTGCGTAGAGGTGGATCAGGGAATCGCCCGCAGCAAGAGCAACATCATTGATATATACAGAGAAAAGAGTCGGCCCGAGAATTGAAGCCTGTGGCACCCCCATAGAGACTGCCAGAGGACCGGACAGCATGCCCTCCGATTTGACACACTGAATTCTGTCTGCAAAGTAGTTGGTGAACCAGGCAAGGCAGTCATCTGAAAAACCGAGGCTACTGAGTCTGCCGATAAGAATATGGTGATTGACAGAGTCGACAGATCCCTTATTTCACTTCCGGCGCCGACAGAGATGGCCGCCTCGCTTCGCGTTCCTAGGAAACTATGCAGTTTTTTGTTTTTTTACGTGTTATTTCTTACATTAGTACCCCAGGTCATCTTAGGTTTCATTACATACAGTCGAGAAGAACTACTGAATATAAGATCAGCGTCAACTCACCATCAGTACGACCAAGAATATGTTTTTCGCGACGCGGACCCTGTGTTCTGCCTTACAAACAGGACAACGGAGTGGATCCTATGCAGCGACCCAAAAAAACGACTCCGAAAGAGAGGGAAACGAGGCGGTCTTCTGGTCAGACTCCGGAGACGGGCACAGCGCGCACAACTCCCTAGCATTCTTCTTGCCAATGTCCAGTCTCTTGACAACAAGGTTGATGAAATCCGAGCAAGGGTAGCATTCCAGAGGGACATCAGAGACTGTAACGTCCTTTGCTTCACTGAAACATGGCTCACTGGAGAGACTCTATCCGAAGCGGTGCAGCCAACGGGTTTCTCCACACATCGCGCTGACAGAAACAAACATCTTTCTGGTAAGAAGAGGGGCGGGGGCGTATGCCTCATGGCCAACGTGACATGGTGTGATGAAAGAAACATACAGGAACTCAAAGCCTTCTGTTCACCTGATTTAGAATTCCTCACAATCAAATGTAGACCGCATTATCTACCAAGAGAATTCTCTTCGATTATAATCACAGCCGTATATATCCCCCCCCAAGCAGACACATCGATGGCTCTGAACAAACTTTATTTAACTCTCTGCAAACTGGAAACGATTTATCCGGAGGCTGCATTCATTGTAGCTGGGGATTTTAACAAGGCTAATCTGAAAACAAGACTCCCCAAATTTTATCAGCATATCGATTGCGCAACCAGGGGAGGAAAGACCTTGGATCATTGTTACTCTAACTTCCGCGACGCATATAAGGCCCTGCCCCGCCCCCCTTTCGGAAAAGCTGACCACGACTCCATTTTGTTGATCCCTGCCTACAGACAGAAACTAAAACAAGAGGCTCCCACGCTGAGGTCTGTCCAACGCTGGTCCGACCAAGCTGACTCCACACTCCAAGACTGCTTCCATCACGTGGACTGGGAGATGTTTCGTATTGCGTCAGATAACAACATTGACGAATACGCTGATTCGGTGTGCGAGTTCATTAGAACGTGCGTTGAAGATGTCGTTCCCATAGCAACGATTAAAACATTCCCTAACCAGAAACCGTGGATTGATGGCAGCATTCGTGTGAAACTGAAAGCGCGAACCACTGCTTTTAATCAGGGCAAGGTGTCTGGTAACATGACCGAATACAAACAGTGCAGCTATTCCCTCCGCAAGGCTATCAAACAAGCTAAGCGCCAGTACAGAGACAAAGTAGAATCTCAATTCAACGGCTCAGACACAAGAGGCATGTGGCAGGGTCTACAGTCAATCACGGACTACAGGAAGAAATCCAGCCCAGTCACGGACCAGGATGTCTTGCTCCCAGGCAGACTAAATAACTTTTTTGCCCGCTTTGAGGACAATACAGTGCCACTGACACGGCCTGCAACGGAAACATGCGGTCTCTCCTTCACTGCAGCCGAGGTGAGTAAGACATTTAAACGTGTTAACCCTCGCAAGGCTGCAGGCCCAGACGGCATCCCGACTACCGCCCCGTAGCACTCACATCCGTCATCATGAAGTGCTTTGAGAGACTAGTCAAGGACCATATCACCTCCACCCTACCTGACACCCTAGACCCACTCCAATTTGCTTACCGCCCAAATAGGTCCACAGACGATGCAATCTCAACCACACTGCACACTGCCCTAACCCATCTGGACAAGAGGAATACCTATGTGAGAATGCTGTTCATCGACTACAGCTCGGCATTCAACACCATAGTACCCTTCAAGCTCGTCATCAAGCTCGAGACCCTGGGTCTCGACCCCGCCCTGTGCAACTGGGTACTGGACTTCCTGACGGGCCGCCCCCAGGTGGTGAGGGTAGGCAACAACATCTCCTCCCCGCTGATCCTCAACACTGGGGCCCCACAAGGGTGCGTTCTGAGCCCTCTCCTGTACTCCCTGTTCACCCATGACTGCGTGGCCACGCACGCCTCCAACTCAATCATCAAGTTTGCGGACGTAACAACAGACGGCCTACAGGGAGGAGGGAGGGCCCTCGGAGTGTGGTGTCAGGAAAATAACCTCACACTCAACGTCAACAAAACTAAGGAGATGATTGTGGACTTCAGGAAACAGCAGAGGGAACACCCCCCTATCCACATCGATGGAACAGTAGTGGAGAGGGTAGCAAGTTTTAAGTTCCTCGGCATACACATCACAGACAAACTGAATTGGTCCACTCACACAGACAGCATTGTGAAGAAGGCGCAGCAGCGCCTCTTCAACCTCAGGAGGCTGAAGAAATTCGGCTTGTCACCAAAAGCACTCACAAACTTCTACAGATGCACAATCGAGAGCATCCTGGCGGGCTGTATCACCGCCTGGTATGGCAACTGCACCGCCCTCATCCGTAAGGCTCTCCAGAGGGTAGTGAGGTCTGCACAACGCATCACCGGGGGCAAACTACCTGCCCTCCAGGACACCTACACCACCCGATGTCACAGGAAGGCCATAAAGATCATCAAGGACATCAACCACCCGAGCCACTGCCTGTTCACCCCGCTATCATCCAGAAGGCGAGGTCAGTACAGGTGCATCAAAGCTGGGACCGAGAGACTGAAAAACAGCTTCTATCTCAAGGCCATCAGACTGTTAAACAGCCACCACTAACACCGAGTGGCTGCTGCCAACACACTGACACTGACTCAACTCCAGCCACTTTAATAATGGGAATTGATGGGAAATTATGTAAATATATCACTAGCCACTTTAAACAATGCTACCTTATATAAATGTTACTTACCCTACATTATTCATCTCATATGCATACGTATATACTGTACTCTATATCATCGACGGTATCCTTATGTAATACATGTATCACTAGCCACTTTATACTATGCCACTTTGTTTACATACTCATCTCATTTGTACATACTTTACTCGATACCATCTACTCAATCAAATTTCAATCAAATTTATTTTATATAGCCCTTTGTACATCAGCTGATATCTCAAAGTGCTGTACAGAAACCCAGCCTAAAACCCCAAACAGCAAGCAATGCAGGTGAAGAAGCACGGTGGCTAGGAAAAACTCCCTAGAAAGGCCAAAACCTAGGAAGAAACCTAGAGAGGAACCAGGCTATGTGGGGTGGCCAGTCCTCTTCTGGCTGTGCCGGGTGGAGATTATAACAAAACATGGTCAAGATGTTCAAATGTTCATAAATGACCAGCATGGTCGAATAATAATAAGGCAGAATAGTTGAAACTGGAGCAGCAGCACAGTCAGGTGGACTGGGGACAGCAAGGAGTCATCATGTCAGGTATTCCTGGGGCATGGTCCTAGGGCTCAGGTCCTCCGAGAGAGAGAGAAAGAAAGAGAGAATTAGAGAGAGCATATGTGGGATGGCCAGTCCTCTTCTGGCTGTGCCGGGTGGAGATTATAACAGAACATGGCCATACAACATACTGTATCTTGCCTATGCTGCTCTGTACCATCACTCATTCATATATCCTTATGTACATATTCTTTATCCCCTTACACTGTGTACAAGACAGTAGTTTTGGAATTGTTAGTTAGATTACTTGTTATTACTGCATTGTCGGAACTAGAAGCACAAGCATTTCGCTACACTCGCATTAACATCTGCTAACCATGTGTATGTGACAAATAAAATTTGATTTGATTTGATTTGATTTGAAAGCCTTGGCAAGGTCGATGAAGACGGCTGCACAGTACTGTCTTTTATCGATGGCGGTTATGATATCGTTTAGTACCTTGAGCGTGGCTGAGGTGCACCCGTGACCGGCTCGGAAACCAGATTGCACAGCAGAGAAGGTACGGTGGGATTCGAGATGGTCAGTGACCTGTTTGTTGACTTGGCTTTCGAAGACCTTAGAAAGGCAGGGTAGGATAGATATAGGTCTGTAACAGTTTGGGTCCAGGGTGTCTCCCCCTTTGAAGAGGGGGATGACTGTGGCAGCTTTCCAATCCTTGGGGATCTCAGACGATACGAAAGAGAGGTTGAACAGGCTGGTAATAGGGGTTGCGACAATGGCGGCAGATAGTTTCAGAAATAGCGGGTCCAGATTGTCAAGCCCAGCTGATTTGTACGGGTCCAGGTTTTGCAGCTCTTTCAGAACATCTGCTATCTGGATTTGGGTAAAGGAGAACCTGGAGAGGCTTGGGCGAGTAGCTGCGGGGGGGGGCGGAGCTGCTGGCCGAGGTTGGAGTAGCCAGGTGGAAGGCATGGCCATCCGTTGAGAAATGCTTGTTGAAGTTTTCGATAATCATGGATTTATCAGTGGTGACCGTGTTACCTAGCCTCAGTGCAGTGGGCAGCTGGGAGGAGGTGCTCTTGTTCTCCATGGACTTCACAGTGTCCCAGAACTTTTTGGAGTTGGAGCTACAGGATGCAAATTTCTGCCTGAAGAAGCTGGCCTTAGCTTTCCTGACTGACCGTGTGTATTGGTTCCTGACTTCCCTGAACAGTTGCATATCCCGGGGACTATTCGATGCTATTGCAGTCCGCCACAGGATGTTTTTGTGCTGCTCGAGGGCAGCCAGTTCTGGAGTGAACCAAGGGCTATATCTGTTCTTAGTTCTGCATTTTTTGAACGGAGCATGCTTATCTAAAATGGTGAGGAAGTTACTTTTAAAGAATGACCAGGCATCCTCAACTGACGGGATGAGGTCAATGTCCTTCCAGGATACCCGGGCCAGGTCGATTAGAAAGGCCTGCTCACAGAAGTGTTTTAGGGAGCGTTTGACAGTGATGAGGGGTGGTCGTTTGACTGCGGCTCCATAGCGGATACAGGCAATGAGGCAGTGATCGCTGAGATCCTGGTTGAAGACAGCGGGGGTGTATTTGGAGGGCCAGTTGGTCAGGATGACGTCTATGAGGGTGCCCTTGTTTACAGATTTAGGGTTGTACCTGGTGGGTTCCTTGATGATTTGTGTGAGATTGAGGGCATCTAGCTTAGATTGTAGGACTGCCGGGGTGTTAAGCATATCCCAGTTTAGGTCACCTAACAGAACAAACTCTGAAGCTAGATGGAGGGCGATCAATTCACAAATGGTGTCCAGGGCACAGCTGGGAGCTGAGGGGGGTCGGTAGCAGGCGGCAACAATGAGAGACTTATTTCTGGAGAGAGTCATTTTCAAAATTAGTAGTTCGAACTGTTTGGGTATGGACCTGGAAAGTATGACATTACTTTGCAGGCTATCTCTGCAGTAGACTGCAACTCCTCCCCCTTTGGCAGTTCTATCTTGACGGAAAATGTTATAGTTGGGTATGGAAATCTCAGAATTTTTGGTGGCCTTCCTGAGCCAGGATTCAGACACGGCAAGGACATCAGGGTTGGCAGAGTGTGCTAAAGCAGTGAGTAAAACAAACTTAGGGAGGAGGCTTCTGATGTTGACATGCATGAAACCAAGGCTTTTTCGATCACAGAAGTCAACAAATGAGGGTGTCTGGGGACATGCAGGGCCTGGGTTTACCTCCACATCACCCGCGGAACAGAGGAGGAGTAGTATGAGGGTGCGGCTGAAGGCTATCAAAACTGGTTGCCTAGAGCGTTGGGAACAGAGAATAAAAGGAGCAGATTTCTGGGCATGGTAGAATATATCCAGGGCATAATGCGCAGACAGGGGTACGGTGGGGTGCGGGTACAGCGGAGGTAAGCCCAGGCACTGGGTGATAATGAGAGAGGTTGTATCTCTGGACATGCTGGTTGTAATGGGTGAGGTCACCACATGTGTGGGAGGTGGGACAAAGGAGGTATCAGGGGTATGAAGAGTGGAACTAGGGGCTCCATTGTAAACTAAAACAATCATAACTAACCTGAACAACAGTATACAAGGCATATTGACATTTGAGAGAGACATACAGCGAGGCATACAGTAATCACAGGTGTTGAATTGGGAGACCTAGCTAAAACAGTAGCTAACACAGTAGGTGAGACAACAGCAGCTAATCAGCTAGCACAACAACAGCAGGTAAAATGGCGTTGACTAGGCAGGGAGGGTCGGATTAACTACACACAGAGCCTGAGTGCGGCTGGGGCCGACAGATAAAACATAAACAAGCAGAATGGAGTACCGTGATTAATGGACAGTCCAGCATGCATCAGCTATGTAGCCAAGTGATCAGTGAAGATGAGAAGTACGAGACTGGAAACAAAGTGTACTACAAAGTGTACTACAAACGAGTTGACTGTCAAGTGTGGAAAGGTAGTCATTGGCCGAGATGGTGTGGTGATATTTGTGAGACACGGAGGCACCATTTTTAAGGTGCATCACTCAAGATTGTGGAAAGTAAATTATCAACAAGATGGAGGGTCTGTTGCTGAGAATCAGCCTCCTACTGAAATTGACAAAAAGGACACATTATTAATAACCTCTTGGGATAGGGGGAAACATTTTCACTTTTGGATAAATAGCGTGCCCTATTTCAATTTCCTGCTACTCATGCAAAGAATATAAGATATGCATATTATTAGTAGATGTGGATAGAAAACACTCTGAAGTTTCTAAAACTGTTTGAATCATGTCTGTGAGTATAACAGAACTTATGTAGCAGGCAAAACACCGAGGACTAACCATTCAGATTTCTTTCTTTTTTTTTTTAAGGTCACTGTCTGTTCAATGATTTCTCAATGGGAAACGGTATTTCTTAGGCAACTTGTTTGCAGTTCCTACCGCTTCCACTGGATGTCACCAGACTTTGGAATTTGGTTTAGGTTAACCCTTTGTGCAATGAAGAAGTACGGCCATCTTGGAACAGGGTAACGTTATGTGTACTGTTAATAGTTGCGCAAGACTTGAAAAGTAGCTTTAGTTTGTGATCCTCCTGTATTGAAAATAGATAGATCCGTCTTCAATTTGATTGGTTATTAACGTTTAAAAATACCTAAAGTTGTATTAAAAAAGTAGTTTGAAATGTTTTGGCAAAGTTTACAGGTAACTTTTGAGATATTTTGTAGTGACATTCCGCAAATTGGAAGCTGTTTTTTTCTGGATCAAACGCGCCAAATAAATAGACATTTTGGATATATATCGACGGAATTAATCAAACAAAAGGACCATTTGTGATGTTTATGGGACATATTGGAGTGCCAACAAAAGAAGCTTGTCAAATGTAAGGGATGATTTATATTTTATTTCTGCGTTTTGTGTGTTGCCTGCAGGGTAGAAATATGCTATTGTCTCTTTGTTTACTGTTGTGCTATCATCAGATATGTTTTCGCCGAAAAGCCTTTGACCAGGTGAGACATTTGCGTCCCGCCTATCCCAGAGAGTTAACAGACACAAGACTACCAGAAACTGACACTGGAAGTGGAAGAGAGACCTTCAGCCATGCCACTGGTAATACTGTTGAGGGTTCAAATGAGGAAAACATTCAACAACAGACACATGTGTTATTAAGACAGCATGGTTGTTCCAATCTGAAAACTGGACAAACTGTTAAATACATGGACAGAGAAAGTGGTATTCCAAACACAGCAACCGTCATTGGACGAGCAGGAAAAGCCAAAGGAAAACACCAGAACTGGTCCAACTTGCAGTACTCTGAACCAGCTACACTTTCTTGTACAACAGGGTCAGCTGACCTGTCACTTATCAGATTTCAACCAATGAAAAATCACAGAACACAGAATGACATTCAAAATGATGATGTACTTGAAACAAATGATGTTTAATTTGACTCTAAACTAGATGAGCTCTGTAATTAGAGAAAAAATTGAATGTTTGAGGAAGTGAAAGACATTGGCCAAAAATGTGTCTCAACAAGTTGGGTGTGTCCCTTAAAGAACTGAAATAGTGCCAAAAGACTATAGTGGCTAGAGGTTTAGAGGAGCTGGCTGCTAAACAACTCCCAAATGACTCATCTAGTGGCTAGAGGTTTAGAGGAGCTGGCTGCTAAACAACTCCCAAACGACTCATCTAGTGGCTAGAGGTTTAGAGGAGCTGGCTGCTAAACAACTCCCAAACGACTCATCTAGTGGCTAGAGGTTTAGAGGAGCTGGATGCTAAACAACTCCCAAACGACTCATCTAGTGGCTAGAGGTTTAGAGGACCTGGCTGCTAAACAACTCCCAAACGACTCATCTAGTGGCTAGAGGTTTTGAGGAGCTGGCTGCTAAACAACTCCCAAAAGACTAATCTAGTGGCTAGAGGTTTAGAGGAGCTGGCTGCTAAACGACTCCCAAAAGACTCACCGACATGCGCCTCAGAGTCACTCAGATTGCTGCTGACAGTGATTTGGAGGACTTTCCTGTCATGTTGATGACTTCATCTGGGGTGGCTCACAGACCTTCGCTACAACTGTGATTCCACACCTCAAAGCTGCTTTCCTGGTCCAACACAAAGGAGCAGCTTGGTGACTGTCTGACTACAAAGGGAGCATCAGGTCTTGTGCTCCTAAAGACTCTCAGTAATGGAAAGTGGCAGCTTGACTAATACAAATATAAACTGAGTCACACAACCCATTTGTAATGAGGAACTTAAATCATACTTGGGACATTTCATTATTTTGTTGTTTTATTTGTCTTTAAAGAAAAGTGGGAAATTGTTAAGTTTGTGTTTTAAGTATCCCTATATTTCTGTTACTACGGTGATATCACTCTGTTATTATTAGTACAACTGGGAGTGTCAGTGTTGATGGACCTGGCCTGAGTGTCATGGCAACCATTTGCATTGTATTTTATTTCACCAGGTAGGTGAAATAACCAGGTAGACCTTTATTTAACCAGGTATTTAACCAGGTATTTAACCAGGTAGACTAGTTGAGAACAAGTTCTCATTTGCAACTGCGACCTGGCCTAGATAAAGCGTAGCAATTCGACACATACAACAACACAGAGTTACACATGGAATAAACAAAACATACAGTCAATAACACAGTAGAACAAAAGAAAACAAAAAGTCTATAGACAGTGAGTGCAAATGAGGTAAGATAAGGAAATAAATAGGCCATGGTGGCGAAGTAATTACAATATAGCAATTAAACACTGGAACGGTAGATCGGCAGAAGATGAATGTGCAGGTAGAGATACTGGGGTGCAAAGAGTGCAAAGGAGCAAAATAAATAAATAAATAACAGTATGGGGATGAGGTAGGTAGATAGATGGGCTGTTTACAGATGGGCTATGTACAGGTGCAGTGATCTGTAAGCTGCTCTGACAGCTGGTGCTTAAAGCTAGTGTGGGAGATATGAGTCTCCAGCTTCAAAGATTTTTGCAATTTGTTCCAGTCATGGGCAGCAGAGAACTGGAAGGAAAGACGACCAAAGGAGGTATCATGTATTGTGGAAATACGGTGGAGTAAACGTTGTTCAACTGGAACAAGTTGTGTCATTTTGAGTTAACAGTGTTTACTCAGTACAATCTAAATCTGATACCTCACTGTCTGTCTTTTGACTGATACTGCTTTTTAAACTGGTCTGGTCAGGCTATTCAAATAGTTGTACAATAAATGTTTCTATCTACAAGCAATAATTTGATGTTTTGTCATTTCTAATATTGATAGCTATGCATTAATGAATGCATGTATGGCAGGTTTCAGGACACTGATATATCTGAATGTGTTGAAAAAATTTACTGCCACTATTTTCACCACCAAAGAATATCAGTGTGATTTTAATATGATTTGACTCTTTGCAGGCTGTCAGGCTGTCTAGTCACAGAGGAAGGCTGTGCTTCTCTGGTCTCAGCTCTGAGGTCAAACCCCTCACACCTGAGAAAGTTGGATCTGAGTAACAATGACCTGAAGGATTCAGGAGTGAAGCTGCTCTCTGCTGGACTGGGGAATCCCCACTGTAAACTGGAGACTCTGAGGTCAGTATTCCTGTAGTTGGTCAACAAGTGATAACTGTTCACCAGATCCACGTGTGTTTACCAGACACATAGTCCACACCATATGTGTTTGGACAGTGAAGATCACAGTTTTAAATGTGGTGCTCTGCTCCAGCATTTTGGATTTGAGATAGAATGTTTCATATTAGGAGACAGTACCAGAATGTCACCTTTTATTTGAGGGTATTTTCATAAAGATCTGTTTTATCGTTTAGAAATGAAAGCACTTTATGTATCTAGTTCTCACATTTGAAGAATTATTAGTTATTTGGACAAATTCACTTATATTGTATTAAAGTAGTCATAAGTTTAGTATTTGGTCCTATTTTCCATGACTGCAGATAGAAATAGAATATGTTTCTGAACACTTCTACATTCATGTGGATGCTACTATGATGATGAATAATCAGGAATGAATCGATGATAATGATGAATGAGTAAGTTACAGAGGCACAAAGATCAGACCCCCTCTGTTATTGGTAATGGTGAGAGGTTAGCATGTTTCGTTGTATCCTCTGTTATTGGTAATGGTGAGAGGTTAGCATGTTTTGTTGTAGTCTCTGTTATTGGTAATGGTGAGAGGTTAGCATGTTTTGTTGTAGCCTCTGTTATTGGTAATGGTGAGAGGTTAGTATGTTTTGTTGTAGTCTCTGTTATTGGTAATGGTGAGAGGTTAGCATGTTTTGTTGTAGCCTCTGTTATTGGTAATGGTGAGAGGTTAGCATGTTTTGTTGTAGCCTCTGTTATTGGTAATGGTGAGAGGTTAGCATGTTTTGTTGTAGCCTCTGTTATTGGTAATGGTGAGAGGTTAGCATGGTTTGTTGTAGCCTCTGTTATTGGTAATGGTGAGAGGTTAGCATGTTTTGTTGTAGTCTCTGTTATTGGTAATGGTGAGAGGTTAGCATGTTTTGTTGTAGCCTCTGTTATTGGTAATGGTGAGAGGTTAGCATGTTTTGTTGTAGCCTCTGTTATTGGTAATGGTGAGAGGTTAGTATGTTTTGTTGTAGCCTCTGTTACTGGTAATGGTGAGAGGTTAGCATGTTTTGTTGTAGCCTCTGTTATTGGTAATGGTGAGAGGTTAGCATGTTTTGTTGTAGCCTCTGTTATTGGTTATGGTGAGAGGTTAGCATGTTTTGTTGTAGCCTCTGTTATTGGTAATGGTGAGAGGTTAGCATGTTTTGTTGTAGCCTCTGTTATTGGTAATGGTGAGAGGTTAGCATGTCATATGGAACAGATATGTATTAAAATATCCTCATTATAGATATGGTGTGGACTGTATACTCAATACAATCTAAATCTGATACCTCACTGTCTAAATAGATATGGTGTGGACTGTATACTCAATACAATCTAAATCTGATTCCTCACTGTCTAAATAGATATGGTGTGGACTGTATACTCAATACAATCTAAATCTGATACCTCACTGTCTAAATAGATATGGTGTGGACTGTATACTCAATACAATATAAATCTGATACCTAACTGTCTAAATAGATATGGTGTGGACTGTATACTCAATACAATCTAAATCTGATACCTCACTGTCTAAATAGATATGGTGTGGACTGTATACTCAATACAATCTAAATCTGATACCTCACTGTCTAAATAGATATGGTGTGGACTGTATACTCAATACAATCTAAATCTGATACCTCACTGTCTAAATAGATATGGTGTGGACTGTATACTCAATACAATATAAATCTGATTCCTCACTGTCTAAATAGATATGGTGTGGACTGTATACTCAATACAATATAAATCTGATACCTCACTGTCTGTCTTCTGACTGAAACTGCTTTTTATCTGGTCTGGTCAGTCTACTATAATATTTGTACTAAACATGTCTCTCTCTATTCATTAAATTATGAATAGATATGGCTGTTTCAAGACACTGATGTATCTGAATATGTTGAAAAAATATTCTTCATATAAAAATAAATATATACTGTCCCTATTTTCACCACCAAAGAATAGCAGTGTGATTTTAATATGATTTGACTCTTTGCAGGCTGTCAGGCTGTCTAGTCACAGAGGAAGGCTGTGCTTCTCTGGTCTCAGCTCTGAGGTCAAACCCCTCACACCTGAGAGAGCTGGACCTGAGCTACAATCACCCAGGAGACTCAGGAGTCAGACTGCTCTCTGCTGGACTGGAGGATCCACACTGCAGACTGGAGAAACTCAAGTATGTAGAGGGTTTATGTCAATGTTCATATCAGACATGTTTGACTTATCAGGTATGTTAAGACAAACATTCTTGTCACCACATTTACGAATGATATGCTGTGTGTGAGCTCTGTGTGTGTGTGTGTGTGTTTGTGTGTGTGTGTCACTCAATGTCTGTTCTTCTGCTTTCCACTACAGTGTGGAACATGGTGGAGGGTACACAATGAAACCTGGGCCTAGAAAATGTGAGTGTTGACTGAATGTTACTAAGAATAAGTCTTAATTCAAGTTAAGTCAAAGTCAAAGACCACCATCATTACTTACTTGGTCATATTAACTATCAGCTGTAGTTCTACAGAGGCAGAGATCATGGACACCAAAGTTTACAAAGAGTTGCTTTGACAGTGTGTGTGTGTGTGTGTGTGTGTGTGTGTGTGTGTGTGTGTGTGTGTGTGTGTGTGTGTGTGTGTGTGTGTGTGTGTGTGTGTGTGTAATTAATGGGAATAAGTGTGTTTTATATTACCATACAGTATAACATATGATCATTCAACAAGTCTCAAGTTACCTTAACTTCTCCTTTTGATACCTAGAAACATCTACATTAAATGAATTAGTGAAAAGTGAGTTAACATTCTAATGTGAATGATGATGATTTCTAATATTGTGTCTGGTTTCATCCATCAGATGTCTGTTATCTCACACTGGACCCAAACACAGTAAACAGTCTCCTCTCTCTGTCTGAGGAGAACGGAAAGGTGATTTGTAGGAGAGAGAAGCAGCCGTATCCTGATCACCCAGAGAGATTTGAGGACTATAGACAGGTGCTGTGTAGAGAGGGTCTGACTGGGCGCTGTTACTGGGAGGTAGAGTGGAGTGGGAGAGGGGTTGGTATAGGAATGACATATAAAGGAATCAACAGGAGAGGATGGGGTGGCTGTGGGCTTGGATACAATGACAAGTCCTGGAGTCTGCACTGCTCAGACCACAGTTACGCTGCCTGGCACAATAGTAATCCCACTACCATAGACGTCCCCTCCTCCAGCTCCCACAGAGTAGGAGTGTATCTGGACTGGCCAGCCGGCACTCTGTCCTTCTATAGAGCCTCCTCTGACACACTGACCCACCTGTACACATTCACCTCCACATTCACTGAGCCCCTCTATCCAGGGTTTTATCTTTGGTATGATGGTGCCTCAGTTTCTCTGTGTCAGTGATACACACACACATTGGACATATACACACACACACACATTGAACACACACACACACACACACACACACACACTCATTGGGCACACATACAGACACGCACACACACACACACACACACATACACACACACACACACACACACACACACACTGGACATCTGGACATGTACACACACACACTGGACACACACATTGGACACACACATATATTGGACACACTCACATACACACAGCCACAAAAAGATTCACACAATGGACACTGGACACACACACACTGGACACACACACACACACACTGGACACACACACACTGGAAAACACGTTGGACACACACACATATTGGACACATACACACACACACTGGACACTCACATACACACAGCCACACACAGACACACATTTTGGACACACACACACACACACACACTGGACACACACACACACTGGACACACACACAAATTGAACACACACACACACTGGACACACACATTGGACACACACACAACACACACACACACACACACACACACACACACACAAACACACACACACACAGACACGCTGGACACAGAAACACACACAAACACTGGACAAATACACACAGACACACACATTGGACAAGCACACACACACATTGGACACACACATATTGGACACACAAACCCTGGACACACACACACATTGGACGGACACACACACTGGACATATACACACACACACACACACACACTGGACACAAACACATTGGATACACACACACTGGACACACAAACCCTGGACACACACAGACTGGACACACACCCACATGCTGGACACACACACATACACTGGACACACACTGGACACACACCAGTGGTTGCTAGGCAGTTTCTGTATCACAGCTTCTATCCCAGTTCTATCTGCCTGTTAAATCAGTTTCTGGACCACAGGTTCTAGAACAGCTTCTATCCCAGTTCTATCTGCCTGTTAAATCAGTTTCTGGACCACAGGTTCTAGAACAGCTTCTATCCCAGTTCTATCTGCCTGTTAAATCAGTTTCTGGACGACAGGTTCTAGAACAGCTTCTATCCCAGTTCTATCTGCCTGTTGAAACAGTTTCTGGACCACAGGTTCTAGAACAGCTTCTATCCCAATTCTATCTGCCTGTTAAATGAGTTTCTGGATCACAGGTTCTAGAACAGCTTCTATCCCAGTTCTATCTGCCTGTTAAATCAGTTTCTGGATCACAGATTCTAGAACAGCTTCTATCCCAGTTCTATCTGCCTGTTAAATCAGTTTCTGGATCACAGGTTCTAGAACAGCTTCTATCCCCGTTCTATCTGCCTGTTAAATCAGTTTCTGGACCACAGGTTCTAGAACAGCTTCTATCCCAGTTCTATCTGCCTGTTAAATCAGTTTTTGGACCACAGGTTCTAGAACAGCTTCTATCCCAGTTCTATCTGCCTGTTAAATCAGTTTCTGGACGACAGGTTCTAGAACAGCTTCTATCCCAGTTCTATCTGCCTGTTAAATCAGTTTCTGGACCACAGGTTCTAGAACAGCTTCTATCCCAATTCTATCTGCCTGTTAAATCAGTTTCTGGATCACAGGTTCTAGAACAGCTTCTATCCCAGTTCTATCTGCCTGTTAAATCAGTTTCTGGACCACAGGTTCTAGAACAGCTTCTATCCCAGTTCTATCTGCCTGTTAAATCAGTTTCTGGACCACAGGTTCTAGAACAGCTTCTATCCCAGTTCTATCTGTCTGTTAAATCAGTTTCTGGACCACAGGTTCTAGAACAGCTTCTATCCCAGTTCTATCTGCCTGTTAAATCAGTTTCTGGATCTCAGGTTCTAGAACAGCTTCTATCCCAGTTCTATCTGCCTGTTAAATCAGTTTCTGGACCACAGGTTCTAGAACAGCTTCTATCCCAGTTCTATCTGCCTGTTAAATCATCAACCTAAACTGTTTCCATCAGACTATTAGAACATGACTGAACCTTTTGGTTCCATTTCTGATCTTTTACCACTTTGCATTTTTATGATCTATTTTACTGTTTGTGTTTGTACCACAGGAGGTTGGTGGGACCTTAATTGGGGAGGACAGGCTTGTAATGGCTGGAGGGGAATAAGTGGAATGGTATCAAACACGTGGTTTCCATGTGTTCCATTTCATTCACTCTGTTCCAGACATTATTATGAGCCGTCCTCCCCTCACCAGCCTCCTCTGGTATGTACTGTCCTATATGTGAGAGAGCTCCAACAAGGAATTACAATGTATGTATTACTTTTAATACCTGCAAATGGCAAATAAACTACTAGAACTCCTTATGAATGTCTGCAGCCGACTAGACTGTTGGCGTCTGACAAGAGGTGAAAATATTACAGGAATATTCTGCAAATGTTGATGAAGACGTCACTCAACCCCCCCAAAACAACATGCAGTCTTTCCACAAGACTCCCATGAAGTTATAGTGTGACGTTATGAGTTGACGTTAAAGTAACATTCTCAGAACATACTGCACTTGTTTTATACTGTTTTAGATGGATCCTCTGTTTATCATCTTGTTTTATACTGTTTTAGATGGATCCTCTGTTTATCATCTTGTTTTATACTGTTTTAGATGGATCCTCTGTTTATCATCTTGTTTTATACTGTTTTAGATGGATCCTCTGTTTATCATCTTGTTTTATACTGTTTTAGATGGATCCTCTGTTTATCATCTTGTTTTATACTGTTTTAGATGGATCCTCTGTTTATCATCTTGTTTTATACTGTTTTAGATGGATCCTCTGTTTATCATCTTGTTTTATACTGTTTTAGATGGATCCTCTGTTTATCATCTTGTTTAATACTGTTTTAGATGGATCCTCTGTTTATCATCTTGTTTTATACTGTTTTAGATGGATCCTCTGTTTATCATCTTGTTTTAGATGGATCCTCTGTTTATCATCTTGTTTTATACTGTTTTAGATGGATCCTCTGTTTATCATCTTGTTTTATACTGTTTTAGATGGATCCTCTGTTTATCATCTTGTTTTATACTGTTTTAGATGGTTCCTCTGTTTATCATCTTGTTTTATACTGTTTTAGATGGATCCTCTGTTTATCATCTTGTTTTATACTGTTTTAGATGGATCCTCTGTTTATTATCTTGTTTTATACTGTTTTAGATGGATCCTCTGTTTATGATCTTGTTTTATACTGTTTTAGATGGATCCTCTGTTTATCATCTTGTTTTATACTGTTTTAGATGGATCCTCTGTTTATCATCTTGTTTTATACTGTTTTAGATGGATCCTCTGTTTATCATCTTGTTTTAGATGGATCCTCTGTTTATCATCTTGTTTTATACTGTTTAAGATGGATCCTCTGTTTATCATCTTGTTTTATACTGTTTTAGATGGATCCTCTGTTTATCATCTTGTTTTATACTGTTTTAGATGGATCCTCTGTTTATCATCTTGTTTTATACTGTTTTAGATGGATCCTCTGTTTATCATCTTGTTTTATACTGTTTTAGATGGATCCTCTGTTTATCATCTTGTTTTATACTGTTTTAGATGGATCCTCTGTTTATCATCTTGTTTTATACTGTTTTAGATGGATCCTCTGTTTATCATCTTGTTTTATACTGTTTTAGAAGGATCCTCTGTTTATCATCTTGTTTTATTCTGTTTTAGATGGATCCTCTGTTTATCATCTTGTTTTATACTGTTTTAGATGGATCCTCTGTTTATCATCTTGTTTTATACTGTTTTAGATGGATCCTCTGTTTATCATCTTGTTTTATACTGTTTTAGATGGATCCTCTGTTTATCATCTTGTTTTATACTGTTTTTGTTATGGTGCGTGAATGAGGACCCAAAAGCGAATTAACAAACAGAGTACTTTAATGACGAACATACGTGGGCTCAGATGGACAGGTAGATTCCGACAGGACAGGACAAGGTTGCAGCACACACGATGATAGTCTGGTTCAGGCATGAGACACATAAACAAACAAACAAGAATCCGACAAGGACAGGAGCAGAAACAGAGAGAGATATAGGGACCTAATCAGAGGGAAAAAGGGAACAGGTGGGGAACGGGGTGAATGGGTAATTAGGAGGAGACAAGGCACAGCTGGGGAAAAGAGGGGGAGAAAAGGTAACATAACAACGACCAGCAGAGGGAGACAGGGTGAAGGGAAAGGACAGAGACAAGACAACATGACAGTACCCCCCCACTCACCGAGCGCCTCCTGGCGCACTCGAGGAGGAAGCCTGGCGGCACCGGAGGAAATCATCGATCAGCGCACGGTCCAGCACGTCCCGAGAGGGAACCCAACTCCTCTCCTCAGGACCGTACCCCTCCCAATCTACTAGGTACTGATGACCACGGCCCCGAGGACGCATGTCCAAAATCCTACGGACCCTGTAGATGGGTGCGCCCTCGACAAGGATGGGGGGGGGGGGGGGGAAGACGAGCGGGGGCGCGAAGAACGGGCTTGACACAGGAGACATGGAAGACCGGGTGGACGCGACGAAGATATCGCGGCAGAAGAAGTCGCACTGCGACAGGGTTAATGATTTGAGAAATACGGAACGGACCAATGAACCGCGGGGTCAACTTGCGAGAAGCGGTCTTAAGGGGAAGGTTCTGAGTGGAGAGCCAAACTCTCTGACCGCGACAATATCTAGGACTCTTAGTTCTACGCTTATTAGCCGCTCTCACAGTCTGCGCCCTATAACGGCAAAGTGCAGACCTGACCCTCTTCCAGGTGCGCTCGCAACGTTGGACAAAAGCCTGAGCGGAGGGGACGCTGGACTCGGCGAACTGAGATGAGAACAGCGGAGGCTGGTACCCGAGGCTACTCTGAAAAGGAGATAGCCCTGTCGCAGACGAAGGAAGCGAGTTGTGGGCGTATTCTGCCCAGGGGAGCTGTTCTGACCAAGACGCAGGGTTGCGAAAAGAAAGACTGCGTAAGATGCGACCAATAGTCTGATTGGCCCGTTCTGCTTGACCGTTAGACTGGGGGTGAAAGCCGGAAGAGAGACTGACGGAAGCCCCAATCAAACGGCAAAACTCCCTCCAAAATTGAGACGTGAATTGCGGACCTCTGTCCGAAACGACGTCTGACGGAAGGCCATGAATTCTGAAAACATTCTCGATGATGATTTGTGCCGTCTCTTTAGCAGAAGGAAGCTTAGCAAGGGGAATGAAATGAGCCGCCTTAGAGAACCTATCGACAACCGTAAGAATAACAGTCTTCCCCGCTGACGAAGGCAGTCCGGTGACAAAATCTAAGGCGATGTGAGACCACGGTCGAGAGGGAATAGGAAGCGGCCTGAGACGGCCGGCAGGAGGAGAGTTACCGGACTTAGTCTGCGCGCAGACCGAACAAGCAGCCACGAAACGACGCGTGTCATGCTCCCTGGTGGGCCACCAGAAACGCTGGCGAATGGAAGCAAGCGTACCCCGAACGCCAGGGTGGCCGGCTAACTTGGCAGAGTGAGCCCACTGAAGAACGGCCAGACGAGTAGGAACGGGAACGAAAAGAAGGTTCCTAGGACAAGCGCGCGGCGACGGAGTTTGAGTGAGTGCTTGCTTTACCTGCCTCTCAATTCCCCAGACAGTCAACCCGACAACACGCCCCTCAGGGAGAATCCCCTCGGGGTCAGTGGAGGCTACTGAAGAACTGAAGAGACGAGACAAAGCATCAGGCTTGGTGTTCTTAGAGCCCGGACGATAAGAAATCACGAACTCGAAACGAGCGAAAAACAGCGCCCAACGCGCCTGACGCGCATTAAGTCGTTTGGCAGAACGGATGTACTCAAGGTTCCTATGGTCAGTCCAAACGACAAAAGGAACGGTCGCCCCCTCCAACCACTGTCGCCATTCGCCTAGGGCTAACCGGATGGCGAGCAGTTCGCGGTTACCCACATCATAGTTACGTTCCGACGGCGACAGGCGATGAGAAAAATACGCGCATGGGTGGACCTTGTCGTCAGAGAGGGAGCGCTGAGAAAGGATGGCTCCCACTCCCACCTCTGACGCGTCAACCTCGACAACGAACTGTCTAGAGACGTCAGGTGTAACAAGGATAGGAGCGGATGTAAAACGATTCTTGAGGAGATCAAAAGCTCCCTGGGCGGAAACGGACCACTTAAAGCACGTCTTGACAGAAGTAAGGGCTGTGAGAGGAGCTGCCACCTGACCGAAATTACGGATGAAACGACGATAGAAGTTCGCGAAGCCGAGAAAACGCTGCAGCTCGACGCGTGACTTAGGGACGGGCCAATCAATGACAGCTTGGACCTTAGCGGGATCCATCTTAATGCCTTCAGCGGAAATAACAGAACCGAGAAATGTGACGGAGGAGGCATGAAAAGTGCACTTCTCAGCCTTCACGAAAAGACAATTCTCTAAAAGGCGCTGGAGGACACGTCGAACGTGCTGAACATGAATCTGGAGTGACGGTGAAAAAATCAGGATATCGTCAAGGTAAACGAAAACAAAGATGTTCAGCATGTCTCTCAGGACATCATTGACTAATGCCTGAAAGACAGCTGGAGCGTTAGCGAGGCCGAAAGGAAGAACCCGGTATTCAAAGTGCCCTAACGGAGTGTTAAACGCCGTCTTCCACTCGTCCCCCTCCCTGATGCGCACGAGATGGTAAGCGTTACGAAGGTCCAACTTAGTGAAAAACCTGGCTCCCTGCAGGATCTCGAAGGCTGAAGACATAAGAGGAAGCGGATAACGATTCTTCACTGTTATGTCATTCAGCCCTCGATAATCTATGCAGGGGCGCAGAGACCCGTCCTTCTTCTTGACAAAAAAAAACCCCGCTCCGGCGGGAGAGGAGGAGGGGACTATGGTACCGGCGTCAAGAGCTACAGACAAATAATCTTCGAGAGCCTTACGTTCGGGAGCCGACAGAGAGTATAGTCTACCCCGGGGGGGGGTGGTTCCCGGAAGGAGATCAATACTACAATCATACGACCGGTGTGGAGGAAGAGAGGTGGCCCTGGACCGACTGAACACCGTGCGCAGATCGTGATATTCCTCCGGCACCCCTGTCAAATCACCAGGCTCCTCCTGTGAAGAAGAGACAGAGGAAACAGGAGGGATAGCAGACATTAAACATTTCACATGACAAGAGACGTTCCAGGAGAGGATAGAATTACTAGACCAATTAATGGAAGGATTATGACAAACTAGCCAGGGATGGCCCAAAACAACAGGTGTAAAAGGTGAACGAAAAATTAAAAAAGAAATGGTTTCACTATGATTACCAGAAACAGTGAGGGTTAAAGGTAGCGTCTCACGCTGAATCCTGGGGAGAGGACTACCATCCAGGGCGAACAAGGCCGTGGGCTCCTTTAACTGTCTGAGAGGAATGTCATGTTCCCGAGCCCAGGTCTCGTCCATAAAACAGCCCTCCGCCCCAGAGTCTATTAAGGCACTGCAGGAAGCTGACGAACCGGTCCAGCGTAGATGGACCGACAAGGTAGTGCAGGATCTTGAAGGAGAGACAGGAGTAGTAGCGCTCACCAGTAGCCCTCCGCTTACTGACGAGCTCTGGCCTTTTACTGGACATGAAGTGGCAAAATGACCAGCGGAACCGCAATAGAGACAGAGGCGGTTGGTGATTCTCCGTTCCCTCTCCTTAGTCGAGATGCGGATACCTCCCAGCTGCATGGGCTCAGCACCCGAGCCGGCAGAGGAAGATGGTAGTGATGCGGAGAGGGAGGCGACGGAGAGCGCGAGCTCCTTTCCACGAGCTCGGTGACGAAGATCAACCCGTCGCTCAATGCGAATAGCGAGTTCAATCAAGGAATCCACGCTGGAAGGAACCTCCCGGGAGAGAATCTCATCCTTTACCTCTGCGCGGAAACCCTCCAGAAGACGAGCGAGCAAGGCCGGCTCGTTCCAGCCACTGGAGACAGCAAGAGTGCGAAACTCAATAGAGTAGTCTGTTATGGATCGATTGCCTTGACATAGGGAAGACAGGGCCCTGGAAGCCTCCTCCCCAAAAACAGATCGATCAAAAACCCGTATCATCTCCTCCTTAAAGTCTTGATACTGGTTAATACACTCAGCCCTTGCCTCCCAGATTGCCGTGCCCCACTCACGAGCCCGTCCAATAAGGAGAGATATGACGTAGGCGACACGAGCAGTGCTCCTGGAGTAAGTGTTGGGCTGGAGAGAAAACACAATATCACACTGGGTGAGGAACGAGCGGCATTCAGTGGGCTCCCCAGAGTAACACGGCGGGTTATTGATTCTGGGCTCCGGAGATTCGAAAGCCCTGGAAGTGGCCGGTGGATCGAGGCGGAGATGGTGAACCTGTTCTGTGAGGTTGGAGACTTGGGTGGCCAGGGTCTCAACGGCATGTCGAGCAGCAGACAATTCCTGCTTGTGTCTGCCTAGCATCGCTCCCTGGATCTCGACGGCTGAGTGGAGAGGATCCGAAGTCGCTGGGTCCATTCCCGGTCGGATTCTTCTGTTATGGTGCGTGAATGAGGACCCAAAAGCGAATTAACAAACAGAGTACTTTAATGACGAACATACGTGGGCTCAGATGGACAGGTAGATTCCGACAGGACAGGACAAGGTTGCAGCACACACGATGATAGTCTGGTTCAGGCATGAGACACATAAACAAACAAACAAGAATCCGACAAGGACAGGAGCAGAAACAGAGAGAGATATAGGGACCTAATCAGAGGGAAAAAGGGAACAGGTGGGGAACGGGGTGAATGGGTAATTAGGAGGAGACAAGGCACAGCTGGGGAAAAGAGGGGGAGAAAAGGTAACATAACAACGACCAGCAGAGGGAGACAGGGTGAAGGGAAAGGACAGAGACAAGACAACATGACAGTTTTAGATGCATCCTCTGTTTCAACATTTAAACTCTAAAATTTAAACAATTTAAACAATAACACCGTTAAAATACCAATGTGATCATTTGTTGTACGTCTTTTATGTTGAATAACAAATAGTACAATTATGTATGGACATACGCTCCACATACACTGCTGATGTCGCAGAAAGGCCATAAAGATCATCAAGGACAACAACCACCCGAGCCACTGCCTGTTCACCCCGCTATCATCCAGAAGGAGAGGTCAGTACAGGTGCATCATCACCACCCGAGCCACTGCCTGTTCACCCCGCTATCATCCAGAAGGCGAAGTCAGTACAGGTGCATCATCACCACCCGAGCCACTGCCTGTTCACCCCGCTATCATCCAGAAGGCGAGGTCAGTACAGGTGCATCATCACCACCCGAGCCACTGCCTGTTCACCCTGCTATCATCCAGAAGGCAAAGTCAGTACAGGTGCATCATCACCACCCGAGCCACTGCCTGTTCACCCCGCGATCATCCAGAAGGCGAAGTCAGTACAGGTGCATCAAAGCAGGGACCGAGAGACTGAAAAACAGCTTCTATCTTAAGGCAATCAGACTGTTTATCAGCCACCACTAACATTGAGTGGCTGCTGCCAACATACTGACTCAACTCCAGCCACTTTAATAATGGAAATTGATGGAAATTGATGGAAATTGATGGAAAAAAATGCATCACTAGCCA
Organism: Oncorhynchus mykiss; assembly: GCF_013265735.2. Taxonomy (NCBI): domain Eukaryota; kingdom Metazoa; phylum Chordata; class Actinopteri; order Salmoniformes; family Salmonidae; genus Oncorhynchus; species Oncorhynchus mykiss. The sequence goes on from NC_048576.1 coordinate 102,627,452, forward strand.
CTTTACAATGCCACCTAATATAATGTGTACATACCCTACATTACTCATCTCATGGGTATATACTGTACTCGATACCATCTACTGCATCTTGCCTATGCCGTTCTGTACCATCACTCATTCATGTATGTTTATGTACATATTCTTTATCCCTTTACACTTGTGTATGTATATAAGGTCATTGTTGTGAAATCGTTAGGTTAGATTACTCGTTGGTTATTACTGCATTGTCGGAACTAGAAGCACAAGCATTTCGCTAAACTCACATTAACATCTGCTAACCATGTGTATGTGACAAATAAAATGTGATTTTAGTGTATTTAGTTGTACAAGTATACAAGAAGATATTGTATTTTTCATAATAAAACATAATTGAAACAAGAAAAGGCATGTTAATTGTGAAAACAATTTCATTTTTGATATTACATTGCCTCTCCCAGTTGCAGGTTGATGTTTGTCATGAATCTTGACCTGGAGGCAGGTTGATGTTTGTCATGAATCTTGACCTGGAGGCAGGTTGTTTGTCATGAATCTTGACCTGGAGGCAGAACTGCGTGATTTCCTCCAGATATTTAGAACCTGTTGATGCTAGGGGGCAGCATTTTCACTTTTGGATGAAAGGTGTGCCCAGAGTGAACTGCCTACTCAGTACTCCTACTCAGTCCCAGATGGGAATATATGCATAATATTATTACTGGTGGATAGAAAACACTATGAGCTTCTAAAACTGTTTGAATTATGTCTGTGAGTATAACAGAACTCATATGGCAGACAAAAACCTGAGAAGAAATCCAAACAGGAAGTGAGAACTCTAGAAATTTAGAAAAGAGTGCCATTGGATGTCCATCTTAGATATGGATGAGCATTTAAACGTGTTAACCCTCGCAAGGCTGCAGGCCCAGACGGCATCCCCAGCCGCGCCCTCAGAGCATGTGCAGACTGGCTGGTGTGTTTACGGATATAATCAATAAATCCCAGTCTGCTGTTCCCACATGGGAGCAAAAGGGTAAGTTAGTGGCCTATTGGATAAGAAACTAATAATACATTTTAAAAAAGCTAACAAATAGGCTTAGAAGTTAAAGATATAATCAGATAAAACATGAGAAACTGTTTGTTAACCAAGCCTGTATGTCCAGGATTTTATGCATTACAGGTGAAGTCACTCAATCCAGTCCCCGAGGCTTGTTGGGGGGACCATACCAAGGACTCCTGGTGACAGCTAGCTGAAAGATCTACCTGGATTCATATCACACGGCGGGAGGGTAAGACACAGTGACACTGTCGAACAATAAACAGTGTTTGAGAGGAGAACTGGAATTAGCAGAATTCCGGGGGCCATCGCTCGAATGAAGAAAATCCTTCCTGTCTTTTCATCCCTGTTTTTGTTCATAGAAGTGAAGGTGTGTCTGGCTCTTGCTAGTGATGTGTTCTCGGGGAGAGGGTGGGGCTTCACATGGAAGCTGTACGTCTGAGCTGTCTTATCGTGGGTGCCATATTCCTGATACAGCACGTCCTACCTGAGTATGCGGAGAGTGGTAATTTGACCCATGGTTTAGACGATGAGGATTTTGTTCCAAAACAAGCATAAGAGATCCCTAGATCTGGGTAGACAGGAAGTTAGAGTAGAGGTTGGGAAGGATGTCTCAGTGGAGTTTTATGTAGACCAAATGGGGTCCCTAACTACATGGCAGTCTAGGACTCTGAGACATTATGGTATATATCGGTGCAGGTCCCCATATTGATCATGGACACAGGTCATGGGGGCGGCAGGGTAACCTAGTGGTTACAGCGGTTAGAGCATTGGACTAGTAACCAGAACGTTGCAAGTTCAAACCCCTGAGCTGACAAGGTACAAATCTGTCGTTCTGCCCCTGAACAGGCAGTTAACCCACTGTTCCTAGGCTGTCATTGAAAATAAGAATTTGTTCTTAACTGACTTGCCTAGTTAAATAAAGATTCAATAACTAAAAAAAAACATTGTGAGGTAGATATGATTGTAGAACATTTAGGACGTAGGGAAGTCAGTTAAGAACTAATTCTTATTTACAATGCCTACTGGGGAACAGTGGGTTACCTGCCTGTTCAGTTAAATAAAGGTAAAATAAATATGGAGAGAGAGGGCTATATGAACCCACTCACCCAGTATGGAAGGAGGTGGAGTATAGTGAAGGTGAGAGTTTTTGACTGTAATCCGGAGAGAGGGATGTATTGCATAAAGATACGCCTAACCCTTTAAACAGTAATGAAGGAGGATCTAGGGTTGTGGTATGATGGAGATGACCAGTTTTTGGTTGACACCCTAGTACGGTTCCGGGTAGAGGAGGTTAGGCCGGTATGGTAAAGCTGTTGGTAAAGCTGTTCACGAAAGCAGGAATGCCAAAAAATGACAGTTGCATTGATTTGCACTATTTATATCCACAGGTTCCTCCCTTTACAGTGACCAGAGGAGATTATTACCGTTTGGCCCGGTACAGTACTCTTGGGAAATGATGTCAGGGCGATGCTTTACCGGCAGATTAGACAGGATTATGCTCACTTGTACATTTGGGAATGCCTTTCACACTCATTCAACACCAAGACATGAAGTTTAGCCAAACGGGAGAAAAGAGCTACTCCATCTGGGTCTTTGATGACAAAGTTTACATTGATAACATTGGGGTTCCACGGGGGTGCCAGATATGTTCAAAGCAAGAAATCAGATCCTAGCAGGATTAGAGTTAAGCATTTCCAGGTGGTCTACTCTCAATAAGAACGTGGACTGGATTAATTATATTTATTATAATCAACAGCGTTTTACCAATTGTACCAGAGATGCTATTAAAGGTTTTTCAGAACAGACTGAAGCAACCAGCTGGATGGCTTGGCAGAATAGAATTGCATTAGATATGTTATTGGCTGAAAAAGGAGAAGTATGCGTGATTATAGGGACCATGTTTGTGCTTACATCCCAAATAACACAGCTCCGGACGAATCAGTGCCCGAAGCACGAAGCTGGTTTGACCACCCTGGCTCACGGTTTGGCAGAAAACTCTGGGGTGGATACTTCTCTGACTAATTGGTTTGATAGTATGTTCGGAAAATGGAAAAAATATTATGATCACTGTATTATGGACTGCATTCACCTGTGTGACTGTTTTAGTTTTATGGGGCTGTTGTCTAATTCCCTGTGTACGAGGCCTTATTTCCAGGACTGGAGAAATCGATGACAATAGATGGTGAGTAACCAGTGGATACCAGGTTCTGACCCGTGGAGTGCTGAATGCATGTCTACAGAACAAGTGGACGAATCTGGATCCTTCATTTGCGGGGAACTTATGTTTGATGAGACCATTTTTGATGTTTAGGGAGGTTAGGTTGTATCTTGTTTCATTATTAGACAGTTTTTTTTATGAAGATTGTAACGAAAATCCTGATAAGAAGAGTTATGATTCTGATGTAGGCCTGAGAAACAGTCATGGCGAATGCAAGTAGTGGGTTATGTTTAGGTGATGTTTTGATGACAATAAATATTTCTAATAAAAATAGAAATGGGCTTTTTAATATTACAATATAACTACATGTGTGATTGGATGTATAATATTTAATCAAAGGGTGGATATTTTAAGGGAATTTTATCTATAATGACTAATTATGTATACATTTCAATCAGGACTGACTAATCAGAATACTATTATGTTACTGTATATGTACTAATCAGAATACTATTATGTTACTGTATATGTACTAATCAGAATACTATTATGTTACTGTATATGTACTAATCAGAATACTATTATGTTACTGTATATGTGCTAATCAGAATACTATTATGTTACTGTATATGTACTAATCAGAATACTATTATGTTACTGTATATGTACTAATCAGAATACTATTATGTTACTGTATATGTACTAATCAGAATACTATTATGTTACTGTAAATGTACTAATCAGAATACTATTATGTTACTGTATATGTACTAATCAGAATACTATTATGTTACTGTATATGTACTAATCAGAATACTATTATGTTACTGTATATGTACTAATCAGAATACTATTATGTTACTGTATATGTACTAATCAGAATACTATTATGATACTGTATAAGTACTAATCAGAATACTATTATGTTACTGTATATGTACTAATCAGAATACTATTATGTTACTGTATATGTACTAATCAGAATACTATTATGATACTGTATATGTATGAATTTTCTTTTTAATCCTAGTGCTGAATATAATGTGTGTAAATATAATCAAGAATTAGAACAATGACTGTCTGTTCTTGGTAGAAATGAATGAACTATATCTCCAGTCTGGCTAGAATGCTTATCTTCACAAGCATGTCCTTGGCTCGGTCGTATCTTAATAGGGTGAGACGATGTGAGACCCATACAGCCTTAGTACTAGAACGGAGATGGCACGGGTTGGTACTGAAACTAATGACCTCATTTTAAGTGTATAACCTGTGGTAAAATGTGTAAGGAGCAGTACTATCGTGAATAAAATCTGCTGTTTGACTTTGAGACTGGGCTCTGTCCATTTTATACAAATAAGGGTCATACAAATCCTTATGAATTGACAGAGTGTTTAATTTTAATTGGGTATTAAAACAGAGGAATATAACTCCTGCAACATTTGGTCCTTCGAACCTGGATCTAAATATCCGTCCCTGCCATCTGGAGGTCGTACGCCGGAAAAATCGTGCACGAGCGGGTCTGGTCCCGTTATTTAAGACCTGGCCTCTGAATTGAGGGTAAAGACCAAGCCGGTGTACACCCCAGACCGACAGGGAAGGTGACTAGATCCAACGAACAGTGCTTTTCCCAGTCGGCGGCAGGTCAGTAGCCTTTATTCTCGAATTTGGGAGGAATTATTTGGGATATTTTTGATTGAATGTTCTAAAGGAGTTTGGATTTAATCAATGATAGGTGCTTGAATATTCTGAACAAATACACTGGGTTTCTAATTTGCGTTTTAACCAAAATCGATAGCAAGGAAGAAACGGGAGAGACTCGTGGTAAGGTGCACTACCATACATAAACTAGAGCATAATAAATCCTGGTTTTGCAAGCCAGAAGGTTATTAAGGAGAGATATAGTACGCATTGGGGAATTAGGACTCTTGTTCCGTACAAATAGGATAGCCATTAATTCAAAAAACATACCTAAATAAAGTTTTAACCTGAGTCTATCTGTATATGGGAAGTAGTCTGACTATCAAGAAGTAGCAGATAGATATATTAAAACAGTGTATAAAGTGCTGATCCAATGAGGTGTGGTGGTAGACCCATGGATCCTAACAGTGTATAAAGTGCTGATCCAATGAGGTGAGGTGGTAGACCCATGGATCCTAACAGTGTATAAAGTGCTGATCCAATGAGGTGAGGTGGTAGACCCATGGATCCTAACAGTGTATAAAGTGCTGATCCAATGAGGTGAGGTGGTAGACCCATGGATCCTAACAGTGTATAAAGTGCTGATCCAATGAGGTTGTAGACCCATGGATCCTAACAGTGTATAAAGTGCTGATCCAATGAGGTTGTAGACATCTTAGTTCCAACATCTTTTTAGCTGCTGTCAAACCTGACATGAAAGGTATTTTCTGTAATGATAGTGGTGAATGATCATTAAGTGATAACAGTTTGGGGGAACAAGGTGTGATGACATCCACTACAGCAGATAAGACAGAGGGAACCTCTTTCCAAAACATGCCCCCTGGTCACTCCCAGTACATATGATTAAAGGAGCCCAAGGCACCTTGATTACATAGATCACACAGAGGAGAGGTTATGATTTTCATTAAATGTTTTCTAGATGGAAGGTATATGCACGAGATTACAATGTATCAGCTGGTGATTAGGATTGTTAGATGAACCCACTAAGTTCCTGATGAACTCAACTGGTTGAGCCTCTTCAGCAGCTAGTTCCATGGACACAGTGATTTCAATGTCCTTCACCAAGGTCAGATGACTTTCAGTCAACAGTCACTTTGGTGTATCTTCACTCCGTAGCCCACATTCTAGTCTGTCTCTTATGATGTCATTTAGAACACCATTCAACTCACAGTGTTCTGATAGTTTCTTTACTGCAGCAGCAAACATTGGTACTGATTCTCCCTCTTCCTGATGTGTCCTGTGGAACCTGAACCTTTCAGCATTAACTAGTGGTTCTGGTGAAACATGTCCTTTAAGTGTCTCCACAACATCCCCATACGCCTTATTACCTGTTCTGTCTGGATGTAACAGGCTGTCTAGTAAATTACATGTCTTTGGCCCCATTACACTAAAACATGTAGGCACAGTGTTGTCATCATCAATGTAATTTACAAGAACAAAATATTCAAACCTTTCTGTATATGAGGTCCACTGCTCAATGGTTTCATTAAACTGTCCAATGTTTCCAACAATTCCAGCCATTTTTCATTTCTCAATAGGCTCATGATTGTCACTCACTTCAATATTGTCCTCAACCACATCAATATTTTCCTCAGTCACATGATCTTCATTCACTTCACTCATTGACGTTTCCTCCCCAAGTTCGCTCATTTAGCAGTTTTTATTTCCAAAGTTCGGCTTCACAGTTGAATAAATGTCCCTTCCTTTAATCAATATATATTCCTCCTTTTTTAACTTATTTGGGGTAGGGGGCAGTATTTTCACCTCCGGATGAAAAGCGTGCCCAGAGTAAACTGCCTGCTACTCAGGACCAGATGCTAGGATATGCATATTATTTGTAGATTTGGATAGAAAACACTCTGAAGTTTCTAAAACGTTTGAATGATGTCTGTGTGTATAACAGAACTCAAAAACCTGATAAAATCCAACCATGAAGTGGGAAATCTGAGGTTTGTAGGTTTTCAAGTCTTAGCCTATCGAATATACAGTGTCTATGGGGTCATATTGCACTTGATTCATTTTATCTCTATTTCTGCTTTTTGTGACTCCTCTCTTTGGCTGGAAAAATGGCTGTGTTTTTTTGTGAGTAGGTGCAGACCTAACATGGTGTGCTTTCGTCGTAAAGCCTTTTTGAAATCGGACACTGTGGTTGGATTAACAACAAGTTTAGCTTTAAAATGGTGTATAATACTTGTATGGTTGAGGAATTGTAATTATGAGATTTCTGTTGTTTGAATTTGGCGCCCTGCACTTTCACTGGATGTTGGTCAGGTGGGACGTTAGAGTCCCATGTACCCTAGAGAGGTAATCAAGTTGTTTTACAGACCTGGCATCCGTCTTGGGTCGTTTTCCATGACGATGTTAAATCTCTCTCTTAGCTAGCTCAACTCTGCACTTGCCTCTGCTAGTAAATCACTGTGTTAACATTAGCCTAGACTGAACCACAGAAAATAACAGTTTTAAACAATTGTAAAAACCATCTTCTTCCAGACAGAATAGTTCCTGTAGATTCAGACTCATCACCAATCTTTTGTTATGTTATGTAGGTTTCATAACCACGTCTGTATAACAATTCAATAATGATGAGACGGGAGACAGGAATCAGTTCAACCATTTATCTGGAACGTGATCATCTCAACACATACAAACCCCCATGATGCTCTGCGGCACAACCCCAATACACAACAATACATCAATAAATTAGTAAATGGAGACTAAACAAAACTTAGAGGATTTAAATGTTTAGTTGTAGAAAGTAGGGCCATGGGACAGGGTCAGAAAGGTCAGTATGTTTGATACCTGGTTACAGAGGTGACATAACAAGCATAAGGTCCATTATAACACAGTGAAGTAGGACCATGGGACAGGGTCAGAAAGGTCAGTATGTTTGATACCTGGTTACAGAGGTGACATAACAAGCATAAGGTCCATTATAACACATTGAAGTAGGGCCATGGGACAAGGTCAGAAAGGTCAGTATGTTTGATACCTGGTTACAGAGGTGACATAACAAGCATAAGGTCCATTATAACACAGTGAAGTAGGGCCATGGGACAAGGTCAGAAAGGTCAGTATGTTTGATACCTGGTTACAGAGGTGACATAACAAGCATGAGGTCCATTATAACACAGTGAAGTAGGGCCATGGGACAGGGTCAGAAAGGTCAGTATGTTTGATACCTGGTTACAGAGGTGACATAACAAGCATAAGGTCCATTATAACACAGTGAAGTAGGGCCATGGGACAGGGTCAGAAAGGTCAGTATGTTTGATACCTGGTTACAGAGGTGACATAACAAGCATGAGGTCCATTATAACACAGTGAAGTAGAGGTGGTTGTGTGATTTATGTGTGTGTGTGTTTGTCAATGTGTGTGTGTCGAGTGTGTGTCCAGTGTGCGTGTGTCTGTCAGATTGTGTGTGTCCTGTATGTGTGTGTCCTGTGTGTCCAGTGTGTGTGTGTGCATGTGTGTGTCTGTGTCCAGTGTGTGTGTCCAGCGTGTGTGTGTGTTTCCAGCGTGTGTGTGTGTGAGTCCAGTGTGTGTGTGTGTGTCCAGCATGTGTGTGTGTCCGGTGTGTGTGTGTTCCCAGCGTGTGTGTGTGTGTGTCCAGCGTGTGTGTGTGTGTTTCCAGCGTGTGTGTGTGTGTGTGTGTGTCCAGAGTGTGTGTGTGTGTGTCCAGAGTGTGTGTGTGTGTGTGTCCAGAGTGTGTGTGTGTGTGTGTGTGTCCAGAGTGTGTGTGTGTGTGTGTGTGTCCAGCGTGTGTGTGTGTCCAGCGTGTGTGTGTGTGTTTCCAGCGTGTGTGTGTGTGTGTGTGTGTGTGTCCAGAGTGTGTGTGTGTGTGTCCAGAGTGTGTGTGTGTGTGTGTCCAGAGTGTGTGTGTGTGTGTGTGTGTCCAGAGTGTGTGTGTGTGTGTGTGTCCAGTGTGTGTGTGTGTGTGTCCAGTGTGTGTGCGTGTTTGTCCAGTGTGTGTGCGTGTGTGTGTGTCCAGTGTGTGTGTGTGTGTTCATGTGTGTGTTTGTGTGTGTGTCAGTGTGTGTGTGTGTGTTCATGTGTGTGTTTGTGTGTGTGTCAGTGTGTGTGTGTGTCCAGCGTGTGTGTGTGTGTTTCCAGCGTGTGTGTGTGTGTCCAGAGTGTGTGTGTGTGTGTGTGTCCAGAGTGTGTGTGTGTGTGTGTCCAGTGTGTGTGTGTCCAGCGTGTGTGCGTGTGTGTGTGTGTGTGTGTCCAGTGTGTGTGCGTGTTTGTCCAGTGCGTGTTTGTCCAGTGTGTGTGCGTGTGTGTGTGTCCAGTGTGTGTGTGTCCAGTGTGTGTGTGTGTTCATATGTGTGTATGTCAGTGTGTGTTTGTGTGTGTGTGTCAGTGTGTGTGTGTGTGTCCAGTGTGTGTGTGTCAGTGTGTGTCCAAAGTGTGTCAGTGTGTGTGTGTGTCCAGTGTGTGTGTGTGTGTGTATCTACAGGGACAGTGAGGAGTCATCACCCCAAACCCCAAACCCTGGATAGAGGGGCTCAGTGAATGTGGAGGTGAATGTGATCAGTTGGGACAGTGTGTCAGAGGAGGCTCTATAGAAGGACAGAGTGCCGGCTGGCCAGTCCAGATACACTCCTACTCTGTGGGAGCTGGAGGAGGGGACGTCTATGGTAGTGTGATTATTATTGTGACAGGCATAGTAACTGTTGTCAGAGCAGAACAGACTCCAGGACTTCTCATTGTGTCCAAGACAACAGTCCTTATCCCTTCCTCTCCTGTTGATTTCTTTATACGTCACTCCTATAACAGCCCTTCTCCCACTCCACTCTACCTCCCAGTAACAGCGCCCAGTCAGACCCTCTCTACACAGCACCTGTCTACAGTCCTCAAATCTCTCTGGGTGATCAGGATACGGCTGCTTCTCTCTCCTCCATGTCACCTTTCTGTTGTCCTCAGACAGAGAGAGGCGTCTGTCTACTGTGTTTAGGTCCAGTGTGAGATCACAGACATCTGATGGATGAAACCAGACACAATATTAGAAATCATCATCATTCACATTAGAATATTAACTCACTTTTCACTAATTCATTTAATGTAGATGTTTCTAGGTATCAAAAGGAGAAGTTAAGGTAACTTGAGACTTGTTGAATGATCATATGTTTTACTGTATGGTTATATAAAACACACTTATTCCTATTAATTACACACACACACCCACACACACCCACACACACACACACACACACACACACACACACACAGTCAAAGCAACTCTTTGTAAACGTTGGTGTCCCTGATTTCTGCTTCTGTAGAACTACAGCTGATATTTAATATGACCAAGTCAGTAATGATGGTGGTCTTTGACTTTGACTTAACTTGAATTAAGACTTATTCTTAGTCATATTCTTCACAGCAGTCAACACTCACATTTTCTAAGTCCAGGTTTCATTCTGTTCTCTCCACCATGTTCCACACTGTAGCGGTAAGCAGAAGAACAGACAGTCATTGAGGGATACACCTGAACTCACACACACACACACACACACACACACACACACACACACACACACACACACACACACACACACACTTACTTACTGGACATATACACACACACAGTATCATAACTTTGTACAAGTGGTACGAATGTTTGTCTTAACTAGCCTGATAAGTCAAACATGTCTGATATGAACATTGACATAAACCCTCTACATACTTGAGTTTCTCCAGTCTGCAGTGTGGATCCTCCAGTCCAGCAGAGAGCAGTCTGACTCCTGAGTCTCCTGGGTGATTGTAGCTCAGGTCCAGCTCTCTCAGGTGTGAGGGGTTTGACCTCAGAGCTGAGACCAGAGAAGCACAGCCTTCCTCTGTGACTAGACAGCCTGACAGCCTGACAAAGAGTCAAATCATTTTAAAATCACACTGATATTCTTTGGTGGTGAAAATAGTGGCAGTATATTTTTATCCATATTCATGTCAAACTCTGATCTGTTTCACCTCCAGGTGTCGTTTATATCCCTGGTGTATATATCCCTGGTGTATATATCCCTGGTGTATATATCCCTGGTGTATATATCCCTGTGTTTCCATGGTGTATATATCCCTGTGTTTCCATGGTGTATATATCCCTGGTGTATATATCCCTGGTGTATATATCCCTGTGTTCCCCTGGTGTATATATCCCTGGTGTATATATCCCTGGTGTATATATCCCTGTGTTCCCCTGGTGTATATATCCCTGGTGTATATATCCCTGGTGAATATATCCCTGTGTTTCCCTGGTGTATATATCCCTGGTATATATATCCCTGTGTTTCCCTGGTGTATATATCCCTGGTGTATATATCCCTGGTGTATATATCCCTGTGTTTCCCTGGTGTATATATCCCTGGTGAATATATCCCTGTGTTTCCCTGGTGTATATATCCCTGGTATATATATCCCTGGTATATATATCCCTGTGTTTCCCTGGTGTATATATCCCTGGTGTATATATCCCTGGTGTATATATCCCTGGTGTATATATCCCTGGTGTATATATCCCTGGTGTATATATCCCTGGTGTATATATCCCTGGTGTATATATCCCTGTGTTTCCCTGGTGTATATATCCCTGTGTTTCCCTGGTGTATTTATCCCTGTGTTCCCTGGTGTATATATCCCTGGTGTATATATCCCTGTGTTTCCCTGGTGTATATATCCCTGGTGTATATATCCCTGGTATATATATCCCTGTGTTTCCCTGGTGTATATATCCCTGGTGTATATATCCCTGGTGTATATATCCCTGGTGTATATATCCCTGTGTTTCCCTGGTATATATATCCCTGTGTTTCCCTGGTGTATATATCCCTGGTGTATATATCCCTGGTGTATATATCCCTGGTGTATATATCCCTGGTGTATATATCCCTGGTGTATATATCCCTGATGTATATATCCCTGTGTTTCCCTGGTGTATATATCCCTGGTGTATATATCCCTGGTGTATATATCCCTGTGTTCCCTGTTTCTCGGTACCAGTTTGTCTTGTATGTTTATCAAGTCAACCAGCGTTTTTCTCTACTGCTGCTTCTGTTCGTTCCTCCCGGTTTTTGTCCCTTGCCTGTTTTCTGGACTCTTTACGCACCTGCCTGACCATTCTGCCTGTCCTGACCTGTAGTCTGCCTGTCCTGACCTGTAGTCTGCCTGTCCTGACCTCTTCTGCCTGTCCTGACCTCTAGCCTGCCTGACCATTCTGCCTGTCCTGACCTCTAGTCTGCCTGTCCTGACCTCATGCCTGCCTGTCCTGACCTCTAGCCTGCCTGACCATTCTGCCTGTCCTGACCTCTAGTCTGCCTGACCATTCTGCCTGTCCTGACCTCTTCTGCCTGTACTGACCTCTTCTGCCTGTCCTGACCTCTAGCCTGCCTGACCATTCTGCCTGTCCTGACCTCTAGCCTGTCTGACCATTCTGCCTGTCCTGACCTCTAGTCTGCCTGTCCTGACCTCTAGCCTGCCTGACCATTCTGCCTGTCCTGACCTCTTCTGCCTGTACTGTCCAGTCTGCCTGTCCTGACCTCTAGCCTGCCTGTCCAGTCTGCCTGTCCTGACCTCTAGCCTGCCTGTCCAGTCTGCCTGTCCTGACCAGTCTGCCTGTCCTGACCTCTAGCCTGCCTGACCAGTCTGCCTGTCCTGACCTCTAGTCTGCCTGACCAGTCTGTCTGCCTGTCCTGACCTCTAGTCTGCCTGTCCAGTCTGCCTGTCCTGACCTCTAGCCTGCCTGACCAGTCTGCCTGTACTGTCCAGTCTGCCTGTCCTGACCTCTAGCCTGCCTGACCAGTATGCCTGTCCTGTCCAGTCTGCCTGTCCTGACCTCTAGTCTGCCTGTCCTGTCCAGTCTGCCTGTCCTGACCTCTAGTCTGCCTGTCCTGTCCAGTCTGCCTGTCCTGACCTCTAGTCTGCCTGACCAGTCTGCCTGTCCTGACCTCTAGTCTGTCTGACCAGTCTGCCTGTCCTGACCTCTAGTCTGTCTGACCAGTCTGCCTGTCCTGACCTCTAGCCTGCCTGACCATTCTGCCTGTCCTGACCTCTTCTGCCTGTCCTGACCTCTAGTCTGCCTGACCAGTCTGCCTGTCCTGTCCAGTCTGTCTGTCCTGACCTCTAGCCTACCTGACCAGTCTGCCTGTCCTGACCTCTAGCCTCCCTGACCATTCTGCCTGTCCTGACCTCTAGCCTGCCTGACCAGTCTGCCTGTCCTGACCAGTCTGTCTGTCCTGACCTCTAGCCTGCCTGACTAGTCTGCCTGTCCTGACCTCTAGCCTGCCTGACCTGCCTGACCAGTCTGTCCACGACCATTCTCTTGCCTCCCCCTTTTAGTATATTAATAAATATCAAATACTCTAACCATCTGCCTCCCGTGCCATCTGGGTCTCTTCTTGTGCCTTAAACCACACTGCTATTCTTTGAGGGAATCCCCTTTTATTTGAGGGTAGTTTAATACATTTCCAACATTTTAGATTTGAGATCAAATGTTTCATTTGAGGTGACAGTATATAATGTCACCTTTTATTTGAGGATATTTTAAGACATTTCTGTTTCACCATTAATAACGAAAACTCTTTGTTTCCAGTCTCCCCATTAGAAGAAGACATAAGTAATTCTGACCAATTACCTTATAGTGTATTAAAGTAGTCAAAAGTTTAGTATTTGGTCGTAAACTCGTTGGTTGCATTTGCAGTTTGTTTTTGGTTGTGTTTTGAGCAATAATAAAATGGTGGATGATGAGTGGAGTACTTTTCTGTCTAAGAGAGTAGATAACATGTTTCTAAACAATAATAAATTAATCCTGATGAAGCCATGATTAAGAAAAATCATGAAAGAATCAAGAATAATAATGAGTGAGAAAGTTACAGAGGCTACAACAAAACATGCTAACCTCTCACCATTACCAATAACAGAGGCTACAACAAAACATCACTAACCTCTCACCATTACCAATAACAGAGGCTACAACAAAGCATGCTAACCTCTCACCATTACCAATAACAGACGCTCCAACAAAACATCACTAACCTCTCACCATTACCAATAACAGAGGCTACAAAAAAGCATGCTAACCTCTCACCATTACCAATAACAGAGGCTACAACAAAACATGCTAACCTCTCACCATTACCAATAACAGAGACTACAACAAAACATGCTAACCTCTCACCATTACCAATAACAGAGGACACAACAAAACATGCTAACCTCTCACCATTAACAATAACAGAGGATACAACAAAACATCACTAACCTCTCACCATTACCAATAACAGAGGCTACAACAAAGCATGCTAACCTCTCACCATTACCAATAACAGACGCTCCAACAAAACATCACTAACCTCTCACCATTACCAATAACAGAGGCTACAACAAAGCATGCTAACCTCTCACCATTACCAATAACAGAGGCTACAACAAAACATGCTAACCTCTCACCATTACCAATAACAGAGACTACAACAAAACATGCTAACCTCTCACCATTACCAATAACAGAGGCTACAACAAAACATGCTAACCTCTCACCATTACCAATAACAGAGGCTACAACAAAACATGCTAACCTCTCACCATTACCAATAACAGAGGCTACAACAAAACATGAAAACCTCTCACCATTACCAATAACAGAGGGGGTCTGATCTTTGTGCCTCTGTAACTTTCTCATTCATCATTATTCTCGATTCATTCCTGATTATTCATAATCATGGTAGCATCCACATGAATGTAGAAGTGTTCAGAAACATCTTCTATTCTTACTGACAATACAAGTGAAGTGACTCCAAAATGACAGGACATTATTCACCATTCAGTTTCTATTAGGAAAACATCGAAAACACAACTAAGACAAACTGTTAATTAATTCAACAAGTTTGTAGAATCTCCAGCTTGATGTAATCACTGCAGGCTTGGAATATGGGACCAAATACTAAACTTATGACTACATTAATACAATATAAGTGAATATGTCTGAGTAATTACAACTTTTTCAAATGGGAGAACTACATACATAAAGTGCTTTCATATCTGATAATACTGACCTCAGAGTCTCCAGTTTACAGTGGGGATTCCCCAGTCCAGCAGAGAGCAGCTTCACTCCTGAATCCTTCAGGTCATTGTTACTCAGATCCAGCTCTCTCAGGTGTGAGGGGTTTGACTCCAGAACTGAGACCAGAGAAGCACAGCCTTCCTCTGTGACTCCACAGCCTGACAGTCTGACAAAGAGATCATCATGACTTCACAAACACACTGTTCATTTAACAACAGTAGTGTAGAAGGACAATGGCAGATGCATTTGGTTTATTCTCTCAAACAACAAAGATTCATCTTCCGTTTCCTAGAATTGTATGGTCATATTGTTATACTAATGTGAACATCAATGAATTTATTCAATATGTTATTCAATATAATATTATATACATATTATAATAAATATTTTTCTCTAAACTGAATATTTCTTCCTGATGATTAGTTCTTAAATGTCATTTTATTTACTCACACAGCAGCTCTGGAGGCTTTGACCACTGGCAGCAGCCTCAGAAGACCTTCCTCTGATCTGGAGTATTTCTTCAGGTCAAACACATCCAGCTCCTTTTCTGAAGTCAGCAACACAAAGACCAGAGCTGACCACTGTGCAGGTGACAGGTTGTGTTCTGAAAGTCTTCCTGATCTCAGGTATCTTTGGATCTCCTCCACTAGAGAATGGTCATTCAGTTCATTCAGACAGTGGAACAGATTGATGCACCTCTCTGGAGAGGGATTCTCCCTGATCTTCTTCTTCATGTACTTGACTGTTTCTTCATGGGTCTGTGAGCTGCTTCTTGTCTTT
Source organism: Oncorhynchus mykiss (assembly GCF_013265735.2). Taxonomy (NCBI): domain Eukaryota; kingdom Metazoa; phylum Chordata; class Actinopteri; order Salmoniformes; family Salmonidae; genus Oncorhynchus; species Oncorhynchus mykiss. Next base: position 102,643,163 of record NC_048576.1, read on the forward strand.
GTCAGTAGACCTTGTAAGTGTTTCTGATTGGACTCCAGTGAGAGGCCCAGAAGGAAGCGGAGGAAAAGGTCCATGTTTCCCGTCTCACTTTGTAAGGCTTTATCCACAGCACTCTTGAAGACTGTAACTTCAGGTTTGTCTCTGAACAACGAAAAAACGTTGCTGGACTTTGGAGGTTTGGCCAGTAGATTCTCCTTGTTGTTGATGAATGAGAGGAACACATATACAGCAGCCAGAAACTCCTGAATGCTCAGATGTACGAAGCAGTACACCTTGTTCTGGTACAGCCCACATTCCTCTTTAAAGAGCTGTGTGCACAATCCTGAGTAGACTGAGGCTTCATTGACATCAATGCCAGCCTCTTTCAGGTCTTCTTCATAGAAAATCAGATTGCCATTCACAAGCTGTTGAAAAGCCAGTTTTCCCAGTGACAGAATGCTCTTTTTATTCCAGTGTGGACCTGTCTCTTCTTTCCCAAGATACTTTTCATTATTCTGTTTGGTATGAAACACCACAAGGTGTGTGTACATCTCAGTCAGAGTCTTGGGCATCTCTTCTCTCTTATGTTTCAGCATGTGATCAAGGACTATTGCGGAAATCCAACAGAAGACTGGAATGTGGCACATGATGTGGAGGCTCCTTGATGTCTTTATGTGTGAGATGATTCTGTTGGCCAGGTCCTCATCACTGAATCTCTTCCTGAAGTACTCCTCCTTCTGTGGGTCATTGAACCCTTGTACCTCTGTCACCTGGTCAACACATCCTGAAGGGATCTTATTGGCTGCTGCAGGTCGGGTAGTTATCCAGAGGAGAGCAGAAGGAAGCAGATTTCCCTTGATGAGATTTGTAAGCAGAACATCCACTGAGGTGGACTCTGTGACGTCCCAACAGATCTTGTTCTTCTGGAAGTCTAGAGGCAGTCGGCACTCATCCAGACCATCAAAGATGAACAGAACTTTGTACTTGTCGTAGTTGGAGATTCTTGATTGTTTGGTTTCCATTGAGAAGTGATTAAGAAGTTCAATGAAAGTGTGTTTGTCCTCTTTCATCAAATTCAGCTCCCGAAAAGGGAATGAAAATACAAATTGGACATCCTGATTTGCTTTTCCTTCAGCCCAGTCCAGAATGAACTTCTGCACAGAGACTGTTTTTCCAATGCCAGCGACTCCCTTTGTCAGCACAGTTCTGATAAGTTTGTCTTGTCCCGTTAAGGGTTTGAAGATGTCGTTACATTTGATTGCAGTCTCTGGTCTTGCTTGTTTCCTGGATGTTGTCTCAATCTGTCTCAGCTCATGTTCATTATTGACCTCTCCTGTTCCGCCCTCTGTGATGTAGAGCTCTGTGTAGATCTTATTGAGAAGTGTTGGGTTTCCTTGTTTAGCGATCCCCTCAAATACACATTGAAACTTCTTCTTTAGATTAGATTTGAGTTCACGTTGGCAAATCACAGCAAGCTCATCTGAATCTAGAAATAACACAGAGGATATTAATATTACATCTGTTTTAATGTCTACAGTATTGTAGGACTGTTATAAAGTTTTACATTATAATCATTTATTATCTTAGCTGCCTGTATAAATGTGTAAATGTTTTCATAATGCATTACAGACTGGTGTGACTGATTATATTATTATTGGTATTATTGATGGTATTATTAATGTTCTCTCTCTCTCATCTCTCTCTCAACTCTCTCTCTAAATTAATCAACACATCCTTCTGCTACTTGACGAGGTCACTTGTTGTTGTGTTAAGGCTGCTACAATATCATTGAGTTAAACAGCTACTTTAGCTGTACTTTAGCTTTTAAATGTTATAAAACAGCACTCAACATGAGTCAGACAGATCTTACATTTCTCCAGTGTGTCAGCAAGCTCCTTCTGGTTCATTTTCCTCAGGACGTGCAGTGTGATCTTCAGAGCCCCCTCTCTGGCACTGCTCTCCTGCTGCTCATCTTCAGCGTCCACCAAATCCTTATCCTGCTTCTGACTCTCAAGGCCTTCTGGGAGTTCTGGACTAAGAATCCTCTTGAACATCTTCAGCTCGATCTTCACAAATGTCATAATTTTCTCTTCAAGCAACTGAAATAAATCAAGTAAATAAGTTAAGCAAGAGAATAAATGCTTTCTCATTAACACATTACTGAATGATTGACAGATCAACTTTACTTGAGGTAAACAAAAACAAATGTACATAACAGGACCACATACACTGAATATGGAGGCCAGGTCTGTTTGATGACTCTGGGAAGACTGACGACTGAGAATCTCTGACTCTGATCTCTCCTGTTGGTTTCTGTGGACAAAACATGAGATTACATCTCCTCATACAGGGAGTACACACACACACACACACACACACACACACACACACACACACACACACACATACACACACACACACACACACACACACACGCACACACACACACACACACGCAGGGAGGGAATGTTGTGTTTGTTTAATATTGTTTTAGGACTATGAAAATGGACAAAAGGATGAGCCTATGTATTATGAAAACAACAAAAATAAATGGGAAAATGGGAGAGGAGAAATGACTAGAGACAGTGTGGTTTAACTCACTGACCAGGACCCATGAGTTCTTCTTACCTTTGTTCAGTAGAAAAGTCTCCCTCTCTAAACAGTATAGGTAGACCCATAGACTTGTCACTCTTCATTGACACACAGCTGGGTACAGGGGAGGCTGGTCTCTCCTGCTTGATTGGTCTTCAACACAACAGAGACAAACATTACATCTCTCATCTACTCTGAGCTCAGATGGGGAAACATAAGAAGAGTTTCATTCCAAAATGCTATATATCCATTTTCAGAAATGTTCGTAAATGAGCATTTATTGTTTAAAGAAGTTATGTTTACATATTTCTTGCTAAATGAGGGGATGGCACGTGGGTACCTGCTTCTATAAACCAATGAGGAGATGGCACGTGGGTACCTGCTTCTATAAACCAATGATGCAGCGCGAACTGCGTCACAAATAGAACTGACTTCCAGACGCTCATTGGCGCGCGAGCAGTGTGTCATTTTTAATAACAAAATTAATTTAGCGACGCGAGCGTTGTAGTCAGTCTGTCAGCCCCGCTAAAAGGCTGGTGTCGTTACTCTGCCTTCTCCGGGGCATGTTGAGGTAAATTTACTAACCGGGAGGGTTGAATGATGTAATTTATTGGAGGGCTGGAAGACGCACTCTCGAGGTTGTTTACTCACAATATCAGATATTAAGATGATTTTTATAATGAATGTATACTGAGGTTGAGGTTCTGACTAGTGATTATTTACCCGGGGTTCAATACCTGCTATTGAGGCACCCTGAAAATAATATTCAAAAGTTCGGTCCTTGGACACAGAGGGGTTAAACACGAAAGTTACCGTCCATCTAGTGAAGAGAGGAGAACCGGACAGAGGTAGCCAGCATCTGTTAACGAGACAGGGAGAAGCCTCACCTGGATTTAACAAGTGGAAGAAACAACCGGGGAGCTCCATCGGTCCACAAGAAATGCAGGCAGCCGGTGATGATGTAGTGGTAGCTATGGAAACTAGGATGCTGCTGGTAGAGTAGCTAGCTAGCTTACCGAGCTGTACCAACTAGCTAGGATAACTAGGATGCTGCTGGTAGAGTAGCTAGCTAGCTTACCGAGCTGTACCGAATAGCTTGGTTAATTAGCAGGTCGTTCTGTCCCTCGTCTCGATGATGATGACGAATCCGGTGAACCACAAAATGAAACAAGGATAGAGAGTGAAAAGGATCTGGCTACACTCACACTGTCCCTGACCGTAAAGAAAAAAGCAAATTGAACAGTAAACTTCGGCGTCTCAACACTGTAACAAACTCCATCGTTATTCCCAACAACGTGGACGAGGACGGTTCTGTACGGGGACGCGGACGGTTCTGTACGGGGACGAGGACAGTTCTGTACGGGGACGGGGACAGTTCTGTACGGGGACATGGACGGTTCTGTACGGGGACGCAGACAGTTCTGTACGGGGACATGGACAGTTCTGTACGGGGACATGGACGGTTCTGTACGTGGACGAGGACAGTTCTGTACGGGGACGGGGACAGTTCTGTACGGGGACATGGACGGTTCTGTACGGGGACGCGGACGGTTCTGTACGGGGACGAGGACAGTTCTGTACGGGGACGGGGACAGTTCTGTACGGGGACATGGACGGTTCTGTACGGGGACGCAGACAGTTCTGTACGGGGACGGGGACAGTTCTGTACGGGGACATGGACGGTTCTGTACGTGGACGAGGACAGTTCTGTACGGGGACGGGGACAGTTCTGTACGGGGACATGGACGGTTCTGTACGGGGACGCAGACAGTTCTGTACGGGGACGCAGACAGTTCTGTACGGGGATGAGGACAGTTCCGTACGGGGACATGACCAGTGCAACACAATCAACTAAACCCAGTCTTTACAGTGGGTTACATTAGTAATATTCATTTTAAACAAACATTCTATGTTTTTTTGTAACAATATGTTGAGATCTGGGACCATATCACCAAAGTGTCTCAGAGTAGAAAAGTGGTCATATAAGTGCTGAGAATAAAGACATTTGACACTTATGGGTATAAATTAAAGCTATGCATGAAGCCTCTAGTCCCACCTAGTCGGCAGATATTTAGGACACCTTGTGAGCTGTCCTAAGTAGTTTAGAGTTAAGAGCAGGTGTCTTGATAATACTATAGAATAATGCAGTGAGTCAGTGGTTCCTGAGCCACATGTAAACAGTAACTGAATGATTGCTTGATGGGATCCGTGAGCTGACAAGGTAAAAAATCTGCCCCTGAAGAAGGCATTCAACCCACTGTTCCATGGCTGTTATTGTAAATAACAACTGCTAACCATGTGCATGTAACCAATAACATCTGCTAACCCTGTGCATGTGACCAATAACATCTGCTAACCATGTGTGTGTAACCAATAACATCTGCTAACCATGTGCATGTAACCAATAACATCTGCTAACCATGTGCATGTGACCAATAACATCTGCTAACCATGTGTGTGTGACCAATAACATCTGCTAACCCTGTGTATGTGACCAATAACATATGCTAACCATGTGTATGTGACCAATAACATCTGCTAACCCTGTGTATGTCACCAAGAACTTCTGCTAACCATGTGTGTGTGACCAATAACATCTGCTAACCCTGTGTATGTGACCAATAACATTGCTAACCATGTGTGTGTGTGACCACTAACATTGCTAACCCTGTGTTTGTGACCAATAACATCTGCTAACCATGTGTATGTGACCAATAACATCTGCTAACCATGTGTATGTAATCAATAACGTCTGCTAAACCATGTGACCAATAACATCTGCTAACCATGTGTATGTGACGAATAACATCTGCTAACCATGTGTATGTGACCAATAACATCTGCTAACCATGTGCATGTGACCAATAACATCTGCTAAACCCTGTGTGTGTGACCAATAACATCTGCTAACCCTGTGTATGTGACCAATAACATTGCTAACCATGTGTGTGTGTGACCACTAACATTGCTAACCATGTGTGTGTGACCAATATCATCTGCTAACCCTGTGTTTGTGACCAATAACATCTGCTAACCCTGTGCATGTGACCAATAACATCTGCTAACCATGTGTGTGTAACCAATAACATCTGCTAACCATGTGTATGTAACCAATAACATCTGCTAACCATGTGAATGTGACCAATAACATCTGCTAACCATGTGTGTGTGACCAATAACATCTGCTAACCCTGTGTATGTGACCAATAACATATGCTAACCATGTGTATGTGACCAATAACATCTGCTAACCCTGTGTATGTCACCAAGAACTTCTGCTAACCATGTGTGTGTGACCAATAACATCTGCTAACCCTGTGTATGTGACCAATAACATTGCTAACCATGTGTGTGTGTGACCACTAACATTGCTAACCCTGTGTTTGTGACCAATAACATCTGCTAACCATGTGTATGTGACCAATAACATCTGCTAACCATGTGTATGTAACCAATAACATCTGCTAACCATGTGTATGTAACCAATAACATCTGATAACCCTGTGTATGTAATCAATAACGTCTGCTAACCATGTGACAAATAACATCTGCTAACCATGTGTATGTGACCAATAACATCTGCTAACCATGTGTATGTGACCAATAACATCTGCTAACCATGTGCATGTGACCAATAACATCTGCTAAACCCTGTGTGTGTGACCAATAACATCTGCTAACCCTGTGTATGTGACCAATAACATTGCTAACCATGTGTGTGTGTGACCACTAACATTGCTAACCATGTGTGTGTGACCAATATCATCTGCTAACCCTGTGTTTGTGACCAATAACATCTGCTAACCATGTGTATGTGACCAATAACATCTGCTAACCATGTGTGTGTAACCAATAACATCTGCTAACCCTGTGTATGTAATCAATAACATCTGCTAACCATGCGACCAATAACATCTAACCCTGTGTATGTGACCAATAACATCTGCTAACCAACCATGTGACCAATAACATCTGCTAACCATGTGTATGTGACGAATAACATCTGCTAAACCCTGTGTATGTGACCAATAACATCTGCTAACCCTGTGTATGTGACGAATAACATCTGCTAAACCCTGTGTATGTGACCAATAACATCTGCTAACCCTGTGTATGTGACCAATAACATCTGCTAACCATGTCTGTGACCAATAACATCTGCTAACAATGTGTATGTGACCAATAACATCTGCTAACCCTGTGTACGTGACCAATAACATCTGCTAACCATGTGACCAATAACATCTGCTAACCATGTGTATGTGACCAATAACATCTGCTAAACCCTGTGTATGTGACGAATAACATCTGCTAACCCTGTGTATGTGACCAATAACATCTGCTAACCATGTCTATGTGACCAATAACATCTAACCCTGTGTGTGCGACCAATAACATCTGCTAACCCTGTGTATGTGACCAATAACATCTGCTAACCATGTTTATGTGACAAATAACATCTGCTAAATGTGTATGTAACCAATAACATCTGCTAACCATGTGTATATAACCAAAGACATCTGCTAACCATGTGACCAATAACATCTGCTAACCCTGTGTCTATAACCAATAACATCTGCTAACCATGTGACCAATAACATCTGCTAACCCTGTGTATGTGACCAATAACATCTGCTAACCATGTTTATGTGACAAATAACATCTGCTAAATGTGTATGTAACCAATAACATCTGCTAACCATGTGTATATAACCAAAGACATCTGCTAACCATGTGACCAATAACATCTGCTAACCCTGTGTCTATAACCAATAACATCTGCTAACCATGTGACCAATAACATCTGCTAACCATGTGTATGTGACCAATAACATCTGCTAAACCCTGTGTATCTGACCAATAACATCTGCTAACCCTGTGTATGTGACCAATAACATCTGCTAACCATGTCTATGTGACCAATAACATCTAACCCTGTGTGTGCGATCAATAACATCTGCTAACCCTGTGTATGTGACCAATAACATCTGCTAACCATGTCTATGTGACAAATAACATCTGCTAAATGTGTATGTAACCAATAACATCTGCTAACCATGTGTATATAATCAATAACATCTGCTAACCATGTGACCAACAACATCTGCTAACCCTGTGTATATAACCAATAGCATCTGCTAACCATGTGACCAATAACATCTGCTAACCATGTGTATGTGACCAATAACATCTGCTAAACCCTGTGTATGTGACCAATAACATCTGCTAACCCTGTGTATGTGACCAATAACATCTGCTAACCATGTCTATGTGACCAATAACATCTGCTAACAATGTGTATGTGACCAATAACATCTGCTAACCCTGTGTACGTGACCAATAACATCTGCTAACCATGTGACCAATAACATCTGCTAACCATGTGTATGTGACCAATAACATCTGCTAAACCCTGTGTATGTGACCAATAACATCTGCTAACCCTGTGTATGTGACCAATAACATCTGCTAACCATGTCTATGTGACCAATAATATCTGCTAACCCTGTGTATGCGACCAATAACATCTGCTAACCATGTCTATGTGACCAATAACATCTAACCCTGTCTATGTGACCAATAACATCTGCTAAATGTGTATGTAACCAATAACATCTGCTAACCCTGTGTATATAACCAATAACATCTGCTAACCCTGTGTATGTGACCAATAACATCTGCAAACCATGTGTATGTGACCAATAACATCTGCTAACCATGTGTATGTAACCAATAACATCTGCTAACCATGTGTATGTGACCAATAACATCAGCTAACCATGTGTATGTGACCAATAACATCTGCTAACCATGTGTATGTGACAAATAACATCTGCTAACCATGTGTATGTAACCAATAACATCTGCTAACCCTGTGTATGTAACCAATAACATCTGCTAACCATGTGACCCATAACAACTGCTAACCATGTGGATGTGACCAATGACATCTGCTAACCATGTGTATGTGACCAATAACATCTGCTAACCATGTGTATGTGACCAATAACATCTGCTACCCATGTGACCAATAACATCTGCTAACCATGTGTATGTGACCAATAACATCTGCTACCCATGTGACCAATAACATCTGCTAACCATGTGTATGTGACCAATAACATCTGCTAAACCCTGTGTATGTGACCAATAACATCTGATAACCATGTGTATGTGACCAATAACATCTGCTAACCCTATGTATGTAACCAATAACATCTGCCCTCCATGTGTATGCATCCAATAACATCTGCTAACCCTGTGTATGTGACCAATAACATCTGCTAACCATGTGAACAATAACATCTGCTAACCATGTGTATGTAACCAATAACGTCTGCTAACCATGTCTATGTGACCAATAACATCTGCTAAATGTGTATGTGACCAATAACATATGTTAACCATGTGTATGTGACCAATAACATCTGCTAACCATGTGTATGTAACCAATAACATCTGCTAACCATGTGTACATGACCAATAACATCTGCTAACCATGTGAACAATAAGATCTGCTAACCATGTGTATGTGACCAATAACATCTGCTAACCATGTGTATGTGACCAATAACATCAGCTAACCATGTGTATGTGACCAATAACATCTGCTAACCATATGTATGTGACAAATAACATCTGCTAACCATGTGTATGTAACCAATAACATCTGCTAACCCTGTGTATGTAACCAATAACATCTGCTAACCATGTGACCCATAACAACTGCTAACCCTGTGGATGTGACCAATGACATCTGCTAACCATGTGTATGTGACCAATAACATCTGCTAACCATGTGTATGTGACCAATAACATCTGCTACCCATGTGACCAATAACATCTGCTAACCATGTGTATGTGACCAATAACATCTGCTACACATGTGACCAATAACATCTGCTAACCATGTGTATGTGACCAATAACATCTGCTAAACCCTGTGTATGTGACCAATAACATCTGATAACCATGTGTATGTGACCAATAACATCTGCTAACCCTATGTATGTAACCAATAACATCTGCCCTCCATGTGTATGCATCCAATAACATCTGCTAACCCTGTGTATGTGACCAATAACATCTGCTAACCATGTGAACAATAACATCTGCTAACCATGTGTATGTAACCAATAACGTCTGCTAACCATGTCTATGTGACCAATAACATCTGCTAAATGTGTATGTGACCAATAACATATGTTAACCATGTGTATGTGACCAATAACATCTGCTAACCATGTGTATGTAACCAATAACATCTGCTAACCATGTGTACATGACCAATAACATCTGCTAACCATGTGAACAATAAGATCTGCTAACCATGTGTATGTGACCAATAACATCTGCTAACCATGTGCATGTGACCAATAACATCTGCTAACCATGTGCATGTGACCAATAACATCTGCTAACCATGGGTATGTAACCAATAACATCTGCTAACCCTGTGACCAATAACATCTAACCCTGGTTATGTGACCAATAACATCTGCTAACCATGTGACCAATAACATCTGCTAACCATGTGTATGTGACCAATAACATCTGCTAAACCCTGTGTATGTGACCAATAACATCTGCTAACCCTGTTTATGTGACCAATAACATCTGCTAACCATGTGTATGTGACCAATAACATCTGCTAACCATGTGACCAATAACATCTAACCCTGTGCATGTGACCAATAACATCTGCTAACCATGTGACCAATAACATCTAACCCTGTGCATGTGACCAATAACATCTGCTAACCATGTGACCAATAACATCTGCTAACCATGTCTATGAGACCAATAACATCTGCTAAACCCTGTGTATGTGACCAATAACATCTAACCCTGTGTGTGCGACCAATAACATCTGCTAACCATGTCTATGTGACCAATAACATCTGCTAAATGTGTATGCGACCAATAACATCTGCTAACCATGTGAACAATAAGATCTGCTAACCATGTGTATGTGACCAATAACATCTGCTAACCATGTGCATGTGACCAATAACATCTGCTAACCATGTGCATTTGACCAATAACATCTGCTAACCATGGGTATGTAACCAATAACATCTGCTAACCCTGTGACCAATAACATCTAACCCTGTGTATGTGACCAATAACATCTGCTAACCATGTGACCAATAACATCTGCTAACCATGTGTATGTGACCAATAACATCTGCTAAACCCTGTGTATGTGACCAATAACATCTGCTAACCCTGTTTATGTGACCAATAACATCTGCTAACCATGTCTATGTGACCAATAACATCTGCTAACAATGTGTATGTGACCAATAACATCTGCTAACCATGTGACCAATAACATCTGCTAACCATGTGTATGTGACCAATAACATCTGCTAAACCCTGTGAATGTGACCAATAACATCTGCTAACCATGTGTATGTGTCCAATAACATCTGCTAAACCCTGTGTATGTGACCAATAACATCTGCTAACCCTGTTTATGTGACCAATAACATCTGCTAACCATGTCTATGTGACCAATAACATCTGCTAACAATGTGTATGTGACCAATAACATCTGCTAACCATGTGACCAATAACATCTGCTAACCATGTGACCAATAACATCTGCTAACCATGTGTATGTGACCAATAACATCTGTTAAACCCTGTGAATGTGACCAATAACATCTGCTAACCATGTCTATGTGACCAATAACATCTGCAAAAACACTGTGTATGTGACCAATAACATCTAACCCTGTGTGTGCGACCAATAACATCTGCTAACCCTGTGTATGTGACCAATAACATCTGCTAACCCTGCGTATGTGACCAATATAATCTGCTAACCATGTCTATGCGACCAATAACATCTAACCCTGTCTATGTGACCAATAACATCTGCTAAATGTGTATGTAACCAATAACATCTGCTAACCATGTGACCAATAACATCTGCTAACCCTGTGTATGTAACCAATAACATCTGCTAACCATGTGACCAATAACATCTGCTAAATGTGTATGTAACCAATAACATCTGCTAACCATGTCTATGTGACCAATAACATCTAACCCTGTGTGTGCGATCAATAACATCTGCTAACCCTGTGTATGTGACCAATAACATCTGCTAACCATGTCTATGTGACAAATAACATCTGCTAAATGTGTATGTAACCAACAACATCTGCTAACCCTGTGTATATAACCAATAGCATCTGCTAACCATGTGACCAATAACATCTGCTAACCATGTGTATGTGACCAATAACATCTGCTAAACCCTGTGTATGTGACCAATAACATCTGCTAACCCTGTGTATGTGACCAATAACATCTGCTAACCATGTCTATGTGACCAATAACATCTGCTAACAATGTGTATGTGACCAATAACATCTGCTAACCCTGTGTACGTGACCAATAACATCTGCTAACCATGTGACCAATAACATCTGCTAACCATGTGTATGTGACCAATAACATCTGCTAAACCCTGTGTATGTGACCAATAACATCTGCTAACCCTGTGTATGTGACCAATAACATCTGCTAACCATGTCTATGTGACCAATAATATCTGCTAACCCTGTGTATGCGACCAATAACATCTGCTAACCATGTCTATGTGACCAATAACATCTAACCCTGTCTATGTGACCAATAACATCTGCTAAATGTGTATGTAACCAATAACATCTGCTAACCCTGTGTATATAACCAATAACATCTGCTAACCCTGTGTATGTGACCAATAACATCTGCAAACCTTGTGTATGTGACCAATAACATCTGCTAACCATGTGTATGTAACCAATAACATCTGCTAACCATGTGTATGTGACCAATAACATCAGCTAACCATGTGTATGTGACCAATAACATCTGCTAACCATGTGTATGTGACAAATAACATCTGCTAACCATGTGTATGTAACCAATAACATCTGCTAACCCTGTGTATGTAACCAATAACATCTGCTAACCATGTGACCCATAACAACTGCTAACCATGTGGATGTGACCAATGACATCTGCTAACCATGTGTATGTGACCAATAACATCTGCTAACCATGTGTATGTGACCAATAACATCTGCTACCCATGTGACCAATAACATCTGCTAACCATGTGTATGTGACCAATAACATCTGCTACCCATGTGACCAATAACATCTGCTAACCATGTGTATGTGACCAATAACATCTGCTAAACCCTGTGTATGTGACCAATAACATCTGATAACCATGTGTATGTGACCAATAACATCTGCTAACCCTATGTATGTAACCAATAACATCTGCCCTCCATGTGTATGCATCCAATAACATCTGCTAACCCTGTGTATGTGACCAATAACATCTGCTAACCATGTGAACAATAACATCTGCTAACCATGTGTATGTAACCAATAACGTCTGCTAACCATGTCTATGTGACCAATAACATCTGCTAAATGTGTATGTGACCAATAACATATGTTAACCATGTGTATGTGACCAATAACATCTGCTAACCATGTGTATGTAACCAATAACATCTGCTAACCATGTGTACATGACCAATAACATCTGCTAACCATGTGAACAATAAGATCTGCTAACCATGTGTATGTGACCAATAACATCTGCTAACCATGTGCATGTGACCAATAACATCTGCTAACCATGTGCATGTGACCAATAACATCTGCTAACCATGGGTATGTAACCAATAACATCTGCTAACCCTGTGACCAATAACATCTAACCCTGGTTATGTGACCAATAACATCTGCTAACCATGTGACCAATAACATCTGCTAACCATGTGTATGTGACCAATAACATCTGCTAAACCCTGTGTATGTGACCAATAACATCTGCTAACCCTGTTTATGTGACCAATAACATCTGCTAACCATGTGTATGTGACCAATAACATCTGCTAACCATGTGACCAATAACATCTAACCCTGTGCATGTGACCAATAACATCTGCTAACCATGTGACCAATAACATCTAACCCTGTGCATGTGACCAATAACATCTGCTAACCATGTGACCAATAACATCTGCTAACCATGTCTATGAGACCAATAACATCTGCTAAACCCTGTGTATGTGACCAATAACATCTAACCCTGTGTGTGCGACCAATAACATCTGCTAACCATGTCTATGTGACCAATAACATCTGCTAAATGTGTATGCGACCAATAACATCTGCTAACCATGTGAACAATAAGATCTGCTAACCATGTGTATGTGACCAATAACATCTGCTAACCATGTGCATGTGACCAATAACATCTGCTAACCATGTGCATGTGACCAATAACATCTGCTAACCATGGGTATGTAACCAATAACATCTGCTAACCCTGTGACCAATAACATCTAACCCTGTGTATGTGACCAATAACATCTGCTAACCATGTGACCAATAACATCTGCTAACCATGTGTATGTGACCAATAACATCTGCTAAACCCTGTGTATGTGACCAATAACATCTGCTAACCCTGTTTATGTGACCAATAACATCTGCTAACCATGTCTATGTGACCAATAACATCTGCTAACAATGTGTATGTGACCAATAACATCTGCTAACCATGTGACCAATAACATCTGCTAACCATGTGTATGTGACCAATAACATCTGCTAAACCCTGTGAATGTGACCAATAACATCTGCTAACCATGTGTATGTGTCCAATAACATCTGCTAAACCCTGTGTATGTGACCAATAACATCTGCTAACCCTGTTTATGTGACCAATAACATCTGCTAACCATGTCTATGTGACCAATAACATCTGCTAACAATGTGTATGTGACCAATAACATCTGCTAACCATGTGACCAATAACATCTGCTAACCATGTGACCAATAACATCTGCTAACCATGTGTATGTGACCAATAACATCTGTTAAACCCTGTGAATGTGACCAATAACATCTGCTAACCATGTCTATGTGACCAATAACATCTGCAAAAACACTGTGTATGTGACCAATAACATCTAACCCTGTGTGTGCGACCAATAACATCTGCTAACCCTGTGTATGTGACCAATAACATCTGCTAACCCTGCGTATGTGACCAATATAATCTGCTAACCATGTCTATGTGACCAATAACATCTAACCCTGTCTATGTGACCAATAACATCTGCTAAATGTGTATGTAACCAATAACATCTGCTAACCATGTGACCAATAACATCTGCTAACCCTGTGTATGTAACCAATAACATCTGCTAACCATGTGACCAATAACATCTGCTAAATGTGTATGTAACCAATAACATCTGCTAACCATGTGACCAATAACATCTGCAAACCATGTGTATGTGAACAATAACATCTGCTAACCATGTGTATGTAACCAATAACATCTGCTAACCATGTGTATGTAACCAATAACATCTGCTAACCATGTGTATGTGACCAATAACATCTGCTAACCATGTGACCAATAACATCTGCTAACCATGTCTATGAGACCAATAACATCTGCTAAACCCTGTGTATGTGACCAATAACATCTAACCCTGTGTGTGCGACCAATAACATCTGCTAACCCTGTGTATGTGACCAATAACATCTGCTAACCATGTGTACATGACCAATAACATCGGCTAACCATGTGAACAATAACATCTGCTAACCATGTGTATGTGACCAATAACATCTGCTAACCATGTGTATGTGACCAATAACATCTAACCCTGTGCATGTGACCAATAACATCTGCTAACCATGTGACCAATAACATCTGCTAACCATGTCTATGAGACCAATAACATCTGCTAAACCCTGTGTATGTGACCAATAACATCTAACCCTGTGTGTGCGACCAATAACATCTGCTAACCATGTCTATGTGACCAATAACATCTGCTAAATGTGTATGCGACCAATAACATCTGCTAACCACGTGTACATGACCAATAACATCGGCTAACCATGTGAACAATAACATCTGCTAACCATGTGTATGTGACCAATAACATCTGCTAACCATGTGTATGTGACCACGAACATCTGCTAACCATGTGTATGTGACCAATAACATCTGCTAACCATGTGTATGTAACCAATAACATCTGCTAACCATGTGTATGTGACCAATAACATCTGCTAACCATGTGTATGTGACCAATAACATCTGCTAACCATGTGTATGTGACAAATAACATCTGCTAACCATGTGTATGTAACCAATAACATCTGCTAACCCTGTGTATGTGACCAATAACATCTGCTAACCATGTCTATGTGACCAATAACATATGCTAACCATGTGACCAATAACATCTGCTAACCATGTGTATGTTTCCAATAACATCTGCTAACCATGTGACCAATAACATCTACTAACCATGTGTATGTGACCAATAACATATGCTAACCATGTGACCAATAACATCTGCTAACCATGTGTATGTTTCCAATAACATCTGCTAACCATGTGACCAATAACATCTACTAACCATGTGTATGTGACCAATAACATCTGCTAACCCTATGTATGTAACCAATGACATCTGCCCTCCATGTGTATGCAACCAATAACATCTGCTAACCCTGTGTATGTGACCAATAACATCTGCTAACCATGTGAACAATAACATCTGCTAACAATGTGTATGTGACCAGTAACATCTGCTAACCATGTGCATGTGACAAATAACATCTGCTAACCATGTGTATGTAACCAATAACGTCTGCTAACCATGTCTATGTGACCAATAACATCTGCTAAATGTGTATGTGACCAATAACATCTGCTAACCTGTGTATGTGACCAATAACATCTGCTAACCATGTGTATGTAACCAATAACATCTGCTAACCATGTGTACATGACCAATAACATCTGCTAACCATGTGAACAATAAGATCTGCTAACCATGTGTATGTGACCAATAACATCTGCTAACCATGTGTATGTGACCAATAACATCTGCTAACCATGTGACCAATAACATCTAACCCTGTGTATGTGACCAATAACATCTGCTAACCATGTGACCAATAACATCTGCTAACCATGTGTATGTGACCAATAACATCTGCTAAACCCTGTGTATGTGAACAATAACATCTGCTAACAATGTGTATGTGACCAGTAACATCTGCTAACCATGTGCATGTGACAAATAACATCTGCTAACCATGTGTATGTAACCAATAACGTCTGCTAACCATGTCTATGTGACCAATAACATCTGCTAAATGTGTATGTGACCAATAACATCTGCTAACCATGTGTATGTGACCAATAAGATATGCTAACCATGTGTATGTGACCAATAACATCTGCTAACCATGTGTATGTAACCAATAACATCTGCTAACCATGTGTACATGACCAATAACATCTGCTAACCATGCGAACAATAAGATCTGCTAACCATGTGTATGTGACCAATAACATCTGCTAACCATGTGACCAATAACATCTAACCCTGTGTATGTGACCAATAACATCTGCTAACCATGTGACCAATAACATCTGCTAACCATGTGTATGTGACCAATAACATCTAATAAACCCTGTGTATGTGACCAATAACATCTGCTAACCATGTCTATGTGACCAATAACATCTGCTAAATGTGTATGTGACCAATTACATCTGCTAACCATGTGTACATGACCAATAACATCGGCTAACCATGTGAACAATAACATCTGCTAACCATGTGTATGTGACCAAAAACATGTGCTAACCATGTGTATGTGACCAATAACATCTGCTAACCATGTGTATGTGACCAATAACATCTGCTAACCATGTGTATGTAACCAATAACATCTGCTAACCATGTGTATGTGACCAATAACATCTGCTAACCATGTGTATGTGACCAATAACATCTGCTAACCATATGTATGTGACAAATAACATCTAACCCTGTGTGTGCGACCAATAACATCTGCTAACCCTGTGTATGTGACCAATAACATCTGCTAACCCTGCGTATGTGACCAAAAATATCTGCTAACCCTGTGTATGTGACCAATAACATCTGCTAACCATGTCTATGTGACCAATAACATCTGCTAAATGTGTAAGTGACCAATAACATCTGCTAACCATGTCTATGTGACCAATAACATCTGCTAAATGTGTATGTGACCAATAACATCTGCTAACCATGTGTACATGACCAATAACATCGGCTAACCATGTGAACAATAACATCTGCTAACCATGTGTATGTGACCAATAACATCTGCTAACCATGTGTATGTGACCAATAACATCTGCTAACCATGTGTATGTGACCAATAACATCTGCTAACCATGTGTATGTGACCAATAACATCTGCTAACCATGTGTATGTGACCAATAACATCTGCTAAACCCTGGGTATGTGACCAATAACATCTGCTAACCATGTCTATGTGACCAATAACATCTGCTAACAATGTGTATGTGACCAATAACATCTGCTAACCATGTGTACATGACCAATAACATCGGCTAACCATGTGAACAATAACATCTGCTAACCATGTGTATGTGACCAATAACATCTGCTAACCATGTGTATGTAACCAATAACATCTGCTAACCATGTGTATGTGACCAATAACATCTGCTAACCATGTGTATGTGACCAATAACATCTGCTAACCATATGTATGTGACAAATAACATCTAACCCTGTGTGTGCGACCAATAACATCTGCTAACCCTGTGTATGTGACCAATAACATCTGCTAACCCTGCGTATGTGACCAAAAATATGTGCTAACCTGTGTATGTGACCAATAACATCTGCTAACCATGTCTATGTGACCAATAACATCTGCTAAATGTGTAAGTGACCAATAACATCTGCTAACCATGTCTATGTGACCAATAACATCTGCTAAATGTGTATGTGACCAATAACATCTGCTAACCATGTGTACATGACCAATAACATCGGCTAACCATGTGAACAATAACATCTGCTAACCATGTGTATGTGACCAATAACATCTGCTAACCATGTGTATGTGACCAATAACATCTGCTAACCATGTGTATGTGACCAATAACATCTGCTAAACCCTGTGTATGTGACCAATAACATCTGCTAACCATGTCTATGTGACCAATAACATCTGCTAACAATGTGTATGTGACCAATAACATCTGCTAACCATGTGTACATGACCAATAACATCGGCTAACCATGTGAACAATAACATCTGCTAACCATGTGTATGTGACCAATAACATCTGCTAACCATGTGTATGTGACCAATAACATCTGCTAACCATGTGTATGTGACCAATAACATCTGCTAACCATGTGTATGTAACCAATAACATCTGCTAACCATGTGTATGTGACCAATAACATCTGCTAACCATGTGTATGTGACCAATAACATCTGCTAACCATGTGTATGTGACAAATAACATCTAACCCTGTGTGTGCGACCAATAACATCTGCTAACCCTGTGTATGTGACCAATAACATCTGCTAACCCTGCGTATGTGACCAAAAATATCTGCTAACCCTGTGTATGTGACCAATAACATATGCTAACCATGTCTATGTGACCAATAACATCTGCTAAATGTGTATGTGACCAATAACATCTGCTAACCAGGTGTACATGACCAATAACATCGGCTAACCATGTGAACAATAACATCTGCTAACCATGTGTATGTGACCAATAACATCTGCTAACCATGTGTATGTGACCAATAACATCTGCTAACCATGTGTATGTGACCAATAACATCTGCTAACCATGTGTATGTAACCAATAACATCTGCTAACCATGTGTATTTGACCAATAACATCTGCTAACCATGTGTATGTGACAAATAACATCTGCTAACCATGTGTATGTAACCAATAACATCTGCTAACCATGTGTTTGTGACCAATAACATCTGCTAACCATGTCTATGTGACCAATAACATCTGCTAAATGTGTATGTGACCAATAACATCTGCTAACCAGGTGTACATGACCAATAACATCGGCTAACCATGTGAACAATAACATCTGCTAACCATGTGTATGTGACCAATAACATCTGCTAACCATGTGTATGTGACCAATAACATCTGCTAACCATGTGTATGTGACCAATAACATCTGCTAACCATGTGTATGTAACCAATAACATCTGCTAACCATGTGTATGTGACCAATAACATCTGCTAACCATGTGTATGTGACAAATAACATCTGCTAACCATGTGTATGTAACCAATAACATCTGCTAACCATGTGTTTGTGACCAATAACATCTGCTAACCATGTGACCAATAACATCTGCTAACCATGTGTATGTGACCCATTACATCTCCTAACCATGTGGATGTGACCAATGACATCTGCTAACCCTGTGTATGTGACCAATAACATCTGCTAACCATGTGACCAATATCATCTGCTAACCATGTGTATGTGACCAATAACATCTGCTAACCATGTGTATGTGACCAATAACATCTGCTAACCATGTGTATGTGACCAATAACATCTGCTAACCATGTGTATGTGACCAATAACATCTGCTAACCATGTGTATGTAACCAATAACATCTGCTAACCATGTGTATGTGACCAATAACATCTGCTAACCATGTGTATGTAACCAATAACATCTGATAACCATGTGTTTGTGACCAATAACATCTGCTAACCATGTGACCAATAACATCTGCTAACCATGTGTATGTGACCCATTACATCTCCTAACCCTGTGTATGTGACCAATAACATCTGCTAACCCTGTGTATGTGACCAATAACATCTGCTAACCATGTCTATGTGACCAATAACATATGCTAACCATGTGACCAATAACATCTGCTAACCATGTGTATGTTTCCAATAACATCTGCTAACCATGTGACCAATAACATCTACTAACCATGTGTATGTGACCAATAACATATGCTAACCATGTGACCAATAACATCTGCTAACCATGTGTATGTTTCCAATAACATCTGCTAACCATGTGACCAATAACATCTACTAACCATGTGTATGTGACCAATAACATCTGCTAACCCTATGTATGTAACCAATGACATCTGCCCTCCATGTGTATGCAACCAATAACATCTGCTAACCCTGTGTATGTGACCAATAACATCTGCTAACAATGTGTATGTGACCAATAACATCTGCTAACCATGTGTACATGACCAATAACATCGGCTAACCATGTGAACAATAACATCTGCTAACCATGTGTATGTGACCAATAACATCTGCTAACCATGTGTATGTGACCAATAACATCTGCTAACCATGTGTATGTGACCAATAACATCTGCTAACCATGTGTATGTAACCAATAACATCTGCTAACCATGTGTATGTGACCAATAACATCTGCTAACCATGTGTATGTGACCAATAACATCTGCTAACCATGTGTATGTGACAAATAACATCTAACCCTGTGTGTGCGACCAATAACATCTGCTAACCCTGTGTATGTGACCAATAACATCTGCTAACCATGTCTATGTGACCAATAACATCTGCTAAATGTGTATGTGACCAATAACATCTGCTAACCAGGTGTACATGACCAATAACATCGGCTAACCATGTGAACAATAACATCTGCTAACCATGTGTATGTGACCAATAACATCTGCTAACCATGTGTATGTGACCAATAACATCTGCTAACCATGTGTATGTGACCAATAACATCTGCTAACCATGTGTATGTAACCAATAACATCTGCTAACCATGTGTATTTGACCAATAACATCTGCTAACCATGTGTATGTGACAAATAACATCTGCTAACCATGTGTATGTAACCAATAACATCTGCTAACCATGTGTTTGTGACCAATAACATCTGCTAACCATGTCTATGTGACCAATAACATCTGCTAAATGTGTATGTGACCAATAACATCTGCTAACCAGGTGTACATGACCAATAACATCGGCTAACCATGTGAACAATAACATCTGCTAACCATGTGTATGTGACCAATAACATCTGCTAACCATGTGTATGTGACCAATAACATCTGCTAACCATGTGTATGTGACCAATAACATCTGCTAACCATGTGTATGTAACCAATAACATCTGCTAACCATGTGTATGTGACCAATAACATCTGCTAACCATGTGTATGTGACAAATAACATCTGCTAACCATGTGTATGTAACCAATAACATCTGCTAACCATGTGTTTGTGACCAATAACATCTGCTAACCATGTGACCAATAACATCTGCTAACCATGTGTATGTGACCCATTACATCTCCTAACCATGTGGATGTGACCAATGACATCTGCTAACCCTGTGTATGTGACCAATAACATCTGCTAACCATGTGACCAATATCATCTGCTAACCATGTGTATGTGACCAATAACATCTGCTAACCATGTGTATGTGACCAATAACATCTGCTAACCATGTGTATGTGACCAATAACATCTGCTAACCATGTGTATGTGACCAATAACATCTGCTAACCATGTGTATGTAACCAATAACATCTGCTAACCATGTGTATGTGACCAATAACATCTGCTAACCATGTGTATGTAACCAATAACATCTGATAACCATGTGTTTGTGACCAATAACATCTGCTAACCATGTGACCAATAACATCTGCTAACCATGTGTATGTGACCCATTACATCTCCTAACCCTGTGTATGTGACCAATAACATCTGCTAACCCTGTGTATGTGACCAATAACATCTGCTAACCATGTCTATGTGACCAATAACATATGCTAACCATGTGACCAATAACATCTGCTAACCATGTGTATGTTTCCAATAACATCTGCTAACCATGTGACCAATAACATCTACTAACCATGTGTATGTGACCAATAACATCTGCTAACCATGTGACCAATAACATCTACTAACCATGTGTATGTGACCAATAACATCTGCTAACCCTATGTATGTAACCAATGACATCTGCCCTCCATGTGTATGCAACCAATAACATCTGCTAACCCTGTGTATGTGACCAATAACATCTGCTAACCATGTGAACAATAACATCTGCTAACAATGTGTATGTGACCAGTAACATCTGCTAACCATGTGCATGTGACAAATAACATCTGCTAACCATGTGTATGTAACCAATAACGTCCGCTAACCATGTCTATGTGACCAATAACATC
Organism: Oncorhynchus mykiss; assembly: GCF_013265735.2. NCBI lineage: Eukaryota > Metazoa > Chordata > Actinopteri > Salmoniformes > Salmonidae > Oncorhynchus > Oncorhynchus mykiss. The sequence goes on from NC_048576.1 coordinate 102,665,885, forward strand.
TGCTAAATGTGTATGTGACCAATAACATCTGCTAACCATGTGTATGTGACCAATAACATCTGCTAACCATGTGTATGTAACCAATAACATCTGCTAACCATGTGTACATGACCAATAACATCTGCTAACCATGTGAACAATAAGATCTGCTAACCATGTGTATGTGACCAATAACATCTGCTAACCATGTGTATGTGACCAATAACATCTGCTAACCATGTGACCAATAACATCTAACCCTGTGTATGTGACCAATAACATCTGCTAACCATGTGACCAATAACATCTGCTAACCATGTGTATGTGACCAATAACATCTGCTAACCATGTGTATGTGACCAATAACATCTGCTAACCATGTGTATGTGACCAATAACATCTGCTAAACCCTGTGTATGTGACCAATAACATCTGCTAACCATGTCTATGTGACCAATAACATCTGCTAACAATGTGTATGTGACCAATAACATCTGCTAACCATGTGTACATGACCAATAACATCGGCTAACCATGTGAACAATAACATCTGCTAACCATGTGTATGTGACCAATAACATCTGCTAACCATGTGTATGTGACCAATAACATCTGCTAACCATGTGTATGTGACCAATAACATCTGCTAACCATGTGTATGTAACCAATAACATCTGCTAACCATGTGTATGTGACCAATAACATCTGCTAACCATGTGTATGTGACCAATAACATCTGCTAACCATGTGTATGTGACAAATAACATCTAACCCTGTGTGTGCGACCAATAACATCTGCTAACCCTGTGTATGTGACCAATAACATCTGCTAACCCTGCGTATGTGACCAAAAATATCTGCTAACCCTGTGTATGTGACCAATAACATATGCTAACCATGTCTATGTGACCAATAACATCTGCTAAATGTGTATGTGACCAATAACATCTGCTAACCAGGTGTACATGACCAATAACATCGGCTAACCATGTGAACAATAACATCTGCTAACCATGTGTATGTGACCAATAACATCTGCTAACCATGTGTATGTGACCAATAACATCTGCTAACCATGTGTATGTGACCAATAACATCTGCTAACCATGTGTATGTAACCAATAACATCTGCTAACCATGTGTATTTGACCAATAACATCTGCTAACCATGTGTATGTGACAAATAACATCTGCTAACCATGTGTATGTAACCAATAACATCTGCTAACCATGTGTTTGTGACCAATAACATCTGCTAACCATGTCTATGTGACCAATAACATCTGCTAAATGTGTATGTGACCAATAACATCTGCTAACCAGGTGTACATGACCAATAACATCGGCTAACCATGTGAACAATAACATCTGCTAACCATGTGTATGTGACCAATAACATCTGCTAACCATGTGTATGTGACCAATAACATCTGCTAACCATGTGTATGTGACCAATAACATCTGCTAACCATGTGTATGTAACCAATAACATCTGCTAACCATGTGTATGTGACCAATAACATCTGCTAACCATGTGTATGTGACAAATAACATCTGCTAACCATGTGTATGTAACCAATAACATCTGCTAACCATGTGTTTGTGACCAATAACATCTGCTAACCATGTGACCAATAACATCTGCTAACCATGTGTATGTGACCCATTACATCTCCTAACCATGTGGATGTGACCAATGACATCTGCTAACCCTGTGTATGTGACCAATAACATCTGCTAACCATGTGACCAATATCATCTGCTAACCATGTGTATGTGACCAATAACATCTGCTAACCATGTGTATGTGACCAATAACATCTGCTAACCATGTGTATGTGACCAATAACATCTGCTAACCATGTGTATGTGACCAATAACATCTGCTAACCATGTGTATGTAACCAATAACATCTGCTAACCATGTGTATGTGACCAATAACATCTGCTAACCATGTGTATGTAACCAATAACATCTGATAACCATGTGTTTGTGACCAATAACATCTGCTAACCATGTGACCAATAACATCTGCTAACCATGTGTATGTGACCCATTACATCTCCTAACCCTGTGTATGTGACCAATAACATCTGCTAACCCTGTGTATGTGACCAATAACATCTGCTAACCATGTCTATGTGACCAATAACATATGCTAACCATGTGACCAATAACATCTGCTAACCATGTGTATGTTTCCAATAACATCTGCTAACCATGTGACCAATAACATCTACTAACCATGTGTATGTGACCAATAACATATGCTAACCATGTGACCAATAACATCTGCTAACCATGTGTATGTTTCCAATAACATCTGCTAACCATGTGACCAATAACATCTACTAACCATGTGTATGTGACCAATAACATCTGCTAACCCTATGTATGTAACCAATGACATCTGCCCTCCATGTGTATGCAACCAATAACATCTGCTAACCCTGTGTATGTGACCAATAACATCTGCTAACCATGTGAACAATAACATCTGCTAACAATGTGTATGTGACCAGTAACATCTGCTAACCATGTGCATGTGACAAATAACATCTGCTAACCATGTGTATGTAACCAATAACGTCCGCTAACCATGTCTATGTGACCAATAACATCTGCTAAATGTGTATGTGACCAATAACATCTGCTAACCATGTGTATGTGACCAATAACATCTGCTAACCATGTGTATGTAACCAATAACATCTGCTAACCATGTGTACATGACCAATAACATCTGCTAACCATGTGAACAATAAGATCTGCTAACCATGTGTATGTGACCAATAACATCTGCTAACCATGTGTATGTGACCAATAACATCTGCTAACCATGTGACCAATAACATCTAACCCTGTGTATGTGACCAATAACATCTGCTAACCATGTGACCAATAACATCTGCTAACCATGTGTATGTGACCAATAACATCTGCTAAACCCTGTGTATGTGAACAATAACATCTGCTAACAATGTGTATGTGACCAGTAACATCTGCTAACCATGTGCATGTGACAAATAACATCTGCTAACCATGTGTATGTAACCAATAACGTCTGCTAACCATGTCTATGTGACCAATAACATCTGCTAAATGTGTATGTGACCAATAACATCTGCTAACCATGTGTATGTGACCAATAACATCTGCTAACCATGTGTATGTAACCAATAACATCTGCTAACCATGTGTACATGACCAATAACATCTGCTAACCATGTGAACAATAAGATCTGCTAACCATGTGTATGTGACCAATAACATCTGCTAACCATGTGACCAATAACATCTGCTAACCATGTGTATGTGACCAATAACATCTGCTAAACCCTGTGTATGTGACCAATAACATCTGCTAACCATGTCTATGTGACCAATAACATCTGCTAAATGTGTATGTGACCAATTACATCTGCTAACCATGTGTACATGACCAATAACATCGGCTAACCATGTGAACAATAACATCAGCTAACCATGTGTATGTGACCAAAAACATGTGCTAACCATGTGTATGTGACCAATAACATCTGCTAACCATGTGTATGTGACCAATAACATCTGCTAACCATGTGTATGTAACCAATAACATCTGCTAACCATGTGTATGTGACCAATAACATCTGCTAACCATGTGTATGTGACCAATAACATCTGCTAACCATGTGTATGTGACAAATAACATCTGCTAACCATGTGTATGTAACCAATAACATCTGCTAACCCTGTGTTTGTGACCAAAAACATCTGCTAACCATGTGACCAATAACATCTGCTAACCATGTGTATGTGACCCATAACATCTCCTAACCATGTGGATGTGACCAATGACATCTGCTAACCATGTGTATGTGACCAATAGCATCTGCTAACCATGTGTATGTGACCAATAACATCTGCTAACCATGTGTATGTAACCAATAACATCTGCTAACCATGTGTACATGACCAATAACATCTGCTAACCATGTGAACAATAAGATCTGCTAACCATGTGTATGTGACCAATAACATCTGCTAACCATGTGTATGTGACCAATAACATCTGCTAACCATGTGTATGTAACCAATAACATCTGCTAACCATGTGTATGTGACCAATAACATCTGCTAACCATGTGTATGTGACCAATAACATCTGCTAACCATGTGTATGTGACCAATAACATCTGCTAACCATGTGTATGTAACCAATAACATCTGCTAACCATGTGTATGTGACCAATAACATCTGCTAACCATGTGTATGTAACCAATAACATCTGATAACCATGTGTTTGTGACCAATAACATCTGCTAACCATGTGACCAATAACATCTGCTAACCATGTGTATGTGACCCATTACATCTCCTAACCCTGTGTATGTGACCAATAACATCTGCTAACCATGTGTATGTGACCAATAACATCTGCTAACCATGTGTATGTAACCAATAACATCTGCTAACCATGTGTACATGACCAATAACATCTGCTAACCATGTGAACAATAAGATCTGCTAACCATGTGTATGTGACCAATAACATCTGCTAACCATGTGTATGTGACCAATAACATCTGCTAACCATGTGACCAATAACATCTAACCCTGTGTATGTGACCAATAACATCTGCTAACCATGTGACCAATAACATCTGCTAACCATGTGTATGTGACCAATAACATCTGCTAAACCCTGTGTATGTGACCAATAACATCTGCTAACCATGTCTATGTGACCAATAACATCTGCTAAATGTGTATGTGACCAATTACATCTGCTAACCATGTGTACATGACCAATAACATCGGCTAACCATGTGAACAATAACATCAGCTAACCATGTGTATGTGACCAAAAACATGTGCTAACCATGTGTATGTGACCAATAACATCTGCTAACCATGTGTATGTGACCAATAACATCTGCTAACCATGTGTATGTAACCAATAACATCTGCTAACCATGTGTATGTGACCAATAACATCTGCTAACCATGTGTATGTGACCAATAACATCTGCTAACCATGTGTATGTGACAAATAACATCTGCTAACCATGTGTATGTAACCAATAACATCTGCTAACCCTGTGTTTGTGACCAAAAACATCTGCTAACCATGTGACCAATAACATCTGCTAACCATGTGTATGTGACCCATAACATCTCCTAACCATGTGGATGTGACCAATGACATCTGCTAACCATGTGTATGTGACCAATAGCATCTGCTAACCATGTGTATGTGACCAATAACATCTGCTAACCATGTGTATGTAACCAATAACATCTGCTAACCATGTGTACATGACCAATAACATCTGCTAACCATGTGAACAATAAGATCTGCTAACCATGTGTATGTGACCAATAACATCTGCTAACCATGTGTATGTGACCAATAACATCTGCTAACCATGTGTATGTAACCAATAACATCTGCTAACCATGTGTATGTGACCAATAACATCTGCTAACCATGTGTATGTGACCAATAACATCTGCTAACCATGTGTATGTGACCAATAACATCTGCTAACCATGTGTATGTAACCAATAACATCTGCTAACCATGTGTATGTGACCAATAACATCTGCTAACCATGTGTATGTAACCAATAACATCTGATAACCATGTGTTTGTGACCAATAACATCTGCTAACCATGTGACCAATAACATCTGCTAACCATGTGTATGTGACCCATTACATCTCCTAACCCTGTGTATGTGACCAATAACATCTGCTAACCCTGTGTATGTGACCAATAACATCTGCTAACCATGTCTATGTGACCAATAACATATGCTAACCATGTGACCAATAACATCTGCTAACCATGTGTATGTTTCCAATAACATCTGCTAACCATGTGACCAATAACATCTACTAACCATGTGTATGTGACCAATAACATATGCTAACCATGTGACCAATAACATCTGCTAACCATGTGTATGTTTCCAATAACATCTGCTAACCATGTGACCAATAACATCTACTAACCATGTGTATGTGACCAATAACATCTGCTAACCCTATGTATGTAACCAATGACATCTGCCCTCCATGTGTATGCAACCAATAACATCTGCTAACCCTGTGTATGTGACCAATAACATCTGCTAACCATGTGAACAATAACATCTGCTAACAATGTGTATGTGACCAGTAACATCTGCTAACCATGTGCATGTGACAAATAACATCTGCTAACCATGTGTATGTAACCAATAACGTCCGCTAACCATGTCTATGTGACCAATAACATCTGCTAAATGTGTATGTGACCAATAACATCTGCTAACCATGTGTATGTGACCAATAACATCTGCTAACCATGTGTATGTAACCAATAACATCTGCTAACCATGTGTACATGACCAATAACATCTGCTAACCATGTGAACAATAAGATCTGCTAACCATGTGTATGTGACCAATAACATCTGCTAACCATGTGTATGTGACCAATAACATCTGCTAACCATGTGACCAATAACATCTAACCCTGTGTATGTGACCAATAACATCTGCTAACCATGTGACCAATAACATCTGCTAACCATGTGTATGTGACCAATAACATCTGCTAAACCCTGTGTATGTGAACAATAACATCTGCTAACAATGTGTATGTGACCAGTAACATCTGCTAACCATGTGCATGTGACAAATAACATCTGCTAACCATGTGTATGTAACCAATAACGTCTGCTAACCATGTCTATGTGACCAATAACATCTGCTAAATGTGTATGTGACCAATAACATCTGCTAACCATGTGTATGTGACCAATAACATCTGCTAACCATGTGTATGTAACCAATAACATCTGCTAACCATGTGTACATGACCAATAACATCTGCTAACCATGTGAACAATAAGATCTGCTAACCATGTGTATGTGACCAATAACATCTGCTAACCATGTGTATGTGACCAATAACATCTGCTAACCATGTGACCAATAACATCTAACCCTGTGTATGTGACCAATAACATCTGCTAACCATGTGACCAATAACATCTGCTAACCATGTGTATGTGACCAATAACATCTGCTAAACCCTGTGTATGTGACCAATAACATCTGCTAACCATGTCTATGTGACCAATAACATCTGCTAAATGTGTATGTGACCAATTACATCTGCTAACCATGTGTACATGACCAATAACATCGGCTAACCATGTGAACAATAACATCAGCTAACCATGTGTATGTGACCAAAAACATGTGCTAACCATGTGTATGTGACCAATAACATCTGCTAACCATGTGTATGTGACCAATAACATCTGCTAACCATGTGTATGTAACCAATAACATCTGCTAACCATGTGTATGTGACCAATAACATCTGCTAACCATGTGTATGTGACCAATAACATCTGCTAACCATGTGTATGTGACAAATAACATCTGCTAACCATGTGTATGTAACCAATAACATCTGCTAACCCTGTGTTTGTGACCAAAAACATCTGCTAACCATGTGACCAATAACATCTGCTAACCATGTGTATGTGACCCATAACATCTCCTAACCATGTGGATGTGACCAATGACATCTGCTAACCATGTGTATGTGACCAATAGCATCTGCTAACCATGTGTATGTGACCAATAACATCTGCTAACCATGTGTATGTAACCAATAACATCTGCTAACCATGTGTACATGACCAATAACATCTGCTAACCATGTGAACAATAAGATCTGCTAACCATGTGTATGTGACCAATAACATCTGCTAACCATGTGTATGTGACCAATAACATCTGCTAACCATGTGTATGTAACCAATAACATCTGCTAACCATGTGTATGTGACCAATAACATCTGCTAACCATGTGTATGTGACCAATAACATCTGCTAACCATGTGTATGTGACCAATAACATCTGCTAACCATGTGTATGTAACCAATAACATCTGCTAACCATGTGTATGTGACCAATAACATCTGCTAACCATGTGTATGTAACCAATAACATCTGATAACCATGTGTTTGTGACCAATAACATCTGCTAACCATGTGACCAATAACATCTGCTAACCATGTGTATGTGAACCATTACATCTCCTAACCCTGTGTATGTGACCAATAACATCTGCTAACCCTGTGTATGTGACCAATAACATCTGCTAACCATGTCTATGTGACCAATAACATATGCTAACCATGTGACCAATAACATCTGCTAACCATGTGTATGTTTCCAATAACATCTGCTAACCATGTGACCAATAACATCTACTAACCATGTGTATGTGACCAATAACATATGCTAACCATGTGACCAATAACATCTGCTAACCATGTGTATGTTTCCAATAACATCTGCTAACCATGTGACCAATAACATCTACTAACCATGTGTATGTGACCAATAACATCTGCTAACCCTATGTATGTAACCAATGACATCTGCCCTCCATGTGTATGCAACCAATAACATCTGCTAACCCTGTGTATGTGACCAATAACATCTGCTAACCATGTGAACAATAACATCTGCTAACAATGTGTATGTGACCAGTAACATCTGCTAACCATGTGCATGTGACAAATAACATCTGCTAACCATGTGTATGTAACCAATAACGTCCGCTAACCATGTCTATGTGACCAATAACATCTGCTAAATGTGTATGTGACCAATAACATCTGCTAACCATGTGTATGTGACCAATAACATCTGATAACCATGTGTATGTAACCAATAACATCTGCTAACCATGTGTACATGACCAATAACATCTGCTAACCATGTGAACAATAAGATCTGCTAACCATGTGTATGTGACCAATAACATCTGCTAACCATGTGTATGTGACCAATAACATCTGCTAACCATGTGACCAATAACATCTAACCCTGTGTATGTGACCAATAACATCTGCTAACCATGTGACCAATAACATCTGCTAACCATGTGTATGTGACCAATAACATCTGCTAAACCCTGTGTATGTGAACAATAACATCTGCTAACAATGTGTATGTGACCAGTAACATCTGCTAACCATGTGCATGTGACAAATAACATCTGCTAACCATGTGTATGTAACCAATAACGTCTGCTAACCATGTCTATGTGACCAATAACATCTGCTAAATGTGTATGTGACCAATAACATCTGCTAACCATGTGTATGTGACCAATAACATCTGCTAACCATGTGTATGTAACCAATAACATCTGCTAACCATGTGTACATGACCAATAACATCTGCTAACCATGTGAACAATAAGATCTGCTAACCATGTGTATGTGACCAATAACATCTGCTAACCATGTGTATGTGACCAATAACATCTGCTAACCATGTGACCAATAACATCTAACCCTGTGTATGTGACCAATAACATCTGCTAACCATGTGACCAATAACATCTGCTAACCATGTGTATGTGACCAATAACATCTGCTAAACCCTGTGTATGTGACCAATAACATCTGCTAACCATGTCTATGTGACCAATAACATCTGCTAAATGTGTATGTGACCAATTACATCTGCTAACCATGTGTACATGACCAATAACATCGGCTAACCATGTGAACAATAACATCAGCTAACCATGTGTATGTGACCAAAAACATGTGCTAACCATGTGTATGTGACCAATAACATCTGCTAACCATGTGTATGTGACCAATAACATCTGCTAACCATGTGTATGTAACCAATAACATCTGCTAACCATGTGTATGTGACCAATAACATCTGCTAACCATGTGTATGTGACCAATAACATCTGCTAACCATGTGTATGTGACAAATAACATCTGCTAACCATGTGTATGTAACCAATAACATCTGCTAACCCTGTGTTTGTGACCAAAAACATCTGCTAACCATGTGACCAATAACATCTGCTAACCATGTGTATGTGACCCATAACATCTCCTAACCATGTGGATGTGACCAATGACATCTGCTAACCATGTGTATGTGACCAATAGCATCTGCTAACCATGTGTATGTGACCAATAACATCTGCTAACCATGTGTATGTAACCAATAACATCTGCTAACCATGTGTACATGACCAATAACATCTGCTAACCATGTGAACAATAAGATCTGCTAACCATGTGTATGTGACCAATAACATCTGCTAACCATGTGTATGTGACCAATAACATCTGCTAACCATGTGTATGTAACCAATAACATCTGCTAACCATGTGTATGTAACCAATAACATCTGCTAACCATGTGTACATGACCAATAACATCTGCTAACCATGTGAACAATAAGATCTGCTAACCATGTGTATGTGACCAATAACATCTGCTAACCATGTGTATGTGACCAATAACATCTGCTAACCATGTGACCAATAACATCTAACCCTGTGTATGTGACCAATAACATCTGCTAACCATGTGACCAATAACATCTGCTAACCATGTGTATGTGACCAATAACATCTGCTAAACCCTGTGTATGTGACCAATAACATCTGCTAACCATGTCTATGTGACCAATAACATCTGCTAAATGTGTATGTGACCAATTACATCTGCTAACCATGTGTACATGACCAATAACATCGGCTAACCATGTGAACAATAACATCAGCTAACCATGTGTATGTGACCAAAAACATGTGCTAACCATGTGTATGTGACCAATAACATCTGCTAACCATGTGTATGTGACCAATAACATCTGCTAACCATGTGTATGTAACCAATAACATCTGCTAACCATGTGTATGTGACCAATAACATCTGCTAACCATGTGTATGTGACCAATAACATCTGCTAACCATGTGTATGTGACAAATAACATCTGCTAACCATGTGTATGTAACCAATAACATCTGCTAACCCTGTGTTTGTGACCAAAAACATCTGCTAACCATGTGACCAATAACATCTGCTAACCATGTGTATGTGACCCATAACATCTCCTAACCATGTGGATGTGACCAATGACATCTGCTAACCATGTGTATGTGACCAATAACATCTGCTAACCATGTGTATGTGACCAATAACATCTGCTAACCATGTGTATGTAACCAATAACATCTGCTAACCATGTGTATGTGACCAATAACATCTGCTAACCATGTGTATGTGACCAATAACATCTGCTAACCATGTGTATGTGACAAATAACATCTGCTAACCATGTGTATGTAACCAATAACATCTGCTAACCCTGTGTTTGTGACCAAAAACATCTGCTAACCATGTGACCAATAACATCTGCTAACCATGTGTATGTGACCCATAACATCTCCTAACCATGTGGATGTGACCAATGACATCTGCTAACCATGTGTATGTGACCAATAACATCTGCTAACCATGTGTATGTGACCAATAACATCTGCTAACCATGTGTATGTAACCAATAACATCTGCTAACCATGTGTACATGACCAATAACATCCGCTAACCATGTGTATGTAACCAATAACGTCTGCTAACCATGTCTATGTGACCAATAACATCTGCTAACTGTGTATGTGACCAATAACATCTGCTAACCATGTGTATGTGACCAATAACATCTGCTAACCATGTGTATGTAACCAATAACATCTGCTAACCATGTGTACATGACCAATAACATCTGCTAACCATGTGAACAATAAGATCTGCTAACCATGTGTATGTGACCAATAACATCTGCTAACCATGTGTATGTGACCAATAACATCTGCTAACCATGTGACCAATAACATCTAACCCTGTGTATGTGACCAATAACATCTGCTAACCATGTGACCAATAACATCTGCTAACCATGTGTATGTGACCAATAACATCTGCTAACCATGTCTATGTGACCAATAACATCTGCTAAATGTGTATGTGACCAATTACATCTGCTAACCATGTGTACATGACCAATAACATCGGCTAACCATGTGAACAATAACATCAGCTAACCATGTGTATGTGACCAAAAACATGTGCTAACCATGTGTATGTGACCAATAACATCTGCTAACCATGTGTATGTGACCAATAACATCTGCTAACCATGTGTATGTAACCAATAACATCTGCTAACCATGTGTATGTGACCAATAACATCTGCTAACCATGTGTATGTGACCAATAACATCTGCTAACCATGTGTATGTGACAAATAACATCTGCTAACCATGTGTATGTAACCAATAACATCTGCTAACCCTGTGTTTGTGACCAAAAACATCTGCTAACCATGTGACCAATAACATCTGCTAACCATGTGTATGTGATCCATAACATCTCCTAACCATGTGGATGTGACCAATGACATCTGCTAACCATGTGTATGTGACCAATAACATCTGCTAACCATGTGTATGTGACCAATAACATCTGCTAACCATGTGTATGTAACCAATAACATCTGCTAACCATGTGTACATGACCAATAACATCTGCTAACCATGTGAACAATAAGATCTGCTAACCATGTGTATGTGACCAATAACATCTGCTAACCATGTGTATGTGACCAATAACATCTGCTAACCATGTGTATGTAACCAATAACATCTGCTAACCATGTGTATGTAACCAATAACATCTGCTAACCATGTGTACATGACCAATAACATCTGCTAACCATGTGAACAATAAGATCTGCTAACCATGTGTATGTGACCAATAACATCTGCTAACCATGTGTATGTGACCAATAACATCTGCTAACCATGTGACCAATAACATCTAACCCTGTGTATGTGACCAATAACATCTGCTAACCATGTGACCAATAACATCTGCTAACCATGTGTATGTGACCAATAACATCTGATAACCATGTGTATGTGAACAATAACATCTGCTAACCATGTGTGTGTGACCAATAACATCTGCTAACCATGTGTATGTAACCAATAACATATGCTAACCATGTGTATGTAACCAATAACATCTGATAACCATGTGTGTGTGACCAATAACATCTGCTAACCATGTGTACGTGACAAATAACATCTGCTAACCATGTGTATGTGACCCATAACATCTGCTAACCATGTGGATGTGACCAATGACATCTGCTAACCATGTGTATGTGACCAATAACATCTGCTAACCATGTGTTTGTGACCAATAACATCTGCTAACCATGTGTATGTAACCAATAACATCCGCTAACCATGTGTATGTGACCAATAACATCTGCTAACCATGTGTATGTGACCAATAACATCTGCTAACCATGTGTATGTGACAAATAACATCTGCTAACCATGTGTATGTAACCAATAACATCTGCTAACCCTGTGTTTGTGACCAATAACATCTGCTAACCATGTGACCAATAACATCTGCTAACCATGTGTATGTGACCCATAACATCTCCTAACCATGTGGATGTGACCAATGACATCTGCTAACCATGTGTATGTGACCAATAACATCTGCTAACCATGTGTATGTGACCAATAACATCTGCTAACCATGTGTATGTGACCAATAACATCTGCTAACCATGTGTATGTGACCAATAACATCTGCTAACCATGTGTATGTGACCAATAACATCGGCTAACCATGTGAACAATAACATCAGCTAACCATGTGTATGTGACCAAAAACATGTGCTAACCATGTGTATGTGACCAATAACATCTGCTAACCATGTGTATGTGACCAATAACATCTGCTAACCATGTGTATGTAACCAATAACATCTGCTAACCATGTGTATGTGACCAATAACATCTGCTAACCATGTGTATGTGACCAATAACATCTGCTAACCATGTGTATGTGACAAATAACATCTGCTAACCATGTGTATGTAACAAATAACATCTGCTAACCCTGTGTTTGTGACCAAAAACATCTGCTAACCATGTGACCAATAACATCTGCTAACCATGTGTATGTGACCCATAACATCTCCTAACCATGTGGATGTGACCAATGACATCTGCTAACCATGTGTATGTGACCAATAACATCTGCTAACCATGTGTATGTGACCAATAACATCTGCTAACCATGTGTATGTAACCAATAACATCTGCTAACCATGTGTACATGACCAATAACATCTGCTAACCATGTGAACAATAAGATCTGCTAACCATGTGTATGTGACCAATAACATCTGCTAACCATGTGTATGTGACCAATAACATCTGCTAACCATGTGTATGTAACCAATAACATCTGCTAACCATGTGTATGTAACCAATAACATCTGCTAACCATGTGTACATGGCCAATAACATCTGCTAACCATGTGAACAATAAGATCTGCTAACCATGTGTATGTGACCAATAACATCTGCTAACCATGTGACCAATAACATCTAACCCTGTGTATGTGACCAATAACATCTGCTAACCATGTGACCAATAACATCTGCTAACCATGTGTATGTGACCAATAACATCTGATAACCATGTGTATGTGAACAATAACATCTGCTAACCATGTGTGTGTGACCAATAACATCTGCTAACCATGTGTATGTAACCAATAACATATGCTAACCATGTGTATGTAACCAATAACATCTGATAACCATGTGTGTGTGACCAATAACATCTGCTAACCATGTGTACGTGACAAATAACATCTGCTAACCATGTGTATGTGACCCATAACATCTGCTAACCATGTGGATGTGACCAATGACATCTGCTAACCATGTGTATGTGACCAATAACATCTGCTAACCATGTGTTTGTGACCAATAACATCTGCTAACCATGTGTATGTAACCAATAACATCCGCTAACCATGTGTATGTGACCAATAACATCTGCTAACCATGTGTATGTGACCAATAACATCTGCTAACCATGTGTATGTGACAAATAACATCTGCTAACCATGTGTATGTAACCAATAACATCTGCTAACCCTGTGTTTGTGACCAATAACATCTGCTAACCATGTGACCAATAACATCTGCTAACCATGTGTATGTGACCCATAACATCTCCTAACCATGTGGATGTGACCAATGACATCTGCTAACCATGTGTATGTGACCAATAACATCTGCTAACCATGTGTATGTGACCAATAACATCTGCTAACCATGTGTATGTGACCAATAACATCTGCTAACCATGTGACCAATAACATCTGCTAACCATGTGTATGTGACCAATAACATCTGCTAACCCTATGTATGTGACCAATAACATATGCTAACCATGTGACCAATAACATCTGCTAACCATGTGTATGTGACCTATAACATCTGCTAACCATGTGTATGTGACCAATAACATCTGCAAACCATGTGTATGTGACCAATAACATCTGCTAACCATGTGTATGTAACCAATAACATCAGCTAACCATGTGTATGCGACCAATAACATCTGCTAACCATGTGTATGTGACCAATAACATCTGCTAACCATGTGTATGTGACAAATAACATCTGCTAACCATGTGTATGTAACCAATAACATCTGCTAACCCTGTGTTTGTGACCAAAAACATCTGCTAACCATGTGACCAATAACGTCTGCTAACCATGTGTATGTGATCCATAACATCTCCTAACCATGTGGATGTGACCAATGACATCTGCTAACCATGTGTATGTGACCAATAACATCTGCTAACCATGTGTATGTGACCAATAACATCTGCTAACCATGTGTATGTAACCAATAACATCTGCTAACCATGTGTACATGACCAATAACATCTGCTAACCATGTGAACAATAAGATCTGCTAACCATGTGTATGTGACCAATAACATCTGCTAACCATGTGTATGTAACCAATAACATCTGCTAACCATGTGTACATGACCAATAACATCTGCTAACCATGTGAACAATAAGATCTGCTAACCATGTGTATGTGACCAATAACATCTGCTAACCATGTGTATGTGACCAATAACATCTGCTAACCATGTGACCAATAACATCTAACCCTGTGTATGTGACCAATAACATCTGCTAACCATGTGACCAATAACATCTGCTAACCATGTGTATGTGACCAATAACATCTGATAACCATGTGTATGTGAACAATAACATCTGCTAACCATGTGTGTGTGACCAATAACATCTGCTAACCATGTGTATGTAACCAATAACATATGCTAACCATGTGTATGTAACCAATAACATCTGATAACCATGTGTGTGTGACCAATAACATCTGCTAACCATGTGTACGTGACAAATAACATCTGCTAACCATGTGTATGTGACCCATAACATCTGCTAACCATGTGGATGTGACCAATGACATCTGCTAACCATGTGTATGTGACCAATAACATCTGCTAACCATGTGTTTGTGACCAATAACATCTGCTAACCATGTGTATGTAACCAATAACATCCGCTAACCATGTGTATGTGACCAATAACATCTGCTAACCATGTGTATGTGACCAATAACATCTGCTAACCATGTGTATGTGACAAATAACATCTGCTAACCATGTGTATGTAACCAATAACATCTGCTAACCCTGTGTTTGTGACCAATAACATCTGCTAACCATGTGACCAATAACATCTGCTAACCATGTGTATGTGACCCATAACATCTCCTAACCATGTGGATGTGACCAATGACATCTGCTAACCATGTGTATGTGACCAATAACATCTGCTAACCATGTGTATGTGACCAATAACATCTGCTAACCATGTGTATGTGACCAATAACATCTGCTAACCATGTGTATGTGACCAATAACATCTGCTAACCATGTGTATGTGACCAATAACATCGGCTAACCATGTGAACAATAACATCAGCTAACCATGTGTATGTGACCAAAAACATGTGCTAACCATGTGTATGTGACCAATAACATCTGCTAACCATGTGTATGTGACCAATAACATCTGCTAACCATGTGTATGTAACCAATAACATCTGCTAACCATGTGTATGTGACCAATAACATCTGCTAACCATGTGTATGTGACCAATAACATCTGCTAACCATGTGTATGTGACAAATAACATCTGCTAACCATGTGTATGTAACCAATAACATCTGCTAACCCTGTGTTTGTGACCAAAAACATCTGCTAACCATGTGACCAATAACATCTGCTAACCATGTGTATGTGACCCATAACATCTCCTAACCATGTGGATGTGACCAATGACATCTGCTAACCATGTGTATGTGACCAATAACATCTGCTAACCATGTGTATGTGACCAATAACATCTGCTAACCATGTGTATGTAACCAATAACATCTGCTAACCATGTGTACATGACCAATAACATCTGCTAACCATGTGAACAATAAGATCTGCTAACCATGTGTATGTGACCAATAACATCTGCTAACCATGTGTATGTGACCAATAACATCTGCTAACCATGTGTATGTAACCAATAACATCTGCTAACCATGTGTATGTAACCAATAACATCTGCTAACCATGTGTACATGACCAATAACATCTGCTAACCATGTGAACAATAAGATCTGCTAACCATGTGTATGTGACCAATAACATCTGCTAACCATGTGACCAATAACATCTAACCCTGTGTATGTGACCAATAACATCTGCTAACCATGTGACCAATAACATCTGCTAACCATGTGTATGTGACCAATAACATCTGATAACCATGTGTATGTGAACAATAACATCTGCTAACCATGTGTGTGTGACCAATAACATCTGCTAACCATGTGTATGTAACCAATAACATATGCTAACCATGTGTATGTAACCAATAACATCTGATAACCATGTGTGTGTGACCAATAACATCTGCTAACCATGTGTACGTGACAAATAACATCTGCTAACCATGTGTATGTGACCCATAACATCTGCTAACCATGTGGATGTGACCAATGACATCTGCTAACCATGTGTATGTGACCAATAACATCTGCTAACCATGTGTTTGTGACCAATAACATCTGCTAACCATGTGTATGTAACCAATAACATCCGCTAACCATGTGTATGTGACCAATAACATCTGCTAACCATGTGTATGTGACCAATAACATCTGCTAACCATGTGTATGTGACAAATAACATCTGCTAACCATGTGTATGTAACCAATAACATCTGCTAACCCTGTGTTTGTGACCAATAACATCTGCTAACCATGTGACCAATAACATCTGCTAACCATGTGTATGTGACCCATAACATCTCCTAACCATGTGGATGTGACCAATGACATCTGCTAACCATGTGTATGTGACCAATAACATCTGCTAACCATGTGTATGTGACCAATAACATCTGCTAACCATGTGTATGTGACCAATAACATCTGCTAACCATGTGACCAATAACATCTGCTAACCATGTGTATGTGACCAATAACATCTGCTAACCCTATGTATGTGACCAATAACATATGCTAACCATGTGACCAATAACATCTGCTAACCATGTGTATGTGACCTATAACATCTGCTAACCATGTGTATGTGACCAATAACATCTGCAAACCATGTGTATGTGACCAATAACATCTGCTAACCATGTGTATGTAACCAATAACATCAGCTAACCATGTGTATGCGACCAATAACATCTGCTAACCATGTGTATGTGACCAATAACATCTGCTAACCATGTGTATGTGACAAATAACATCTGCTAACCATGTGTATGTAACCAATAACATCTGCTAACCCTGTGTATGTAACCAATAACATCTGCTAACCATGTGACCAATAACATCTAACCCTGTGTATGTGACCAATAATATCTGCTAACCATGTGACCAATAACATCTGCTAACCATGTGTATGTGACCAATAACATCTGCTAACCATGTGACCAATAACATCTAACCCTGTGTATGTGACCAATAACATCTGCTAACCATGTGACCAATAACATCTGCTAACCATGTGTATTTGACCAATAACATCTGCTAAACCCTGTGTATGTGACCAATAACATCTGCTAACCCTGTGTATGTGACCAATAACATCTGCTAACCATGTCTATGAGACCAATAATATCTGCTAAACCCTGTTTATGTGACCAATAACATCTAACCCTGTGTGTGCGACCAATAACATCTGCTAACCCTGTGTATGTGACCAATAACATCTGCTAAATGTGTATGTGACCAATAACAACTGCTAACCATGTGTACATGACCAATAACATCGGCTAACCATGTGAACAATAACATCTGCTAACCATGTGTATGTGACCAATAACATCTGCTAACCATGTGTATGTGACCAATAACATCTGCTAACCATGTGTATGTGACCAATAACATCTGCTAACCATGTGTATGTAACCAATAACATCTGCTAACCATGTGTATGTGACCAATAACATCTGCTAACCCTGTGTATGTAACCAATAACATCTGCTAACCCTGTGTATGTGACCAATAACATCTGCTAACCATGTCTATGTGACCAATAACATCTGCTAACCCTGCGTATGTGACCAATAATATCTGCTAACCCTGTGTATGTGACCAATAACATCTGCTAACCATGTCTGTGACCAATAACATCTGCAAAATGTGTATGTGACCAATAACGTCTGCTAACCATGTGTATGTAACCAATAACGTCTGCTAACCATGTCTATGTGACCAATAACATTTGCTAAATGTGTATGTGACCAATAACATCTGCTAACCATGTGTATGTGACCAATAACATATGCGAACCATGTGTATGTGACCAATAACATCTGCTAACCATGTGTATGTAACCAATAACATCTGCTAACCATGTGTATGTAACCAATAACGTCTGCTAACCATGTCTATGTGACCAATAACATCTGCTAAATGTGTATGTGACCAATAACATCTGCTAACCATGTGAATGTAACCAATAACATCTGCTAACCATGTCTACATGACCAATAACATCTGCTAACCATGTGAACAATAAGATCTGCTAACCATGTGTATGTGACCAATAACATCTGCTAACCATGTGTATGTGACCAATAACATCTGCTAACCATGTGACCAATAACATCTAACCCTGTGTATGTGACCAATAACATCTGCTAACCATGTGACCAATAACATCTGCTAACCATGTGTATGTGACCAATAACATCTGCTAAACCCTGTGTATGTGACCAATAACATCTGCTAACCCTGTGTATGTGACCAATAACATCTGCTAACCATGTCTATGTGACCAATAACATCTGCTAACCCTGCGTATGTGACCAATAATATCTGCTAACCCTGTGTATGTGACCAATAACATATGCTAACCATGTCTGTGACCAATAACATCTGCTAAATGTGTATGTGACCAATAACGTCTGCTAACCATGTGTATGTAACCAATAACGTCTGCTAACCATGTCTATGTGACCAATAACATCTGCTAACCATGTGTATGTGACCAATAACATCTGCTAACCATGTGTATGTGACCAATAACATATGCTAACCATGTGTATGTGACCAATAACATCTGCTAACCATGTGTATGTAACCAATAACATCTGCTAACCATGTGTACATGACCAATAACGTCTGCTAACCATGTGTATGTAACCAATAACATCTGCTAACCATGTCTATGTGACCAATAACATTTGGTAAATGTGTATGTGACCAATAACATCTGCTAACCATGTGTATGTGACCAATAACATATGCTAACCATGTGTATGTGACCAATAACATCTGCTAACCATGTGTATGTAACCAATAACATCTGCTAACCATGTGTACATGACCAATAACATCTGCTAACCATGTGAACAATAAGATCTGCTAACCATGTGTATGTGACCAATAACATCTGCTAACCATGTGACCAATAACATCTGCTAACCATGTGACCAATAACATCTAACCCTGTGTATGTGACCAATAACATCTGCTAACCCTGTGTATGTAACCAATAACATCTGATAACCATGTGTGTGTGACCAATAACATCTGCTAACCATGTGTGTGTGACCAATAACATCTGCTAACCATGTGCATGTGACCAATAACATCTGCTAACCATGTGTATGTAACCAATAACATCTGCTAACCATGTGTATGTGACCAATAACTTCTGCTAACCATGTGTATGTGACCAGTAACATCTGCTAACCATGTGTATGTGACCAATAACTTCTGCTAACCATGTGTATGTGACCAGTAACATCTGCTAACCATGTGTACGTGACAAATAACATCTGCTAACCATGTGACCAATAACATCTAACCCTGTGTATGTGACCAATAACATCTGCTAACCATGTGTATGTGACCAATAACATCTGCTAAACCCTTTGTATGTGACCAATAACATCTGATAACCCTGTGTATGTAACCAATAACATCTGCTAACCATGTCTATGTGACCAATAACATCTGCTAACCCTGCGTATGTGACCAAGAAAGTCTGCTAACCCTGTGTATGTGACCAATAACATCTGCTAACCATGTCTATGTGACCAATAACATCTGCTAAATGTGTACGTGACCAATAACATCTGCTAACCATGTGTACATGACCAATAACATCGGCTAACCATGTGAACAATAACATCTGCTAACCATGTGTATGTGAACAATAACATCTGCTAACCATTTGTATGTGACCAATAACATCTGCTAACCATGTGTATGTAACCAATAACATCTGCTAACCATGTGTATGTGACCAATAACTTCTGCTAACCATGTGTATGTGACCAGTAACATCTGCTAACCATGTGTACGTGACAAATAACATCTGCTAACCATGTGACCAATAACATCTAACCCTGTGTATGTGACCAATAACATCTGCTAACCATGTGTATGTGACCAATAACATCTGCTAAACCCTGTGTATGTGACCAATAACATCTGATAACCCTGTGTATGTAACCAATAACATCTGCTAACCATGTCTATGTGACCAATAACATCTGCTAACCCTGCGTATGTGACCAAGAAAGTCTGCTAACCCTGTGTATGTGACCAATAACATCTGCTAACCATGTCTATGTGACCAATAACATCTGCTAAATGTGTACGTGACCAATAACATCTGCTAACCATGTGTACATGACCAATAACATCGGCTAACCATGTGAACAATAACATCTGCTAACCATGTGTATGTGAACAATAACATCTGCTAACCATTTGTATGTGACCAATAACATCTGCTAACCATGTGCATGTGACCAATAACATCTGCTAACCATGTGTATGTAACCAATAACATCTGCTAACCATGTGTATGTGACCAATAACTTCTGCTAACCATGTGTATGTGACCAGTAACATCTGCTAACCATGTGTATGTGACCAGTAACTTCTGCTAACCATGTGTATGTGACCAGTAACATCTGCTAACCATGTGTACGTGACAAATAACATCTGCTAACCATGTGACCAATAACATCTGCTAACCATGTGTATGTGACCCATAACATCTGCTAACCATGTGGATGTGACCAATAACATCTGCTAACCATGTGTATGTAACCAATAACATCTGCTAACCATGTGTACATGACCAATAACATCTGCTAACCATGTGACCAATAAGATCTGCTAACCATGTGTATGTGACCAATAACATCTGCTAACCATGTGACCAATAACATCTAACTCTGTGTATGTGACCAATAACATCTGCTAACCATGTGACCAATAACATCTGCTAACCATGTGTATGTGACCAATAACATCTGCTAACCCTGTGTATGTGACCAATAATATCTGCTAACCCTGTGTATGTGACCAATAACATCTGCTAACCCTGTGTATGTGACCAATAACATCTGCTAACCATGTCTATGTGACCAATAACATCTGCTAACCATGTGTATGTGTCCAATAACATCTGCTAACCATGTGTATGTGACCAATAACATCTGCTAACCATGTGTATGTAACAAATAACACCTGCTAACCATTTGTATGTGACCAATAACATCTGCTAACCATGTGTATGCGACCAATAACATCTGCTAACCATGTGTATGTGACCAATAACATCTGCTAACCATGTGTATGTAACCAATAACATCTGCTAACCCTGTGTTTGTGACCAATAACATCTGCTAACCATGTGACCAATAACATCTGCTAACCATGTGTATGTGACCCATAACATCTGCTAACCATGTGTATGTGACCAATAACATCTGATAACCATGTGTATGTGACCAATAACATCTGCTAACCATGTGTATGTGACCAATAACATCTGCTAACCATGTGTATGTAACCAATAACATCTGCTAACCCTGTGTTTGTGACCAATAACATCTGCTAACCATGTGACCAATAACATCTGCTAACCATGTGTATGTGACCAATAACATCTGCTAACCATGTGTATGTGACCAATAACATCTGCTAACCATGTGTATGTGACCAATAACATCTGCTAACCATGTGTATGTAACCAATAACATCTGCTAACCATTTGTATGTGACCAATAACATCTCCTAACCATGTGGATGTGACCAATGACATCTGCTAACCATGTGTATGTGACCAATAACATCTGCTAACCATGTGTATGTAACCAATAACATCTGCTAACCATGTGTACAAGACCAATAACATCTGCTAACCATGTGAACAATAACATCTGCTAACCATGTGTATGTGACCCATAACATCTCCTAACCATGTGGATGTGACCAATGACATCTGCTAACCATGTGTATGTGACCAATAACATCTGCTAACCATGTGTATGTAACCAATAACATCTGCAAACCCTGTGTTTGTGACCAATAACATCTGCTAACCATGTGACCAATAACATCTGCTAACCATGTGTATGTGACCCATAACATCTCCTAACCATGTGGATGTGACCAATGACATCTGCTAACCATGTGTATGTGACCAATAACATCTGCTAACCATGTGTATGTGACCAATAACATCTGCTAACCATGTGCATGTGACCAATAACATCTGCTAACCATGTGCATGTGACCATTAACATCTGCTAACCCTGTGTATGTAACCAATAACATCTGCTAACCCTGTGCATGTGACCAATAAGATCTGCTAACCATGTGTATGTAACCAATAACATCTGATAACCATGTGTATGTGAACAATAACATATGCTAACCATGTGTATGTGACCAATAACATCTGCTAACCATGTGTATGTAACCAATAACATCTGCTAACCATGTGTATGTAACCAATAACATCTGATAACCATGTGTGTGTGACCAATAACATCTGCTAACCATGTGCATGTAACCAATAACATCTGCTAACCATGTGTACATGACCAATAACATCTGATAACCATGTGCATGTGACCAATAACATCTGCTAACCCTGTGTATGTAACCAATAAGATCTGCTAACCATGTGTATGTGACCAATAACATCTGCTAACCATGTGTATGTAACCAATAACATCTGATAACCATGTGTATGTGAACAATAAGATCTGCTAACCATGTGTATGTGACCAATAACATCTGCCAACCATGTGCATGTGACCAATAACATCTGCTAACCATGTGCATGTGACCAATAACATCTGCTAACCCTGTGCATGTGACCAATAAGATCTGCTAACCATGTGTATGTAACCAATAACATCTGATAACCATGTGTATGTGAACAATAACATCTGCTAACCATGTGTATGTGACCAATAACATCTGCTAACCATGTGTATGTAACCAATAACATCTGCTAACCATGTGTATGTAACCAATAACATCTGATAACCATGTGTGTAACCAATAACATCTGCTAACCATGTGCATGTGACCAATAACATCTGCTAACCATGTGTATGTAACCAATAACATCTGCTAACCATGTGTATGTGACCAATAACTTCTGCTAAACATGAGTATGTGAACAGTAACATCTGCTAACCATGTGTATGTAACCAATAACTTCTGCTAACCATGTGTATGTGACCAGTAACATCTGCTAACCATGTGTACGTGACAAATAACATCTGCTAACCATGTGTATGTGACCCATAACATCTGCTAACCATGTGTATGTGATCAATAACATCTGCTAACCATGTGTATGTGACCAATAACATCTGCTAACCATGTGTATGTGACCAATACCATCTGCTAACCATGTGGATGTGACCAATGACATCTGCTAACCATGTGTATGTGACCAATAACATCTGCTAACCATGTGTATGTGATCAATAACATCTGCTAACCATGTGTATGTGACCAATAACATCTGCTAACCATGTGTATGTGACCAATACCATCTGCTAACCATGTGTATGTGACCAACATTTGCTAGCTGTTTGGGGTTTTAGGCTGGGTTTCTGTACAGCACTTTGAGATATCAGCTGATGTACGAAGGGCTATATAAAATACATTTGATTGATTGATTGATAACATCTGCTAACCATGTGTATGTGACCAATAACATCTGCTAACCATGTGTATGTGACCAATAACATCTGCTAACTCTATGTATGTGACCAATAACATATGCTAACCATGTGACCAATAACATCTGCTAACCATGTGTATGTGACCTATAACATCTGCCAACCATGTGTATGTGACCAAGAACATCTGCTAACCCTGTGTATGTGACCTATAACATCTGCTAACCATGTGTATGTGACCAATAACTTCTCCTAACCCTGTGTATGTAACCAATAACATCTGCTAACCCTGTGTATGTGACCAATAACATCTGCTAACCATGTGTATGTGACCAATAACATTGTTTACAGGTTTATATGAAATCTGACCTAAAATGTATTAAAATATGAAAAACATGGTTACACTGGTAGAACAGCTGATTGATCTAACACCTGCCTCAGACCACTAGAACAGCTGATTGATCTAACACCTGCGTCAGACCACTAGAACAGCTGATTAATCTAACACCTGTCTCAGACCACTGGTAGAACAGCTGATTGATCTAACACCTGCCTCAGACCACTAGAACAGCTGATTGATCTAACACCTGCCTCAGACCACTAGAACAGCTGATTGATCTAACACCTGCCTCAGACCACTAGAACAGCTAATTGATCTAACACCTGCCTCAGACCACTGGTAGAACAGCTGATTGATCTAACACCTGCCTCAGACCACTAGAACAGCTAATTGATCTAACACCTGTCTCAGACCACTGGTAGAACAGCTGATTGATCTAACACCTGCCTCAGACCACTAGAACAGCTGATTGATCTAACACCTGCCTCAGACAACTAGAACAGCTGATTGATCTAACACCTGCCTCAGACCACTAGAACAGCTAATTGATCTAACACCTGCCTCAGACCACTGGTAGAACAGCTGATTGATCTAACACCTGCCTCAGACCACTAGAACAGCTAATTGATCTAACACCTGCCTCAGACCACTGGTAGAACAGCTGATTGATCTAACACCTGCCTCAGACCACTAGAACAGCTGATTGATCTAACACCTGCCTCAGACCACTAGAACAGCTGATTGATCTAACACCTGCCTCAGACCACTAGAACAGCTGATTGATCTAACACCTGCCTCAGACCACTAGAACAGCTGATTGATCTAACACCTGCCTCAGACCACTAGAACAGCTGATTGATCTAACACCTGCCTCAGACCACTAGAACAGCTGAGTAATCTAACACCTGCCTCAGACCACTAGAACAGCTGATTGATCTAACACCTGCCTCAGACCACTGGTAGAACAGCTGATTGATCTAACACCTGCCTCAGACCACTGGTAGAACAGCTGATTGATCTAACACCTGCCTCAGACCACTAGAACAGCTGAGTAATCTAACACCTGTCTCAGACCACTAGAACAGCTGAGTGATCTAACACCTGTCTCAGACCACTAGAACAGCTGATTGATCTAACACCTGCCTCAGACCACTAGAACAGCTAATTGATCTAACACCTGCCTCAGACCACTGGTAGAACAGCTGATTGATCTAACACCTGCCTCAGACCACTAGAACAGCTAATTGATCTAACACCTGCCTCAGACCACTGGTAGAACAGCTGATTGATCTAACACCTGCCTCAGACCACTAGAACAGCTGATTGATCTAACACCTGCCTCAGACCACTAGAACAGCTGATTGATCTAACACCTGCCTCAGACCACTAGAACAGCTGAGTAATCTAACACCTCAGACCACTAGAACAGCTGAGTAATCTACCACCACTCGTAGAACAGCTGAGTAATCTAACACCACTCGTAGAACAGCTGTGTGTCGTTAGATGTTTTTTTGCCCTTCCACGTGACTTTATACACAGAAGATCTCTGCTAAACATAGAATCACATGGTTTATCAGTCTCTCTGTGACCTCCGACAAATTCAGAAAGTTGACTACAAATACAAAGTTGACAATTGATTCAAACAAGGGATGTACACATTTTCTTCATATGAAAACCAAGATGACTTTATTAAAATATAAACATTAGGCTTTAGGCCTGTTTCAATCCTGTTGAAATATATTCCATGTTCCATATATTGAGTTATATTTTGCTACTTGTAGGCTACTGTCTGTAATTTTTCTCAATATATTTTATAACATGTGCGCAATGACGTGCTAAATCTGAGATGTTTTATTTGTCAGCATTAGAATTAGCCACCTCAATATCTGCAGCCATAGGTGCTAATAGAAGCTGATCTGTGGTCAATATTGTGAACTAATTATAATGTTAATGTTAACAATTTATGTTATTCTTCAATAACACAAACTCCAAAGCAAATCAGGGGAAGAAGAATAGGTTTATTCAGAGAGGACAAATCAAGATGTTAAGAGGTAGATGTTCAGATCTTCAGTCCCCCCTGTCCTCAGCTTTTCTCCACCGAACAAAGGAACAGGATGCCATTTATAACCCCCCCCCCACTGCCTGGGGTTGACCAATCAGAAGTCCTCTCTGAGTTCAGGAGTGACATTCCACAGTTGTTGAACTGAAACCCAACTCCTATTTACAATTCCTTATTGACCATAGTTGACCATAGTACTCTAGTACTCTACTGACCATTAGTACTCTAGTACTCTACTGACCATTAGTACTCTAGTACTCTCGTCCTCTCAAACTCTCAAACTCTACGTTGTGTATTTATCTTGAGGATATGAACTCTGACCTGTTCACCAGACGTGGTACCTTGTAGTGCTGCTGATCCAGTTTCTACTGGTCTGACTGAGGATACGAACTCTGACCTGTTCACCAGACGTGATACCTTGTAGTGCTGCTGATCCAGTTTCTACTGGTCTGACTGAGGATATGAACTCTGACCTGTTCACCAGACGTGATACCTTGTAGTGCTGAGGATATGAACTATGAAAACTGATTTACAACGGCGCAGATCAATACATAACACCACCGTAAACATAAATAATAATAAATAAATGAATGGGTAAACAAAACCCGGTACACACCAGCATCATCATCATCATCATGTGCACAAGCACTACAATAAACAATTATGAACAAGGACATGGGGGGAACAGAGGGTTAAATACACAACATTGGGCAGCAGGGTAGCCTCGTGGTTAGTGGCAGGGTAGCCTAGTGGTTAGTGGCAGGGTAACAACATGTAATGATGGAATAGAAACCAGGTGTGTGGAAAGACAAGACAAAACAAATGGAAAATTAAAAGTGGATCGGCGATGGCTAGAAGACCGGTGACGTCGACCGCCGGACCCTGCCCGAACAAGGAGAGGGACCGACTTTGGCGGAAGTCGTGACAACACCTCTGAATGCTCGGCTATGACAAGCCAACTGACATTTACTCCTGAGGTACTGACCAATTGCACCCTCTATAACCACTGTGAGTATTGTTTGACCCTATAGTGCTGACCTGTTGGCCCTCTATAACCAGTGTGATTATTGTTTGACCCTGCTAGTAGTGTATGAACATTTGAACATCTTGAAGAATGATTTGAACTTAGTGGCCATGTTCTCTTATAATCTCTCCCCAGCACAGACAAAAGAGGACTGGTCATCCCTCAGAGCCTGGTTCCTCTCTACCCAGTACAGCCAGAAGAGGACTGGTCATCCCTCAGAGCCTGGTTCCTCTCTCCCCAGCACAGACAAAAGAGGACTGGTCATCCCTCAGAGCCTGGTTCCTCTCTACCCAGTACAGCCAGAAGAGGACTGGTCATCCCTCAGAGCCTGGTTCCTCTCTCCCCAGCACAGACAGAAGAGGACTGGTCATCCCTCAGAGCCTGGTTCCTCTCTAACCAGGACAGACAGAAGAGGACTGGTCATCCCTCAGAGCCTGGTTCCTCTCTCCCCAGCACAGACAGAAGAGGACTGGTCATCCCTCAGAGCCTGGTTCCTCTCTACCCAGTACAGACAGAAGAGGACTGGTCATCCCTCAGAGCCTGGTTCCTCTCTACCCAGTACAGACAGAAGAGGACTGGTCATCCCTCAGAGCCTGGTTCCTTTCTACCCAGTACAGACAGAAGAGGACTGGTCACCCCTCAGAGCCTGGTTCCTCTTTACACAGTACAGACAGAAGAGGACTGGTCATCCCTCAGAGCCTGGTTCCTTTCTACCCAGTACAGACAGAAGAGGACTGGTCATCCCTCAGAGCCTGGTTCCTTTCTACCCAGTACAGACAGAAGAGGACTGGTCATCCCTCAGAGCCTGGTTCCTTTCTACCCAGTACAGACAGAAGAGGACTGGTCATCCCTCAGAGCCTGGTTCCTCTCTACCCAGCACAGACAGAAGAGGACTGGTCACCCCTCAGAGCCTGGTTCCTCTCTACCCAGTACAGACAGAAGAGGACTGGTCATCCCTCAGAGCCTGGTTCCTCTCTACCCAGCACAGACAGAAGAGGACTGGTCACCCCTTAGAGCCTGGTTCCTCTCTAACCAGGACAGACAGAAGAAGACTGGTCACCCCTCAGAGCCTGGTTCCTTTCTACCCAGTACAGAGAGAAGAAGACTGGTCACCCCTCAGAGCCTGGTTCCTCTCTACCCAGTACAGACAGAAGAGGACTGGTCACCCCTCAGAGCCTGGTTCCTCTCTACCCAGCACAGAAGAAGAGGACTGGTAACCCCTCAGAGACTGGTTCCTCTCTAGGTTTCTTCCTAAGTTCCTGCCTTTCTAGGGAGTTTTTCTAGCCACAGTGCTTCAACATCCTAACATGATCTCTTCAGCACGAGACGACTGTTACACCCAACGACGTGTTTCTGCCAATGAGCTTCAAATCAAATCAAATTGAATTTCTCACATGTGCCGAACAATAATGAGACTATAAGGAGAACCAGTACTGAGTCAATGTGCAGGGTACCAGGTAGTTGAGGTAATAATGAGGCTATAAGGAGTACCAGTACTGAGTCAATGTCCAGGGTACCAGGTAGTTGAGGTAATAATGAGACTATAAGGAGTACCAGTACTGAGTCAATGTGTAGGGTACCAGGTAGTTGAGGTAATAATGAGACTATAAGGAGTACCAGTACTGAGTCAATGTGCAGGGTACCAGGTAGTTGAGGTAATAATGAGACTGTAAGGAGAACCAGTACTGAGTCAATGTGCAGGGTACCAGGTAGTTGAGGTAATAATGAGGCTATAAGGAGTACCAGTACTGAGTCAATGTGCAGGGTACCAGGTAGTTGAGGTAATAATGAGACTATAAGGAGTACCAGTACTGAGTCAATGTGCAGGGTACCAGGTAGTTGAGGTAATAATGAGACTATAAGGAGTACCAGTACTGAGTCAATGTGCAGGGTACCAGGTAGTTGAGGTAATAATGAGACTATAAGGAGTACAAGTACTGAGTCAATGTGCAGGGTACCAGGTAGTTGAGGTAATAATGAGACTATAAGGAGAACCAGTACTGAGTCAATGTGCAGGGTACCAGGTAGTTGAGGTAATAATGAGACTATAAGGAGAACCAGTACTGAGTCAATGTGCAGGGTACCAGGTAGTTGAGGTAATAATGAGACTATAAGGAGTACCAGTACTGAGTCAATGTGCAGGGTACCAGGTAGTTGAGGTAATAATGAGACTATAAGGAGTACCAGTACTGAGTCAATGTGCAGGGTACCAGGTAGTTGAGGTAATAATGAGACTATAAGGAGTACCAGTACTGACTCAATGTGCAGGGTACCAGGTAGTTGAGGTAATAATGAGGCTATAAGGAGTACCAGTCAATGTGCAGGGTACCAGGTAGTTGAGGTAATAATGAGACTATAAGGAGTACCAGTACTGACTCAATGTGCAGGGTACCAGGTAGTTGAGGTAATAATGAGGCTATAAGGAGTACCAGTCAATGTGCAGGGTACCAGGTAGTTGAGGTAATAATGAGGCTATAAGAAGTACCAGTACTGAGTCAATGTGCAGGGTACCAGGTAGATGAGGTAATAATGAGACTATAAGGAGAACCAGTACTGAGTCAATGTGCAGGGTACCAGGTAGTTGAGGTAATAATGAGGCTATAAGGAGTACCAGTACTGAGTCAATGTCCAGGGTACCAGGTAGTTGAGGTAATAATGAGGCTATAAGAAGTACCAGTACTGAGTCAATGTGCAGGGTTCCAGGTAGATGAGGTAATAATGAGACTATAAGGAGAACCAGTACTGAGTCAATGTGCAGGGTACCAGGTAGTTGAGGTAATAATGAGACTATAAGGAGTACCAGTACTGAGTCAATGTGCAGGGTACCAGGTAGTTGAGGTAATAATGAGGCTATAAGGAGTACCAGTACTGAGTCAATGTCCAGGGTACCAGGTAGTTGAGGTAATAATGAGACTATAAGGAGTACCAGTACTGAGTCAATGTGCAGGGTACCAGGTAGTTGAGGTAATAATGAGGCTATAAGGAGTACCAGTACTGAGTCAATGTGCAGGGTACCAGGTAGTTGAGGTAATAATGAGGCTATAAGGAGGACCAGTACTGAGTCAATGTGCAGGGTACCAGGTAGTTGAGGTAATAATGAGACTATAAGGAGTACCAGTACTGAGTCAATGTGCAGGGTACCAGGTAGTTGAGGTAATAATGAGGCTATAAGAAGTACCAGTACTGAGTCAATGTGCATTGTACCAGGTAGATGAGGTAATAATGAGACTATAAGGAGAACCAGTACTGAGTCAATGTGCAGGGTACCAGGTAGTTGAGGTAATAATGAGGCTATAAGGAGTACCAGTACTGAGTCAATGTGTAGGGTACCAGGTAGTTGAGGTAATAATGAGGCTATAAGGAGTACCAGTCAATGTGCAGGGGTACCAGGTAGTTGAGGTAATAATGAGACTATAAGAAGTACCAGTACTGAGTCAATGTGCAGGGTACCAGGTAGATGAGGTAATAATGAGACTATAAGGAGTACCAGTACTGAGTCAATGTGCAGGGTACCAGGTAGTTGAGGTAATAATGAGACTATAAGAAGTACCAGTACTGAGTCAATGTGCAGGGTACCAGGTAGTTGAGGTAATAACGAGGCTATAAGAAGTACCAGTACTGAGTCAATGTGCAGGGTACCAGGTAGATGAGGTAATAATGAGACTATAAGGAGTACCAGTACTGAGTCAATGTGCAGGGTACCAGGTAGTTGAGGTAATAATGAGACTATAAGGAGTACCAGTACTGAGTCAATGTGCAGGGTACCAGGTAGTTGAGGTAATAATGAGACTATAAGGAGTACCAGTACTGAGTCAATGTGCAGGGTACCAGGTAGTTGAGGTAATAATGAGACTATAAGGAGTACCAGTACTGAGTCAATGTGCAGGGTACCAGGTAGTTGAGGTAATAATGAGACCATAAGAAGTACCAGTACTGAGTCAATGTGCAGGGTACCAGGTAGTTGAGGTAATAATGAGACTATAAGAAGTACCAGTACTGAGTCAATGTGCAGGGTACCAGGTAGTTGAGGTAATAATGAGACTATAAGGAGTACCAGTACTGAGTCAATGTGCAGGGTACCAGGTAGTTGAGGTAATAATGAGACTATAAGGAGAACCAGTACTGAGTCAATGTGCAGGGGTACCAGGTAGTTGAGGTAATAATGAGACTATAAGGAGTACCAGTACTGAGTCAATGTGCAGGGTACCAGGTAGTTGAGGTAATAATGAGACTATAAGGAGTACCAGTACTGAGTCAATGTGCAGGGTACCAGGTAGTTGAGGTAATAATGATACTATAAGGAGTACCAGTACTGAGTCAATGTGCAGGGTACCAGGTAGTTGAGGTAATAATGAGGCTATAAGGAGTACCAGTACTGAGTCAATGTGCAGGGTACCAGGTAGTTGAGGTAATAATGAGACTATAAGGAGAACCAGTACTGAGTCAATGTGCAGGGTACCAGGTAGTTGAGGTAATAATGAGACTATAAGGAGAACCAGTACTGAGTCAATGTGCAGGGTACCAGGTAGTTGAGGTAATAATGAGACTATAAGGAGAACCAGTACTGAGTCAATGTGCAGGGTACCAGGTAGTTGAGGTAATAATGAGACTACAAGGAGAACCAGTACTGAGTCAATGTGCAGGGTACCAGGTAGTTGAGGTAATAATGAGACTATAAGGAGAACCAGTACTGAGTCAATGTGCAGGGTACCAGGTAGTTGAGGTAATAATGAGGCTATAAGGAGTACCAGTACTGAGTCAATGTGCAGGGTACCAGGTAGTTGAGGTAATAATGAGACTATAAGGAGTACCAGTACTGAGTCAATGTGCAGGGTACCAGGTAGTTGAGGTAATAATGAGACTATAAGGAGAACCAGTACTGAGTCAATGTGCAGGGTACCAGGTAGTTGTGGTAATAATGAGACTATAAGGAGAACCAGTACTGAGTCAATGTGCAGGGTACCAGGTAGTTGAGGTAATAATGAGACTATAAGGAGAACCAGTACTGAGTCAATGAAACTTAAGGACCTCGGCGTTACTCTGGACCCTGATCTCTCTTTTGATGAACATATCAGGACTGTTTCAAGGACAGCTTTTTTCCATCTACGTAACATTGCAAAAATCAGAAACTTTCTGTCCAAAAATGATGCAGAAAAATTAATCCATGCTTTTGTCACTTCTAGGTTAGACTACTGCAATGCTCTACTTTCCGGCTACCCGGATAAAGCACTAAATAAACTTCAGTTAGTGCTAAATACGGCTGCTAGAATCCTGACTAGAACCAAAAAATGTGATCATATTACTCCAGTGCTAGCCTCCCTACACTGGCTTCCTGTCAAAGCAAGTGCTGATTTCAAGGTTTTACTGCTAACCTACAAAGCATTACATGGGCTTGCTCCTACCTATCTCTCTGATTTGGTCCTGCCGTACATACCTACACGTACGCGACGGTCACAAGACGCAGGCCTCCAAATTGTCCCTAGAATTTCTAAGCAAACAGCTGGAGGCAGGGCTTTCTCCTATAGAGCTCCATTTTTATGGAACGGTCTGCCTACCCATGTCAGAGACGCAAACTCGGTCTCAACTTCTAAGTCTCTACTGAAGACTCATCTCTTCAGTGGGTCATATGATTGAGTGTAGTCTGGCCCAGGAGTGGGAGGGTGAAGGGAAAGGCTCTGGAGCAACGAACCGCCCTTGCTGTCTCTGCCTGGCCGGTTCCCTTCTTTCCACTGGGATTCTCTGCCTCAAACCCTATTACAGGGGCTGAGTAACTGGCTTACTGAGGCTCTCTCATGCCGTCCCTGGAGGGGGTGCGTCACCTGAGTGGGTTGAGTCACTGATGTGGTCATCCTGTCTGGGTTGGCGCCCCCCCCACCCCTTGGGTTGTGCCGTGGCGGAGGTCTTTGTGGGCTATACTCAGCCTTGTCTCAGGATGGTAAGTTGGTGGTTGAAGATATCCCTCTAGTGGTGTGGAGGCTGTGCTTTGGCAAAGTGGGTGGGGTTATATCCTTCCTGTTTGGCCCTGTCCGGGGGTGTCCTCGGATGGGACCACAGTGTCTCCTGACCCCTCCTGTCTCAGCCTCCAGTATTTATGCTGCAGTAGTTTATGTGTCGGGGGGCTAGGGTCAGTTTGTTATATCTGGAGTACTTCTCCTGTCCTATTCGGTGTCCTGTGTGAATCTAAGTGTGCATTCTCTAATTCTCTCCTCTCTTTCTCTCTCTCGGAGGACCTGAGCCCTAGGACCATGCCCCAGGACTACCTGACATGATGACTCCTTGCTGTCCCCAGTCCACCTGGCTGTGCTGCTGCTCCAGTTTCAACTGTTCTGCCTTATTATTATTCGACCATGCTGGTCATTTATGAACATTTGAACATCTTGGCCATGTTCTGTTATAATCTCCACCCGGCACAGCCAGAAGAGGACTGGCCATCCCACATATGCTCTCTCTAATTCTCTCTTTCTTTCTCTCTCTCGGAGGACCTGAGCCCTAGGACCATGCCCCAGGAATACCTGACATGATGACTCCTTGCTGTCCGCAGTCCACCTGACTGTGCTGCTGCTCCAGTTTCAACTGTTCTGCCTTATTACTATTCGACCATGCTGGTCATTTATGAACATTTGAACATCTTGACCATGTTCTGTTATAATCTCCACCCGGCACAGCTAGAAGAGGACTGGCCACCCCACATAGCCTGCTTCCTCTCTAGGTTTCTTCCTAGGTTTTGGCCTTTCTAGGGAGTTTTTCCTAGCCACCGTGCTTCTACACCTGCATTGCTTGCTGTTTGGGGTTTTAGGCTGGGTTTATGTACAGCACTTTGAGATATCAGCTGATGTACGAAGGGCTATATAAATACATTTTGATTGATTGATTGATTGAGTACCAGTACTGAGTGAATGTGCAGGGTACCAGGTAGTTGAGGTAATAATGAGACTATAAGGAGAACCAGTACTGAGTCAATGTGCAGGGTACCAGGTAGTTGTGGTAATAATGAGACTATAAGGAGTACCAGTACTGAGTCAATGTGCAGGGTACCAGGTAGTTGTGGTAATAATGAGACTATAAGGAGTACCAGTACTGAGTCAATGTGCAGGGTACAAGGTAGTGAGGTAATAATGAGACTATAAGGAGTACCAGTACTGAGTCAATGTGCAGGGTACCAGGTAGTTGAGGTAATAATGAGACTATAAGGAGTACCAGTACTGAGTCAATGTGCAGGGTACCAGGTAGTTGAGGTAATAATGAGACTATAAGGAGAACCAGTACTGAGTCAATGTGCAGGGTACCAGGTAGTTGAGGTAATAATGAGACTATAAGGAGAACCAGTACTGAGTCAATGTGCAGGGTACCAGGTATTTGAGGTAATAATGAGGCTATAAGGAGTACCAGTACTGACTCAATGTGCAGGGTACCAGGTAGTTTAGGTAATAATGAGACTATAATTGAGATAATATGTACATGTAGGTAGAGGTATAAGTGACTAGAAAATCAGGATTGAGATTACCACTCCTCATCCAGGGAGTGCACACACACACACGCACGCACACACACACACACACACATACACACACACACACACACACACACACACACACACACAGGGAGGGAATGTTTAATATTGTTTTAGGACTATGAAAATTGACATAATGATGAGCCTATGGATTATGAAAACAACAACAGTAAATGGGAAAATGGGAGAGGAGAAATGACTAGAGACAGTGTTGTTTAACTCACTGACCATGACCCATGAGTTCTTCTTACCTTTGTTCAGTAGAAAAGTCTCCCTCTCTAAAGTTTATAGGTTGATCCATAGACTTGTCACTCTTCAGGGACACACAGCTGGGAACAGAGGAGGCTGGTCTCTCCTGCTTGATTGGTCTTCAACACAACAGAGACAAACATTACATCTCTCATCTACTCTGAGCTCAGATGGGGAAACATAAGAAGAGTTTCATTCCAAAACGCAGTGTCCACTTTCAGAAATGTTGGTAAATTATATTTGATTGTTTATAGAAATTATTAAATGACTTCAAGTCTTTATAAAGGCTTCTAAAGTGGGTAAATTTCACTTAAAAAAGACAGACTTGATTTGATGAAAAATGGATCAACAACAAAACAAAACAAAACAAAATCAAGAACAGTTACAGTATATAGAATGTAGTATATAGTATATAGTTACAGTATATAGAATGTAGTATATAGTATATAGTTACAGTATATAGAATGTAGTATATAGTATATAGTTACAGTATATAGAATGTAGTATATAGTATATAGTTACAGTATATAGAATGTAGTATATAGTATATAGTTACAGTATATAGAATGTAGTATATAGTTACAGTATATAGAATGTAGTATATAGTATATAGTTACAGTATATAGAATGTAGTATATAGTAT
Organism: Oncorhynchus mykiss; assembly: GCF_013265735.2. Classification (NCBI taxonomy): domain Eukaryota; kingdom Metazoa; phylum Chordata; class Actinopteri; order Salmoniformes; family Salmonidae; genus Oncorhynchus; species Oncorhynchus mykiss. The sequence continues at coordinate 102,702,978 of NC_048576.1, forward strand.
ATAGTTACAGTATATAGAATGTAGTATATAGTATATAGTTACAGTATATAGAATGTAGTATATAGTATATAGTTACAGTTATATAGAATGTAGTATATAGTATATAGTTACAGTATATAGAATGTAGTATATAGTATATAGTTACAGTTATATAGAATGTAGTATATAGTATATAGTTACAGTATATAGAATGTAGTATACAGTATATACTTACAGTATATAGAATGTAGTATATAGTATATAGTTACAGTATATAGAATGTAGTATATAGTATATAGTTACAGTTATATAGAATGTAGTATATAGTATATAGTTACAGTATATAGAATGTAGTATATAGTATATAGTTACAGTTATATAGAATGTAGTATATAGTATATAGTTACAGTTATATAGAATGTAATATATAGTATATAGTTACAGTATATAGAATGTAGTATACAGTATATACTTACAGTATATAGAATGTAGTATATAGTATATAGTTACAGTATATAGAATGTAGTATATAGTATATAGTTACAGTATATAGAATGTAGTATATAGTATATAGTTACAGTATATAGAATGTACACATAAGCAACATTATCTGATTTAAAAACGTTTTAGAATATACATTCTTAAACAAAATTGACATCTCACCTCTTAGTTTTGGTGTCATGTTCCCCAGAGAGACTCATTGTAGAGGCAGGGACCCCCTCCTCCCTCTCCCCAGAGAGACTCATTTTAGAGCACTGACCCCTAAACAGAGATCCAGCATGTTGGTTGTGGTTAACACAGTGACAACTAAACAGAGATCCAGCATGTTGGTTGTGGTTAACACAGTGACAACTAAACAGAGATCCAACATGTTGGTTGTGGTTAACACAGTGACAACTAAACAGAGATCCAACATGTTGGTTGTGGTTAACACAGTGACAACTAAACAGAGATCCAACATGTTAGTTGTGGTTAACACAGTGACAACTAAACAGAGATCCAGCATGTTGGTTGTGGTTAACACAGTGACAACTAAACAGAGATCCAACATGTTGGTTGTGGTTAACACAGTGACAACTAAACAGAGATCCAACATGTTGGTTGTGGTTAACACAGTGACAACTAAACAGAGATCCAACATGTTGGTTGTGGTTAACACAGTGACAACTAAGCAGAGATCCAACATGTTGGTTGTGGTTAACACAGTGACAACTAAGCAGAGATCCAACATGTTGGTTGTGGTTAACACAGTGACAACTAAACAGAGATCCAGCATGTTGGTTGTGGTTAACACAGTGACAACTAAACAGAGATCCAACATGTTGGTTGTGGTTAACACAGTGACAACTAAACAGAGATCCAACATGTTGGTTGTGGTTAACATAGTGACAACTAATTATTGAAGGTCAATTGTTCTCTTTTATTTATTATCTTTTAGAAATAAAACATTTACTAACAGACACATCCAAACAGTCAGGTGATTTAGTTAAACTACTTTTTCTAGCCCAATGACTACTCAAAACCCGCCCACAAGGCCTGAAAACTAACTAATGCCCCTGATAGGCCTACATCTTATTTTGGGGCAGCAGGTAGCCTGAAAACTAACTAATAGCCCCTGATAGGCCTACATCTTATTTTGGGGCGGCAGGTAGCCTGAAAACTAACTAATAGCCCCTGATAGGCCTACATCTTATTTTGGGGAGGCAGGTAGCCTGAAAACTAACTAATAGCCCCTGATAGGCCTACATCTTATTTTGGGACGGCAGGTAGCCTGAAAACTAACTAATAGCCCCTGATAGGCCTACATCTTATTTTGGGGCGGCAGGTAGCCTGAAAACTAACTAATAGCCCCTGATAGGCCTACATCTTATTTTGGGGCAGCAGGTAGCCTGAAAACTAACTAATACCCCCTGATAGGCCTACATCTTATTTTGGGGTGGCAGGTAGCCTGAAAACTAACTAATAGCCCCTGATAGGCCTACATCTTATTTTGGGACGGCAGGTAGCCTGAAAACTAACTAATAGCCCCTGATAGGCCTACATCTTATTTTGGGGCGGCAGGTAGCCTGAAAACTAACTAATAGCCCCTGATAGGTCTACATCTTATTTTGGGGCGGCAGGTAGCCTGAAAACTAACTAATAGCCCCTGATAGGCCTACATCTTATTTTGGGATGGCAGGTAGCCTGAAAACTAACTAATAGCCCCTGATAGGCCTACATCTTATTTTGGGGCGGCAGGTAGCCTGAAAACTAACTAATAGCCCCTGATAGGTCTACATCTTATTTTGGGGCGGCAGGTAGCCTGAAAACTAACTAATAGCCCCTGATAGGCCTACATCTTATTTTGGGGAGGCAGGTAGCCTGAAAACTAACTAATAACCCCTGATAGGCCTACATCTTATTTTGGGGAGGCAGGTAGCCTGAAAACTAACTAATAGCCCCTGATAGGCCTACATCTTATTTTGGGGAGGCAGGTAGCCTGAAAACTAACTAATAACCCCTGATAGGCCTACATCTTATTTTGGGGAGGCAGGTAGCCTGAAAACTAACTAATAGCCCCTTATAGGCCTACATCTTATTTTGGGGCAGCAGGTAGCCTGAAAACTAACTAATAGCCCCTGATAGGCCTACATCTTATTTTGGGGCAGCAGGTAGCCTGAAAACTAACTAATAGCCCCTGATAGGCCTACATCTTATTTTGGGGCTGCAGGTAGCCTAGTGGTGTAGGAGCGAACCATTAAGGAGAGCAAAAGCATTAAATATAAATAGGTCTAGTTGCCAGGCTGAAGTAGCAAGGACATGCACATTAAGAGAAGATGACACCCAGGCCACATGACACCCAGACTATGCTCTATGTTTGAAAGAGTACATCAGACCACACGTATATTTATGACAGCTGGACGTACTATGGTCAGCAGGATACAGGAAGAAAGATGGAAACAAGATAACTGATGACTAACAGGTGAAACAGAAGCATTATTTTTAGAACATGGAAGGAGTTCTACCATCATTATAACCAGAAGCAGACATGAGCATTAGTGGGCGTGAACTAGCTCTGAGATGTGAAGAAAATAATGGACAGGTCAAGGGAAGCTGTTTTCATATAGAGGGAGGGGACTCTATACGTTTTGCAAAGACAGAATCCTATAAAGGCAGGACTCTGTAATATGAGAATTTGGTCTCTTTCCATGGAGGGGCTCGGCCCTGTTATTTTTCATTTTACCTTTATTTAACTATGCAAGTCAGTTAAGAACAAATTCTTATTTTCAATGACGGCCTACCAGCCTAGAAACAGTGGGTTAACTGCCTGTTCAGAGGCAGAACGACAGATTTGTACCTTGTCAGCTCGGGGGTTTGAACTTGCAACTTTCCGGTTACTAGTCCAACGCTCTAACCACTAGGCTATTAATAAGTGTGTGACAGGATCCTTCCATGGAGGGGCTCGGCCCTGTCATGTTTGTGATAGGGTCCTTCCATGGAGGGGCCCTGTTATGTTAGTGATAAGGTCCTTCCATGGAGGGGCTCAGCCCTGTTATGTTTGTGATAAGGTCCTTTCATGGAGGGGCTTGGCCCTGTTATGTTAGTGATAGGATCCTTCCATGGAGGGGCCCTGTTATGTTAGTGATAGGGTCCTTCCATGGAGGGGCTCAGCCCTGTCATGTTAGTGATAGGGTCCTTCCATGGAGGGGCTCAGCCCTGTTATGTTTGTGATAGGGTCCTCCCATGGAGGGGCTCGGCCCTGTCATGTTTGTGATAGGGTCCTTCCATGGAGGGGCCCTGTTATGTTAGTGATAAGGTCCTTCCATGGAGGGGCTCAACCCTGTTATGTTAGTGATAAGGTCCTTCCATGGAGGCCCTGTTATGTTTGTGATAGGGTCCTTCCATGGAGGGGCTCGGCCCTGTTAAGTTAGTGATAGGGTCCTTCCATGGAGGGGCTCAGCCCTGTTATGTTAGTGATAAGGTCCTTCCATGGAGGGGCTCAGCCCTGTTATGTTAGTGATAAGGTCCTTCCATGGAGGGGCCCTGTTATGTTAGTGATAGGGTCCTTTCATGGAGAGGCTCAGCCCTGTTATGTTAGTGATAAGGTCCTTCCATGGAGGGGCTCAGCCCTGTTATGTTTGTGATAATGTCCTTCCATGGACGGGCTCAGCCCTGTTATGTTTGTGATAGGGTCCTTCCATGGAGGGGCTCAGCCCTGTTATGTTTGTGATAAGGTCCTTTCATGGAGGGGCTTGGCCCTGTTATGTTAGTGATAGGATCCTTCCATGGAGGGGCTCAGCCCTGTTATGTTTGTGATAAGGTCCTTCCATGGAGGGGCCCTGTTATGTTTGTGATAGGGTCCTTCCATGGAGGGGCTCGTCCCTGTTATGTTAGTGATAAGGTCCTTCCATGGAGGGGCTCAGCCCTGTTATGTTTGTGATAAGGTCCTTCCATGGAGGGGCTCGGCCCTGTTATGTTAGTGATAGGGTCCTTCCATGGAGGGGCTCGGCCCTGTTATGTTTGTGATAAGGTCCTTCCATGGAGGGGCTCGGCCCTGTTATGTTTGTGATAGGGTCCTTCCATGGAGGGGCTCAGCCCTGTTATGTTAGTGATAAGGTCCTTCCATGGAGGCCCTGTTATGTTAGTGATAAGGTCCTTCCATGGAGGGGCTCAGCCCTGTTATGTTTGTGATAAGGTCCTTCCATGGAGGGGCTCGGCCCTGTTATGTTAGTGATAGGGTCCTTCCATGGAGGGGCTCGGCCCTGTTATGTTTGTGATAGGGTCCTTCCATGGAGGGGCTCAGCCCTGTTATGTTTGTGATAAGGTCCTTCCATGGAGGGGCTCAGCCCTGTTATGTTTGTGATAAGGTCCTTCCATGGAGGGGCAATGTTATGTTTGTGATAGGGTCCTTCCATGTAGGGGCTCGGCCCTGTTATGTTAGTGATAAGGTCCTTCCATGGAGGGGCTCAGCCCTGTTATGTTAGTGATAAGGTCCTTCCATGGAGGCCCTGTTATGTTTGTGATAGGGTCCTTCCATGGAGGGGCTCAGCCCTGTTATGTTTGTGATAAGGTCCTTCCATGGAGGCCCTGTTATGTTTGTTATAAGGTCCTTCCATGGAGGGGCTCAGCCCTGTTATGTTAGTGATAAGGTCCTTCCATGGAGGGTCTCAGCCCTGTTATGTTAGTGATAAGGTCCTTCCATGGAGGGTCTCAGCCCTGTTATGTTAGTGATAAGGTCCTTCCATGGAGGGTCTCAGCCCTGTTATGTTAGTGATAAGGTCCTTCCATGGAGAGGCTCAGCCCTGTTATGTTAGTGATAAGGTCCTTCCATGGAGGGTCTCAGCCCTGTTATGTTAGTGATAAGGTCCTTCCATGGAGGGGCTCGGCCCTGTTATGTTAGTGATAAGGTCCTTCCCATGGAGGGGCTCAGCCCTGTTATGTTAGTGATAAGGTCCTTCCATGGAGGGGCTCAGCCCTGTTATTTTAGTGATAAGGTCCTTCCATGGAGGGGCTCAGCCCTGTTATGTTAGTGATAGAGTCCTTCCATGGAGGGGCTCGGCCCTGTTATGTTAGTGATAAGGTCCGTCCATGGAGGGGCTCAGCCCTGTTATGTTAGTGATAGGGTCCTTCCATGGAGGGGCTCAGCCCTGTTATGTTAGTGATAGGGTCCTTCCATGGAGGGGCTCAGCCCTGTTATGTTAGTGATAGGGTCCTTCCATGGAGGGGCTCAGCCCTGTTATGTTAGTGATAAGGTCCTTCCATGGAGAGGCTCAGCCCTGTTATGTTAGTGATAAGGTCCTTCCATGGAGGGTCTCAGCCCTGTTATGTTGGTGATAAGGTCCTTCCATGGAGAGGCTCAGCCCTGTTATGTTAGTGATAAGGTCCTTCCATGGAGGCCCTGTTATGTTAGTGATAAGGTCCTTCCATGGAGGGGCTCAGCCCTGTTATGTTTGTGATAAGGTCCTTCCATGGAGGGGCTCGGCCCTGTTATGTTAGTAATAGGGTCCTTCCATGGAGGGGCTCGGCCCTGTTATGTTTGTGATAGGGTCCTTCCATGGAGGGGCTCAGCCCTGTTATGTTTGTGATAAGGTCCTTCCATGGAGGGGCTCAGCCCTGTTATGTTTGTGATAAGGTCCTTCCATGGAGGGGCCCTGTTATGTTTGTGATAGGGTCCTTCCATGGAGGGGCTCGGCCCTGTTATGTTAGTGATAAGGTCCTTCCATGGAGGGGCTCAGCCCTGTTATGTTAGTGATAAGGTCCTTCCATGGAGGCCCTGTTATGTTTGTGATAAGGTCCTTCCATGGAGAGGCTCAGCCCTGTTATGTTAGTGATAAGGTCCTTCCATGGAGGGGCTCAGCCCTGTTATGTTAGTGATAAGGTCCTTCCATGGAGAGGCTCAGCCCTGTTATGTTAGTGATAAGGTCCTTCCATGGAGGGTCTCAGCCCTGTTATGTTAGTGATAAGGTCCTTCCATGGAGGGTCTCAGCCCTGTTATGTTAGTGATAAGGTCCTTCCATGGAGAGGCTCAGCCCTGTTATGTTGGTGATAAGGTCCTTCCATGGAGGGTCTCAGCCCTGTTATGTTAGTGATAAGGTCCTTCCATGGAGGCCCTGTTATGTTGGTGATAAGGTCCTTCCATGGAGGGTCTCAGCCCTGTTATGTTGGTGATAAGGTCCTTCCATGGAGGGTCTCAGCCCTGTTATGTTGGTGATAAGGTCCTTCCATGGAGGGGCTCGGCCCTGTTATGTTATTGATAAGGTCCTTCCATGGAGGGGCTCAGCCCTGTTATGTTAGTGATAAGGTCCTTCCATGGAGGGGCTCAGCCCTGTTATGTTAGTGATAAGGTCCTTCCATGGAGGGGCTCGGCCCTGTTATGTTAGTGATAAGGTCCTTCCATGGAGGGGCTCAACCCTGTTATGTTAGTGATAGGGTCCTTCCATGGAGGGGCTCGGCCCTGTTATGTTAGTGATAAGGTCCTTCCATGGAGGGGCTCAGCCCTGTTATGTTAGTGATAGGGTCCTTCCATGGAGGGGCTCAGCCCTGTTATGTTAGTGATAGGGTCCTTCCATGGAGGGGCTCAGCCCTGTTATGTTAGTGAAAGGGTCCTTCCATGGAGGGGCTCAGCCCTGTTATGTTAGTGATAAGGTCCTTCCATGGAGAGGCTCAGCCCTGTTATGTTAGTGATAAGGTCCTTCCATGGAGGGGCTCAGCCCTGTTATGTTAGTGATAAGGTCCTTCCATGGAGGCCCTGTTATGTTTGTGATAAGGTCCTTCCATGGAGAGGCTCAGCCCTGTTATGTTAGTGATAAGGTCCTTCCATGGAGGGGCTCAGCCCTGTTATGTTAGTGATAAGGTCCTTCCATGGAGAGGCTCAGCCCTGTTATGTTAGTGATAAGGTCCTTCCATGGAGGGTCTCAGCCCTGTTATGTTAGTGATAAGGTCCTTCCATGGAGGGTCTCAGCCCTGTTATGTTAGTGATAAGGTCCTTCCATGGAGAGGCTCAGCCCTGTTATGTTAGTGATAAGGTCCTTCCATGGAGGGTCTCAGCCCTGTTATGTTAGTGATAAGGTCCTTCCATGGAGGCCCTGTTATGTTGGTGATAAGGTCCTTCCATGGAGGGTCTCAGCCCTGTTATGTTGGTGATAAGGTCCTTCCATGGAGGGGCTCGGCCCTGTTATGTTATTGATAAGGTCCTTCCATGGAGGGGCTCAGCCCTGTTATGTTAGTGATAAGGTCCTTCCATGGAGGGGCTCAGCCCTGTTATGTTAGTGATAAGGTCCTTCCATGGAGGGGCTCGGCCCTGTTATGTTAGTGATAAGGTCCTTCCATGGAGGGGCTCAACCCTGTTATGTTAGTGATAGGGTCCTTCCATGGAGGGGCTCGGCCCTGTTATGTTAGTGATAAGGTCCTTCCATGGAGGGGCTCAGCCCTGTTATGTTAGTGATAGGGTCCTTCCATGGAGGGGCTCAGCCCTGTTATGTTAGTGATAGGGTCCTTCCATGGAGGGGCTCAGCCCTGTTATGTTAGTGAAAGGGTCCTTCCATGGAGGGGCTCAGCCCTGTTATGTTAGTGATAAGGTCCTTCCATGGAGAGGCTCAGCCCTGTTATGTTAGTGATAAGGTCCTTCCATCGAGGGTCTCAGCCCTGTTATGTTAGTGATAAGGTCCTTCCATGGAGAGGCTCAGCCCTGTTATGTTAGTGATAAGGTCCTTCCATGGAGGGGCTCAGCCCTGTTATGTTAGTGATAATGTCCTTCCATGGAGGGCCTGTTATGTTAGTGATAAGGTCCTTCCATGGAGAGGCTCAGCCCTGTTATGTTAGTGATAAGGTCCTTCCATGGAGGGGCTCAGCCCTGTTATGTTAGTGATAGGGTCCTTCCATGGAGGGGCTCAGCCCTGTTATGTTAGTGATAAGGTCCTTCCATGGAGGGGCTCAGCCCTGTTATGTTAGTGATAATGTCCTTCCATGGAGGGCCTGTTATGTTAGTGATAAGGTCCTTCCATGGAGAGGCTCAGCCCTGTTATGTTAGTGATAAGGTCCTTCCATGGAGGGTCTCAGCCCTGTTATGTTGGTGATAAGGTCCTTCCATGGAGGGGCTCAGCCCTGTTATGTTGGTGATAAGGTCCTTCCCTAGAGGGGCTCAGCCCTGTTATGTTGGTGATAAGGTCCTTCCATGGAGGGGCTCAGCCCTGTTATGTTAGTGATAGGGTCCTTCCATGGAGGCCCTGTTATGTTTGTGATAGGGTCCTTCCATGGAAAGGCTCAGTGTATATTGAATTCACAAGTTCTTGTAAGAGTGTTATATTTCTGAGACGATTCTCCACGACAGATGTTAGACTAGCAGGTGTCCACATACTTTTGGTCATGTAGTGTATGTAGCCTAATCTAAATCAGATAAAATCAAATGTTATTGGTCACAATGTCAGAGTGGCATAGACTAAGATACAGTAGAATAGTATAGAATACAGTATATACATATGAGATGAGTAATGCTTAGACTAAGATACAGTAGAATAGTATAGAATACAGTATATACATATGAGATGAGTAATGCCAGATATTTATAGCCCCGGCCAGATTCTTTTCACAACATTTCCAACAGAGACCATCAGGTTGGTCGGCATGATTAGTGATCATACTGTAGCTCAAACCTACTGTGACTGTTGAATGTCTGACGACGACCTAACTTTATAATAGTTTGTAGCCTACCTACCAGAATCTACCCGTCTTTCCTTCAAATCAACACATTTATCTGTCTTCTAATGCAGTGGTGTAAAGTACTTCAGTAAAATACTTTAAAGTACTACTTCAGTAGTTTTTGTGGGGAATCTGTCCTTTACTTTAATATTTATATTTTTAACAACTGTTACTTTTACTTCACTACATTCATAAATAAAATGATGTACTTTTTACTCCGAACATTTTCCCTGACAGACAAAAGTACTCCTTACATTTTGAATGCTCAGCAGGACAGGAAATGGACTCACTAAACACAAATGCTTTGTTTTTAAATTATGTCTGAGTGTTGGAGTGTGACCCTGGCTATCCGTATATTAAAATAACATGGAAATTGTGCAGTCTGGTTTGATTAATAAAAGGAATTTAAATTATTACTACTTTACTTTTACCTTTGATACTTAATTATATGTAAAACCAAATACTTGTAGACTTTTCCTGAAGTAGTATTTTACTGGGTGATTTTCACTTTTACTGAAGTCATTTTCTATGAAGGAATCTTTACTTTTACTCCAGTTTGAGAACTGAGTTCTGTTTCCACCACTGTTCTAACGTTCCATATGAGACACAGTTTCAACAGACATTCTGGAACTGAGTTCTGTTTCCACCGCTGTTCTAACGTTCCATATGAGTCACAGTTTCAACAGACATTCTGGAACTGAGTTCTGTTTCCACCACTGTTCTAACGTTCCATATGAGACAGTTTCAACAGACATTCTGGAACTGAGTTCTGTTTCCACCACTGTTCTAACGTTCCATATGAGACACAGTTTCAACAGACATTCTGGAACTGAGTTCTGTTTACACCACTGTTCTAACGTTCCATATGAGACACAGTTTCAACAGACATTCTGGAACTGAGTTCTGTTTCCACCACTGTTCTAACGTTCCATATGAGACACAGTTTCAACAGACATTCTGGAACTGAGTTCTGTTTCCACCACTGTTCAAACGTTCCATATGAGACACAGTTTCAACAGACATTCTGGAACTGAGTTCTGTTTCCACCACTGTTCTAACGTTCCATATGAGACACCGTTTCAACAGACATTCTGGAACTGAGTTCTGTTTCCACCACTGTTCTAACGTTCCATATGAGACACAGTTTCAACAGACATTCTGGAACTGCGTCGGCTACAAAGTTACTTTCAGTTTCATATGAGGAAATAAAGTAACGGTCACTGGGTGAATTCGTTTTGCATTGCCCGGCTCCCCGGGTGAGCAGAGTTTGCGCATTTTAGACCATTCCATTGGTCCTTAAAATAAATGTCCACCCACCTGTAGCACCGGGCCATGCAAAACAAACTTCCCACTGTCGCAGAGACACAGAGTTCTAATCCCAGACGCGTTTCTTCAAGACATCTCTCTTACATTATTTTTGATAAACATATAATTTACTCAATACCAAGTTTAGCTGTGTATATCCTCCAAAATGTGGGTTACTGTAGGACTTTAATAATTGTAAGCAGTCCTACAAACCCAAAAGGTTTTAATTTGAGAATGTTCATTTGTTTGCCTCAAATATGAAACTGTCTTCAAATATGTGATGATTAGTTGAATCAGGTGTGTAAGTGCTGGTAAGAACAAAAGGATGGAGAAACCCTGAGATAAACATAAAACCATATCATTGAAAAGCTCCTCCACCATCTTTACCAGACGTGTTACTGATAACATGTAGGACTACTGATTAGTTTACACTTTGAAAACTGCTGTCTGTCAGCAACTCAGCTCAAGTAGCAGTTCCACTAACTAGTAATATCTCATTCCAGGTATTCATTCTCTTACTCTGTCCATTGGAATAGATTATTGTTCAGAAATACTTACTTTATTTTTCAATAATCTCCATGTAGTGTTTTCTGCTCTGTCGTCTCAAAATGGATCCTGAACAAAACAACAACTTTACTTTCTGTTTCAGCTCACCCGCCTCCCCACCCTGATAATAAATTGTTATATTGGTATCTTCCACTAGATGGCAGTAAACACCTGCTGTAACTAGACTTTACAACTCTGTGTTATGTTTCATACAGGCAGTGTCCCAGAGTTGGAGTGTTGATCTAGGATCAGGTCCCCCTATCCATCTAATCTGATTCATTATGATCTAGGATCAGGTCCCCCTGTCCATCTAATCTGATTCATTATGATCTAGGATCAGGTCCCCCTCTTCATGTAATCTGATTCATTATGATCTAGGATCAGGTCCCTCCTCTCCATTTAATCTGATTCATTATGATCTAGGATCAGGTCCCTTCTCTCCATGTAATCTGATTCATTATGATCTAGGATCAGGTCCCCCCTCTCCATGTAATCTGATTCATTATGATCTAGGATCAGGTCCCCTCTCCATGTAATCTGATTCATTATGATCTAGGATCAGGTCCCCCCTCTCCATGTAATCTGATTCATTATGATCTAGGATCAGGTCCCCCCTCTCCATGTAATCTGATTCATTATGATCTAGGATCAGGTCCCCTCTCCATGTAATCTGATTCATTATGATCTAGGATCAGGTCCCTCCTCTCCATGTAATCTGATTCATTATGATCTAGGATCAGGTCTCCTCTCCATGTAATCTGATTCATTATGATCTAGGATCAGGTCTCCTCTCCATGTAATCTGATTCATTATGATCTAGGATCAGGTCCTCCTCTCCATGTAATCTGATTCATTATGATCTAGGATCAGGTCCCCCCTCTCCATGTAATCTGATTCATTATGATCTAGGATCAGGTCTCCTCTCCATGTAATCTGATTCATTATGATCTAGGATCAGGTCCCTCCTCTCCATGTAATCTGATTCATTATGATCTAGGATCAGGTCCCTTCTCTCCATGTAATCTGGTTCATTATGATTGTTTTGTCTCATGACTCTTTATATTCATGTAGCCTGGGGGAAATGTAGCTGTATTGAAATCACCTTGTTTTATAACCTTCTTTGTTGCTCAGTGGTGCTTCAGTTGTCCTGACCACGTCCAATTCTTTCACACAGTAATGCTCCAGCATCCACTCAGAGATTATGCATCTAATGCCTTCCTCAAATACTGCAGAGTTGTTAAGCAAGTCCCTGAGATCGTCCTGTTCAACCACATGTATTAGTTTATTTGTCAGATGAAACCTGAGGGGACTGTAGTGGGTCATAATGCATCAACATGGTTCTGAGGTCCTCAACAATGTTATTCTGTACCGTAGCTGGGATGCAGTGTTCTTTCCTGCTTTACTAAATAACAAGACAGATATTGTTTTAGAGACGTTCAATTAGCTGCTCAGTATTGATCTCTGTGTCTTGAACATATTCAGCCTCTGGCAGACTCTCTACGTCGCTCATGTCATCTTCAATGGGATCAGTCCCAGTCTCAAATTCATCACGAGGGCAATTCTCATCTAAGTTGGCTCTTTAAAGCTCTGTGTGGTTTTGGTAGATGTGTGACCGATAGAAGCTGAAACATCTATTTGTTTTCCCACACCCATTAACTCCACAGGTAGTTAGAACATGTGGTTCATGCTGGTGATAGAGGCCAATATGTGTGAGTGGTCTGGACACAGAGAATGTTTGCTCGTTGCAAAGTGGACAATAGAATAGAGATGGCATTCTTCAGAAAGACTGTGAACCTTGGAATGATGGAATGGAATCATGGAGATCATTGGTACTCAGCCACTTGTAGACATCATCAAGGGACCAGTCTTCCACAGCCACACTCTAATTCAGGTTGACACTAAAAGCAGAAGTGAAATGTATTAGTGTTGAGGCTAAAACAAAACCTATCCCACTCTCTCCAGACAACCACCTTTCCTCCTAATTAGTATTCATGGTTGTTCCATAACGAAGCAGAGCTTGTCAGGAAAGGTGAAGATGTCTGTCTCTTATTTATCTGACTCCATGTTTCTTAGTTTGGGACATTATGGGATTCTGCAGTCCCACATTTAAGTGTTGACTCAGATAATATGATGCTCCAAATGGGGCATTGAGTTCTTCTTCCATGTCGACCCAAAGTGTCCTGTTAGAGTTGTAGGTAAAGAGCCTATCAGGGCAGTTATAAAGTCTTCTTGATATAATTGTCCTGTTAGAGTTGTAGGTAAAGAGCCTATCAGGGCAGTTATAAAGTCTTCTTGATATAATTGTCCTATTAGAGTTGTCAATAAAGAGCCTATCAGGGCAGTTATAAAGGCTTCTTGATATAATTGTCCTATTAGAGTTGTCAGTAAAGAGCCTATCAGGGCAGTTATAAAGTCTTCTTGATATAATTGTCCTATTAGAGTTGTCAATAAAGAGCCTAACAGGGCAGTTATCAAGTCTTCTTGATATAATTGTCCTATTAGAGTTGTCAGTAAAGAGCCTATCAGGGCAGTTATAAAGTCTTCTTGATATAATTGTCCTATTAGAGTTGTCAATAAAGAGCCTATCAGGGCAGTTATAAAGTCTTCTTGATATAATTACATGTTGGGGAGCTTTAATCCTCCCTTCTAAGTCTTTGTCTGTAAACTAGCTTGGTTCATCCTGGTCCTTTTAATAGTCCACATTAATCATGTTGTCTCTGGTGTTAATAAAGGAGTAGGCAGGTATGGACAGTGGAAACATTAATCATGTTGTCTCTGGTGTTAAAGGAGTAGGCAGGTATGGACAGTGGAAAAATTAATCATGTTGTCTCTGGTGTTAAAGGAGTAGGCAGGTATGGACAGTGGAAACATTAATCATGTTGTCTCTGGTGTTAAAGGAGTAGGCAGGTATGGACAGTGGAAACATTAATCATGTTGTCTCTGGTGTTAAAGGAGTAGGCAGGTATGGACAGTGGAAACATTAATCATGTTGTCTCTGGTGTTAAAGGAGTAGGCAGGTATGGACAGTGGAAACATTAATCATGTTGTCTCTGGTGTTAAAGGAGTAGGCAGGTATGGACAGTGGAAACATTAATCATGTTGTCTCTGGTGTTAAAGGAGTAGGCAGGTATGGACAGTGGAAACATTAATCATGTTGTCTCTGGTGTTAAAGGAGTAGGCAGGTATGGACAGTGGAAACATTAATCATGTTGTCTCTGGTGTTAAAGGAGTAGGCAGGTATGGACAGTGGAAACATTAATCATGTTGTCTCTGGTGTTAAAGGAGTAGGCAGGTATGGACAGTGGAAACATTAATCATGTTGTCTCTGGTGTTAAAGGAGTAGGCAGGTATGGACCGTGGAAACATGAATCATGTTGTCCAGATGAATCATTTTTTCTTAGCTGTTTATATTGACATTACACTGTGTATCTCTGATAATGGCCCTTACTGATCATAGAGCTGTGTATCTCTGATAATGGCCCTTACTGATCATAGAGCTGTTTATATTGACATTACACTGTTTATCTCTGATAATGGCCCTTACTGATCATAGAGCTGTGTATCTCTGATAATGGCCCTTACTGATCATAGAGCTGTTTATATTGACATTACACTGTTTATCTCTGATAATGACCCTTACTGATCATAGAGCTGTTTATCTCTGATAATGGCCCTTACTGATCATAGAGCTGTTTATACTGACATTACACTGTGTATCTCTGATAATGGCCCTGGCAGAGCATCCTATTGGAAACTTAATAGCTCTATATTAAAACATGAGTTGGTCCAGATGGAGATAAACAATGTAATTAAACACTTCAGGAACAACGCTATGAATAACAATTCATACCGTAATAACTGGGAGCTTTTTAAGGTTGGAAAATATGCAAGAAAACATGAGAGTTTTGTTGTCAAGACCAGGAGAGCTGAAGAAGAAAGTGTAATTACAAAGATCACCTGTCTTGTTCAAAAGCCTGTTGAAAGTCTTTCAGAGGAGGATACATCTGTTCTGTTTGATCTACAACACCAGTTGGATGATATGTATAAACTGAAAGCAGACGGAACCTTAGTCAGATGTAGGTAGAAATGGAGGAGGATAAATCTGTTCTGTTTGATCTACATCACCAGTTGGATGATATGTATAAACTGAAAGCTGACGGAACCTTTGTCAGATGTAGGTAGAAATGGAGGAGGATAAATCTGTTCTGTTTGATCTACAACACCAGTTGGATGATATGTATAGTCAGATGTAGGTAGAAATGGAGGAGGATAAATCTGTTCTGTTTGATCTACAACACCAGTTGGATGATATGTATAGTCAGATGTAGGTAGAAATGGAGGAGGATGGACAAAATATATCAGATTTTTTTTCAGGTTAGAAAAATACCACTCTAAAAATAATACAATTCAGCATTTAAATATGACTGGTCTCATCACAGATGATCCCACATTAATCTCCATCTTCAGTTGCATCTTCTACAGTATTGTGAGGTGTCCTCAACTCTTTTGTTTTGATTATCTGGGGGGTGTGAAATCAGTTGGTGAGGCTGACAGGGAACAGTGTCATGACCCTGTTATAGTTGAACACATCATTTATTCTATTGAACAACTTAAAAATAATAAGTCTCCTGGGACTGATGGTATATCTGCTGAGTTTTACACAACTGTTTACAGAACAGTTAGTCCCTTTTCTGTTGGAGGTCTCCTGGGACTGATGGTGTATCTGCTGAGTTTCACACAACTGTTTACAGAACAGTTAGTCCCTTTTCTGTTGGAGGTCTCCTGGGACTGATGGTATATCTGCTGAGTTTTACACAACTGTTTACAGAACAGTTAGTCCCTTTTATGTTGGAGGTCTCCTGGGACTGATGGTGTATCTGCTGAGACTGATGGTGTATCTCCTGGGACTGATGGTGTATCTGCTGAGTTTTACACAACTGTTTACAGAACAGTTAGTCCCTTTTCTGTTGGAGGTCTCCTGGGACTGATGGTATATCTCCTGGGACTGATGGTATATCTGCTGAGTTTTACACAACTGTTTACAGAACAGTTAGTCCCTTTTCAGTTGGAGGTCTCCTGGGACTGATGGTGTATCTGCTGAGACTGATGGTATATCTCCTGGGACTGATGGTGTATCTCCTGGGACTGATGGTGTATCTCCTGGGACTGATGGTGTATCTCCTGAGACTGATGGTATATCTCCTGGGACTGATGGTGTATCTGCTGGGACTGATGGTATATCTCCTGGGACTGATGGTGTATCTGCTGAGACTGATGGTGTATCTCCTGAGACTGATGGCATATCTGTTGGGACTGATGGTTTATCTGCTGAGACTGATGGTGTATCTCCTGGGACTGATGGTTTATCTGCTGAGACTGATGGTATATCTGCTGGGACTGATGGTATATCTCCTGGGACTGATGGTGTATCTCCTGGGACTGATGGTGTATCTGCTGAGACTGATGGTGTATCTCCTGAGACTGATGGTATATCTGCTGAGACTGATGGTATATCTGCTGAGACTGATGGTGTATCTCCTGGGACTGATGGTGTATCTCCTGAGACTGATGGTATATCTGCTGAGACTGATGGTGTATCTCCTGGGACTGATGGTGTATCTCCTGGGACTGATGGTGTATCTGCTGGGACTGATGGTGTATCTCCTGGGACTGATGGTGTATCTCCTGGGACTGATGGTGTATCTCCTGGGACTGATGGTGTATCTCCTGAGTTTTACACAACTGTTTACAGAACAGTTAGTCTCTTTTCAGTTGGAGGTATTTTCTGAAAGTGTTGCAGGAATTAAATTCCTCTGTTTTAACACCCAATTAAAATTAAATACTCTGTCAATTCATAAGGATTTGTATGACCCTTATTTTATAGTAATGGACAGAGCCCAGACTAAGCATTCTAGCCAGTCTGGCGATATAGTTCATTAATTTCTACCAAGGAACAGACAGTCATTGTTCTAATTCTTGATTATATTTACACACATTATATTCAGTACTAAGATTAAAAAGAAAATTCATACATATACAGTAACATAATAGTATTCTGATTAGTGCATATACAGTAACATAATAGTATTCTGATTAGTTACATATACAGTAACATAATAGTATTCTGATTAGTACATATACAGTAACATAATAGTATTCTGATTAGTACATATACAGTAACATAATAGTATTCTGATTAGTACATATACAGTAACATAATAGTATTCTGATTAGTACATATACAGTAACATAATAGTATTCTGATTAGTACATATACAGTAACATAATAGTATTCTGATTAGTACATATACAGTAACATAATAGTATTCTGATTAGTACATATACAGTAACATAATAGTATTCTGATTAGTACATATACAGTAACATAATAGTATTCTGATTAGTACATATACAGTAACATAATAGCATTCTGATTAGTACATATACAGCAACATAATAGTATTCTGATTAGTACATATACAGTAACATAATAGTATTCTGATTAGTACATATACAGTAACATAATAGTATTCTGATTAGTACATATACAGTAACATAATAGTATTCTGATTAGTACATATACAGTAACATAATAGTATTCTGATTAGTACATATACAGTAACATAATAGTATTCTGATTAGTACATATACAGTAACATAATAGTATTCTGATTAGTCAGTCCTGATTGAAATGTATAAATAATTAGTAATTATTGATACAAATTCCCTTAAAATATCCACCCTTTGATTAAATATTATACATCCAATCACACATGTAGTTATATTACAATATTAAAAAGCCTATTTCTATTTTTACTAGAAATATTTATTGTTATCAAAACATCACCTAAACATAACCCAACACTTGTTATCAAAACATCACCTAAACATAACCCACTACTTGCATTCGCCATGACTGTTTCTTAGGCCTACATCAGAATCATAACTCTTCTTATCAGGAATTTCGTTACAATCTTCATAAAAAAAACAGTCTAATAATGAAACAAGATACAACCTAACCTCCCTAAACATCAAAAATGGTCTCATCAAATATAAATTCCACGCAAATGAAGGATCCAGATTCGTCCACTTGTTCTGTAGACATGCATTCAGCACTCCACGGGTCAGAACCTGGAATCCCCTGGTACCTCACCATCTATTGCCATCGATTTCACTGATTTGTCCGGAGCTGTGTTATTTGGGATGTAAGCACAAACATGGTCCCGAAAATCACGCATACTTCTCCCTTTTCAGCCAATAACATATCTAATGCAATTCTATTCTGCCAAGCCATCAGGCTGGTTGCTTCAGTCTGTTCTGCAAAACCTTTAATAGCATCTCTGGTACAATTGGTAAAACGCTGTTGATTATAATAAATATAATTAATCCAGTCCACGTTCTTATTGAGAGTAGACCACCTGGAAATGCTTAACTCTAATCCTGCTAGGATCTGATTTCTTGCTTTGAACTCATCTGGCACCCCCCGTGGAACCCCAATGTTATCAATGTATACTTTGTCATCAAAGACTCAGATGGAGTAGCTCTTTTCTCCCGTTTGGCTAAACTTCATGTCTTGGTATTGAATGAGTGTGAAAGGCATTCCCAAATGTACAAGGGAGCATAATCCTGTCCAATCTGCCGGTAAAACCTCGCCCTGACATCATTTCCCAAGAGTATTGTACCGGGCCAAACGGAAATAATCTCCTCCGGTCACTGTAAAGGGAGGAACCTGTGGATATAAATAGTGCAAATCAATGCAACTGTCATTATCTGGCATTACTGCTTTCGTGAACAGCTTTACCATACTGGCCTAACCTCCTCTACCCGGAACCGTACTAGGGTGTCGACCAAGACCTGGTCATATCCATCATATCACAACCCTAGATCCTCCTTCATTACTGTTTAAAGGGTAAGGTGTATCTTTATGCAATACATCCCTCTCTCTGGATTACAGTCAAAAACTCTCACCTTCACTATACTCCACCTCCTTCCATACTGGTGAGTGGATTCATATAGCCCTCTCTCTCCATATGAGCTATGACCTGTGTCCATGATCAATATGGGGACCTGCACCGATATATACCATAATGTCTCAGAGTCCTAGACTGCCATGTAGTTAGGGACCCCATTTGGTCTACATAAAACTCCACTGAGACATCCTTCCCAACCTCTACTCTAACTTCCTGTCTACCCAGATCTAGGGATCTCTTATGCTTGTTTTGGAACAAAATCCTCATCGTATAAACCATGGGTCAAATTACCACTCTCCGCATACTCAGGTAGGACGTGCTGTATCAGGAATATGGCACCCACGATAAGACAGCTCAGACGAACAGCTTCCATGTGAAGCACCACCCTCTCCCCGAGAACACATCACTAGCAAGAGCCAGACACACCTTCACTTCTATGAACAAAAACAGGGGTGAAAAGACAGGAAGGATTTTCTTCATTCGAGCGATGGCCCCCGGAATTCTGTTAATTCCAGTTCTCCTCTCAAACACTGTTTATTGTTCGACAGTGTCACTGTGTCTTACCCTCCCGCCGTGCGATATGAATCCGGGTAGCTCTTTCAGCTAGCTGTCACCAGGAGTCCTTGGTATGGTCCCCCCAACAAGCCTCTGGGACTGGATTGAGTGACTTCACCTGTAGTTCACCTGTAATGCATAAAATCCTTGACATACAGGCTTGGTTAACAAACAGTTTCTAATATGTTTTATCTGATTATATCTTTAACTTCTAGGCCTATTTGTTAGCTAAACATTTTTTTATTTTTTTTATTATTAGTTTATTATCCAATAGGCCACTAATTTACCCATCCCCCTTTTGATACCTGACTCTGCCCAGGTAACAACCTTATCTACCCTAAATAATGACTTAGGTAGGATTAGTAAATTATCCTTATATTCTTACATTATCATGTATGTCCAATTCTCCCTTGGGCATCCATTCTTATCAATCCTGTATCAATTATCTGGCAAATGTCTTATCTAGTTTAAGAAGTATTTGTGCTAAGCGTCTCACTGTTTGACTTTATCTAAAATCATTGATTTTAGAAAAAACATGTCTATAAGTGGCAATCTCTAAAGTCCTTACATTTCCTTAATCAATCTGTCTTAATCCTTACAATAATTCTAAATCATCACAGATGTCATATATTCCTGTTAAATTTAGTAATATTTAAAAAACTCCTAATAGTCAAACAGAGCCAAAACAAATCCTAACCATATCAAAGTCCTTCCCACACTAATAAGCTCTTTCCTTCAGAGATCCTTAGTATTCTATCTGACAATAACATGAATTTAATATATGTTGCATAGTGTGGAATACCTTATCTACAGTAATTTATCACCCCTAAGAACTGAAACTTATTTTTCTATGTAATTTCCTGCCCTATTGGCTTAATTCGGTGTCCTGTCCAAACCTCAAAGGACCATGTTTTATCTCCCCCTATTTATTCTCAATGATAAATAGGATTATTTTCTGTTGTAATACCAAATCAATAATAGCCAATTCGAAAACTTCACTGCTAATATTGTAAAACAGAATCCTGAAACACTTTCTCATCAGTGATTCAAACAATAATTCTAACCCCAAACTAAAACTCCATTATAATTAATTGACCTTAAAACTAGTAACTCAATATGACCACATTCATTATACCAATGACTCTCCCCTGAGGCTGATCAGACCTCAGAAGAT
Source organism: Oncorhynchus mykiss (assembly GCF_013265735.2). NCBI lineage: Eukaryota > Metazoa > Chordata > Actinopteri > Salmoniformes > Salmonidae > Oncorhynchus > Oncorhynchus mykiss. The sequence continues at coordinate 102,723,684 of NC_048576.1, forward strand.
AGCCATGATAAGGTCAATAAGTCAACCCACCCTTGTATAGTCATGTTCCATACTACATTAGACATATTAAAGAACCCTTTATCCTTAAAATAAAAAAATTAACTTGTGTAATTAAAACTCATAAAATAAAAACTCATAAAGTTCCATATGTGAGCGTGCCTCTTTAAAATACCTTTGCACAATAACAAATAGTCCTAACAAATGTTTTATGTGTATGTATTTGCAAACCTTAATGATTAAACAACTTAATAAACTTCCAGGCCTTTTTCAATTTGGTCGTTTATTCCCTCAATCTCCCCCACTCTCCCCAAGATTATAATCCCAGGAAACGTCTAAAAGTGAGACACCTAAACATCAATTTTCCCAGAAGAACACAACACGCCTAACTAGCATTCACTATGCTACTTCGATTCAGAAACTCAAAAGTGAACTATAAACTAAACCTAATGATAATTCCCCTTTGACTCAAATCATTAATCATAAGTTTTAAACAACGTCTATGTATATGTTTACTTAAATGAACATGCTACCCTTAGATACAATTAACCAGATAACATTATTATCCAATGTATTACTTTTTCCCTCTGCCGCAAATGTCGTACATTTCTCAGGGTAAGAAATCTGTAATTTAATCCCAGATATTTAATAAAAATGTAAACTCATTCTCCCATGGCTCCTTTAATTTACTTATTTTAGATAACTTCCATCCATCCCGGAATAAGGAATTCTACTTAAACACACCAGAATACAATGTTTAATTAAGTTAAATCATTTAGTCCATAATGTTGCTTGATCAGTGGTTATGCTGTTAGCAGGACAAAATGAGTCTACATGAAAAGTGGAATAATGTTAAAGCCTCGGCCCCTTTTCGCCTAAAATGACATACCCAAATCTAACTGCCTGTAGCTCAGGCCCTGAAGCAACGATATGCATATTATTGGTAAGAAAAAACTTTGAAGTTGTGAAAGGAATGTAGGAGAATATAACATATTAGATCAACTGTTTTTTTGCATTTTTTTTGTACCATCATCTTTGAAATGCAAGAGAAAGTTCATTATGTATTATTCCAGCCCAGGTGTAATTTTGATGTTGGCCACTAGATGGCAGAAGTGTATGTGCAAAGTTTCAGACTGATCCAATGAACCATTGCATTTCTGTTTCAAATTTTGTATCAAGACTGCCCAAATGTGCCTAATTGACAACAATTTTGGACCCCCTTGTGGCCCCCTTAAATGTGGAGTATGAAATAATTATTACGATATGACAACAATAATGTCTAACGTAACTGGCCCCTCTAACAGTACAACTGGCCCCAGCTTGGCCCCCCCAGTTGAAACGGTCTAGAACCACCAGTGAAGAATATGTGAATAAACATTTGAACGTATCTATTTTTCTGTTCAGGAAAAAATGGTCATGTCTATAAAACAACAATCTAAAATAGTCAATGGGTGATGAACATGTTTTATTTGACTACATTAAACATTAACATACGACACAAAGGATGTATTCATCATAACTGGACCAGTTTGCCCCATTCTGTGTATTATTCAGTAATATATACATAAAAGGTGGGAAACCAAAGTCAATCTAGCCCAGTCTTCTGCTATGCAAATCATTACAGAGTTTAAGACTAAAGTATATGGAATGGAATGGGCAATTCATTAACGCATATATTTGTACACTGCATGTTTTGCATTAGATATATTAGACATCAGCAAACAACAAGAAAGGGAAATACATGTTTATAATGTTTATAATGTAGCACAGTTTTGTCCAGGCAATTCTGTTATCTAGCATTATCAGGGTTGGGTGAATGAGCCCCTTTACATACATCTCATTCTCAACTGACTAGAAAGAGTGTTTTGCCTGAGAACTAAGTCAGCACTAGCACTGTCCCTAGAACTGTCTTTAGCAATGTCCCTAGAACTGCCCCTAGCACTGTCCCTAGAACTGCCCCTAGCACTGTCCCTAGAACTGTCCCTCGCACTCTCCCTAGAACTGCCCCTAGCACTGTCCCTAGAACTGTCTTTAGCACTGTCCCTAGAACTGCCCCTAGCACTGTCCCTAGAACTGTCCCTAGCACTGTCCCTAGAACTGTCCCTAGAACTGTCCCTAGCACTGTCCCTAGCACTGTCCCTAGAACTGTCCCTAGAACTGTCCCTAGAACTGTCCGTAGCACTGTCCCTAGCACTGTCCCTAGAACTGTCCCTAGAACTGTCCCTAGAACTGTCCCTATAACTGTCCGTAGAACTGTCCCTAGCACTGTCCCTAGAACTGCCCCTAGCACTGTCCCTAGCACTGTCCCTAGAACTGCCCCTAGCACTGTCCCTAGAACTGTCCCTAGAACTGTCCCTAGAACTGCCCCTAGCACTGTCCCTAGAACTGTCCCTAGAACTGTCACTAGCACTGTCCCTAGAACTGTCCCTAGCACTGTCCCTATATAGCGCTGTCACTAGCACTGTAACTATATAGCACTGTCCCTGGCACTTTCCCTATATAGCACTGTCACTAGCACTATCCCTATATAGCACTGTCACTAGCACTGTCCCTATATAGCGCTGTCACTAGCACTATCCCTATATAGCACTGTCACTAGCACTGTCCCTATATAGCGCTGTCACTAGCACTGTAACTATATAGCACTGTCCCTGGCACTTTCCCTATATAGCACTGTCACTAGCACTGTAACTATATAGCACTGTCACTAGCACTGTCCCTATTTAGCACTGTCACTAGCACTGTAACTATATAGCACTGTCACTAGCACTGTAACTATATAGCACTGTCACTAGCACTGTAACTATATAGCACTGTCCCCATATAGCACTGTAACTATATAGCACTGTCACTGGCACTGTCCCTATATAGCACTGTCCCTATATAGCACTGTCACTAGCACTGTACCTATATAGCACTGTCCGTCCCTATATAGCACTGTCCCTATATAGCACTGTCCCCATATAGCACTGTCCCTATATATCACTGTCACTAGCACTGTAACTATATAGCACTGTCACTAGCACTGTAACTCTATAGCACTGTCACTAGCACTGTAACTATATAGCACTGTAACTATATAGCATTGTCACTAGCACTGTAACTATATAGCACTGTCACTAGCACTGTCCCTATACTGCACTGTCACGAGCACTGTCCCCATATAGCACTGTCCCTATATAGCACTGTCCCTATATAGCACTGTCACTAGCACTGTAACTATATAGCACTGTCACTAGCACTGTAACTATATAGCACTGTAGCTATATAGCACTGTCACTAGCACTGTAACTATATAGCACTGTCACTAGCACTGTCCCTATACAGCACTGTCACGAGCACTGTCCCCATATAGCACTGTCCCTATATCGCACTGTCCCTATATAGCACTGTCACTAGCACTGTAACTATATAGCACTGTCACTAGCACTGTAACTATATAGCACTGTCACTAGCACTGCCCCTATATAGCACTGTCCCTATATAGCACTGTCCCTATATAGCACTGTCACTAGCACTGTAACTATATAGCACTGTCACTAGCACTGTAACTATATAGCATTGTCACTAACACTGTCACCATATAGCACTGTCAAGAGCACTGTCCCCATATAGCACTGTCACGAGCACTGTCCCCCTATAGCACTGTCACGAGCACTGTCCCCATATAGCACTGTCAAGAGCACTGTCTCCATATAGCACTGTCACTAGCACTGTCCCCATATAGCACTGTCACTAGCACTGTCCCTATATAGCACTGTCCCAATATAGCACTGTCCTCATATAGCACTGTCCCCATATAGCACTGTCCCCATATAGCACTTTCCCCATATAGCACTGTCCCTATATAGCACTGTCCCCATATAGCACTGTCACTAGCACTGTCCCTGTATAGAGTTCTTTATGGCATTCACTACTTCTTCTGCTTCCTCTAGTGTTAAAAACTCACCCTGGAGAAAAGGTCTGATACCCTCACATGCATGGAGTCTCTCCTTTAATACTCCCTCTTCAACTTGGAGGGTGCGGTCAGCTGGCAGATGGAATGCCAGGGTCACATTGTCCCACATGAAATACTCAAAACCACGTCCAAGTTCTTCTGTTTCAACTGTTCCACTCTCTCTGTTGATGATCAGCTTCTTTGTATGGGTTTCACATATTGCTTCTGCACGCCAGACAATTTGACCATCTTTATAAATGCATATTGCCTTATCATTCTCATCAGCAAGAAGTGGGTACTCATCAAACTCTGTCACATCTGGACCGTGGACAACCACAACGTACATGATCTCCTGCTTGTAAACCACGGTTTCAAAGACTCTCAGGACAGGCTTCTCTCCCTCACAGATCTGCTCTGTGTACATCTGCATGAGATCCTCCAAGGGGAAGGTAAACTTAAAGTTCCCGTACCGAGATCCCTTTTGGAAGACAGGGGAGGTGGTGAATTCCTTCAGGAATGGATTGTGTCTTTGTTCTTCACCCGTTGTTGGGTCAAAGGAAAGCTGTTCCTTTTCAATGAAGCGATTCTCTGCTGCCTCAATTTCCCCTTCTGTAATGTGAAGAGCCCACCATGTGAAACCCCCTGTTTGCCCTGCTGTAAATCCACTCAGATCCATGATTCCTGTCAGGCCTGTTGGAGTGGTTACATGACAGACTGTGTCCACGTGAAATTCCGCTCTATCAGCTTTGGGGTACAGTGGAATGTCTTTTGAAATAAGACGTCTACAACTTAGTGGGGTCTCCATTTTCAAGGTTTCTATACTCTGATGCTCCCCGCGGAAAAAGGTCTCCGTTATTCCTCTTTGGTTTTGTCGCTGCATTTTCTTTCCCTGAAAAGATGAAAGTTGACAGTCAGATGAGTCGTGTGTCTCTTTATTTAACTAGATTGTTTGCACAACATCATTATGTTGTTATATTTAAACCCACTTTGACTGACTGGACCTGAATGTTTCTACCACTAACCTCACACCTGTTTTGAAAATATGATTTTTACTGTTCTCCTTCATCTAAGATCAAGCACACTTGACTGTCCTCTATTCAGTTGTCTGTCTCCCTCATGTTGTCTGTCTCCCTCATGTTGTCTGTCTCCCTCATGTTGTCTGTCTCCCTCATGTTGTCTGTCTCCCTCATGTTGTCTGTCTCCCTCATGTTGTCTTTCTCCCTCATGTTGTCTTTCTCCCTCATGTTGTCTGTCTCCCTCATGTTGTCTGTCTCCCTCATGTTGTCTGTCTCCCTCATGTTGTCTGTCTCCCTCATGTTGTCTGTCTCCCTCATGTTGTCTGTCTCTCTCATGTTGTCTGTCTCCCTCATGTTGTCTGTCTCCCTCATGTTGTCTGTCTCCCTCATGTTGTCTGTCTCCCTCATGTTGTCTGTCTCCCTCATGTTGTCTGTCTCCCTCATGTTGTCTGTCTCCCTCATGTTGTCTGTCTCCCTCATGTTGTCTGTCTCCCTCATGTTGTCTGTCTCCCTCATGTTGTCTGTCTCCCTCATGTTGTCTGTCTCCCTCATGTTGTCTGTGCCGTGACAAGCCTTAATGCATATTTTCTTCTAAATGCTCAATATGCCAGGTTAATAGAATATTGTTATATTTAAACCCACTTTGACTGACTGGACCTGAATGTTTCTACCACTAACCTCACACCTGTTTTGAAAATATGATTTTTACTGTTCTCCTTCATCTAAGATCATTGCATTGTACATAGTTTTGTTGTTGTGAATACTGTCATTATTATTGGTAGTAAAATTGTGTACTCTATGTTGAGTGTCGTGTTAATCATGTAACAGTAACATTGCAACTTATTAATGGACAATACTTCAGCTGTTTTTAATGATCTGTTACATTAAAGGGGCAATCAATAACAAAGGCGCCACCCTGCCATTCTTTGGGGGTAAACAGCCGAGGGATGGGGTGAGTTATATTCTTCAAGAATCAATGGCTACAATATATATCATTCATTTAAAAGTCCACAAATGCATCATGTACCAATCAGAGATTTCTGCTTTAAATGCCTGGACACATTATGGCATGAAAATCCCTCAAAGAAGAAACCATGTCATTAATCACTAAGTCAAAATACATTTTAGATAACGATGTCAGAAGTAGCATATTTATTGGATTTTAGTTACATATAACCTTCATCAAAGATGATGCCTATATCTATATTTAATACATTAAACTCATTGGCCATTTGTCATCCAATCAAACCATTGCCATTTGAATGCATTAGGAAGCTATTCTATCGTAAATACAGTATCTTATGTATTCTAAATAATCGCCCATTTGGAAAAGGAAAATGCAATAAATATTTACTCTGAGCTGCGCTTCGATCGGTTGGTCGTAGGTGGAAGGCCAGGTTGTCCTTTGAAGAATGTCTGGTGGTAGAACGTATACTTGGTAGAACCGTCGTCGTGTGGTAGAACGGGTCCTTTGTCCGTCCTTTCCCAGCCCACGTTTACAGCTGTGGTTGCTAACGCAACAGCTAGGAGGTATCACTTCTTTAGTGAATAAGAGTTCAAAGTTCACAGCAAGTTGCCATACTTTAAGCTCATGCTATATTCTGGCTGGTATAGTCGAAATTCATCCTTTCGGTGTGTTGATCATCATCTTCATGTTGAAATGAAATGTTAATTTCGGTAGGTTCTTGTCGTTCAACCAGAGCTCACACTGAGGTTGGCTTAGTTCTGTTGTTGATCTTGTCCTTTTCAAGTGGAGACCACCGTCCTCTTCTCCTTGGAACAGGAGGTTACATTTTCATATCAGGGCTTATATAGTAGGAGAGAGAAGGGCGTGTTTCATAGTTTATAACCAATGTCTGTTCACTTGGGCGGGGCCTCTGAGTGAGCAGAGTTTCTCCATGACAAACCGTTCTCTCATTTAAGAAGCTGAAATTACATTTCATCTATTCACAAATAGTTTCATATTTTAACATCACATTCCAAGTTGAATAATATCATAGAGGGGATTGTTTTCACTGCTCCACATGTCTGGACATGTCTGGACGTGTAGTTCACATTTGTACTACAGGGGTCAGTCTAGGACAGGTCATCACATTCCAAGTTGAATAATATCATGGAGGGGATTGTTTTCCCTGCTCCACATGTCTGGACATGTATGGACATGTATGGACATGTAGCCGTGGCAATAGTAGTATATTTTGTTTCCTACAGCTTACATGGGTACATGGATGATGCAACAGTTCACTTTTGTACTGGATCAGTCTAGGACAGGTCATTGAATTTTCAAGTTGAAAAACATCATGGAGGGGATTGTTTTCACTGCTCCACATGTCTGGACATGTACGGACATGTATCGACGTGTAACCGTGGCAATAGTAGTAAATTGTGTACTCTATGTTGAGTGTCGTGTTAATCATGTACAATACTTACTTACTTGTAATCACAGTATACACTACCATATCAGTACACACTACCATATCAGTATACACTACGGTTACGGTTAGGCACAGGGGGTGCGACTGTGAAAGGTGCTCAGAGAGCTACATCTCGGCATCATCCTGAGGAGCTACTAGCAACAACAGTTAGAAACATGAGGCACTTTCCCTGTGGTTATTGACCGTGTGCTGTTTGGGGTTTGCTTCCAATTCCCTAGTACTTAAAATTGCTGTATCAAAATAACTATGTTACTAATTACACACATATATGGAAATAGCTACGGGGTTGGACGATGGCCTATGTAAACAGAAGACAATTCGATTCACTCCGTGTCTCTTACCGAAATGAACATGGCAACTGGCCCCTATTGGACAGATCGTGGCTTCCACTGTTAGAATGGCTGGGTGAGAAGTGGTGGGGTTCCGTCTCCGAAGAGCAGCTAATATCATCCCTGAATAGACCCGAAGTCACTGTAGGAGCTATTGCCATCGCGGCCTACTTTGGTGACATGCCCGGAGGTGTGTGTTCAGGTGTGGTGAAGAGCCCTGACAATAGCCTCATCCCATTTGCTATATACAGTATGTCACCCGAGGCTATTACAAATGCACGGACTTCGTAGACTGGGACAGAGGTGAACCTGTTGCGATGATAGAGGATGCGATTGAAGCAGTCCCAGAAGGTTACTTGATGGCTAGACCGAGAGAAATACCCGATAAGGTAACCTGTGATAAGTGCGGGTTTGTGCCTGTAAAATATGCAGTAGTCAACAGCGTGATTGAAGCAGTCCCAGAAGGTTACTTGATGGCTAGACCGAGAGAAATACCCGATAAGGTAACCTGTGATAAGTGCGGGTTTGTGCCTGTAAAAGATGCAGTAGTCAACAGCGTGATTGAAGCAGTCCCAGAAGGTTACTTGATGGCTAGACCGAGAGAAATACCCGATAAGGTAACCTGTGATAAGTGCGGGTTTGTGCCTGTAAAAGATGCAGTAGTCAACAGCGTGATTGACACAGCTATACACTTCAACACCATGGCACGTTTGCTGGACTATATGAGGTTGAAAAGGTGACCTTTGTACCAAGACCCCTTCCTACGCTGCAAGAGCTCTGCAGGATGAGGATGGTGAAAGATGTAGCAGGACCGATCAGGAGACAATGGGAGATGGAAACTCCACCCCATCTCAACCACTTCATACAGGCCGGTCCATATGCAAAGAGATAGAGGACATGAACATTGAACTCCTGCACATCTAAATGAATATATCAGGCAGTATATGTGTCATTATACTATACCATTATGTATCCTTGGTTTGACATGACAGCAATGAAGTGAATCACCAGTCATTTCAGAGCCTTGTTCTTGTCTATTCACATAGATTACAAACAGCAGTAACATTACCACCACACATGTTCCACCCAGAGATTATGGCTGGGCTTTCCACCCAGAGATTATGGCTGGGCTTTCCACCCAGAGATTATGGCTGGGCTTTCCACCCAGAGATTATGGCTGGGCTTTCCACCCAGAGATTATGGCTGGGCTTTCCACCCAGAGATTATGGCTGGGCTTTCCACCCAGAGATTATGGCTGGGCTTTCCACCCAGAGATTATGGCTGGGTTTTCCACCCAGAGATTATGGCTGGGCTTTCCACCCAGAGATTATGGCTGGGCTTTCCACCCAGAGATTATGGCTGGGCTTTCCACCCAGAGATTATGGCTGGGCTTTCCACCCAGAGATTATGGCTGGGCTTTCCACCCAGTACCGCTTCATCCAAGTGAGTCTGGGTTATCCAACAAGAGTCCATTCAGTGGTTTCTAGCCTTTACAGTTGCATCCAAGTGTGTCTCTATATCCAGCCATTAACAATACATCCCACACAGGTTGTTTAGCAACCCGTTTACCACTTATCACACTGTGGCTGTAGTATCCACACTGTGGCTGTAGTATTCACACTGTGGCTGTAGTATCCACACAGGCTGTTTAGCAACCCGTTTACCACTTATCACACTGTGGCTGTAGTATCCACACTGTGGCTGTAGTATCCACACAGGCTTTACTGTCTCCACCCCCGTCAGGTTTATCTACCCTTCGCCCAGTCTTCTCTGGTTGTTTATTCAGCCCTGGGCACTCAGCCAAGCCTGTCTGTTATACAACTCAGGGTGTTTACCCAACCGAATAGTACAGGGAAGCAGGTAAAAAGCAAGGCCTGCTCTTCAGATCTACATCATTTGGCCTGTCTCAGCACTGTCTCAGCACTGTCTCAGCACTGTCTCAACACTGTCTCAACACTGTCTCAGCACTGTCTCAGCACTGTCTCAGCACTGTCTCAGCACTGTCTCAGCACTGTCTCAACACTGTCTCAGCACTGGGGAAGAAGTATCAAGTCTATTGGAAATGGCTTGGAGGGAAGTAACGTATGGCAACTGGCCCATATTTTATATCAGTGGGACAATGGAACATAGTGTTTAACATGATCCTATTGACTATTGGCTTCAAGAAGATATTCACTTTATCCATTACAACAATCTGAGCCCCCTTATCTGCTGGTTTAATCACTATACTCTGATTGATGTTGAATGTTTCTAGAGCTTGATTTAAAAAAAAATGCTTCTGAATTGTGAAAAGGAAGCCACCTCCCTACATATAAGAGCCTGTATAGTTTCTGACACTGACTCCAACTGAGGTTCCCAATGTGAGGGGTTTGGAATTAGTATATGAGGAAAATCTGTTTCATATTCATAATGATCTGATAACTTCAATCTTCTATGAAGGACGTGTAAATCCCCTCCGGAGTTCCCCACAGTCCACCTGTTTAGGAGTTGGCTCCTCCCAGTCCTCCTGTTTAGGAGTTGGTTCATCCCAGTCCACCTGTTTAGGAGTTGGCTCCTCCCAGTCCTCCTGTTTAGGAGTTGGTTTCCCGCAGTCCACCTGTTTAGGAGTTGGTTCCTCCCAGTCCACCTGTTTAGGAGTTGGTTCCTCCCAGTCCACCTGTTTAGGAGTTGGTTCCTCCCAGTCCCCCTGTTTAGGAGTTGGTTCCTCCCAGTCCCCCTGTTTAGGAGTTGGTTCCTCCCAGTCCCCCTGTTTAGGAGTTGGTTCCTCCCAGTCCCCCTGTTTAGGAGTTGGTTCCTCCCAGTCCCCCTGTTTAGGAGTTGGTTCCTCCCAGTCCACCTGTTTAGGAGTTGGTTCCTCCCAGTCCCCTTGTTTAGGAGTTGGTTCCTCCCAGTCCCCCTGTTTAGGAGTTTGTTCCTCCCAGTCCACCTGTTTAGGAGTTGGTATGATAGATCCCCTCTGGAGCTCCTCCCAGTCCACCTGTTTAGGAGTTGGTTCCTCCCAGTCCCCCTGTTTAGGAGTTGGTTCCTCCCAGTCCACCTGTTTAGGAGTTGGTTCCTCCCAGTCCACCTGTTTAGGAGTTGGCTCCTCCCAGTCCTCCTGGTTAGGAGTTGGTTCCTCCCAGTCCCCCTGTTTAGGAGTTGGTTCCTCCCAGTCCCCCTGTTTAGGAGTTGGTTCCTCCCAGTCCCCCTGTTTAGGAGTTTGTTCCTCCCAGTCCCCCTGTTTAGGAGTTGGTATGATAGATCCCCTCTGGAGCTCCCCACAGTCCACCTGTTTAGGAGTTGGTTCCTCCCAGTCACCTGTGTCACAACTTCTTCTTGTTCGGGCGGCGTTCCGCCGGCCTACCAGCCATCACTGATCCTTGTTCGGGCGGCTTCCCGGCCTACCAGCCATCACTGATCCTTGTTCGGGCAGCTTCCCGGCCTACCAGCCATCACTGATCCTTGTTCGGGCGGCTTCCCGGCCTACCAGCCATCACTGATCCTTGTTCGGGCGGCGCTCCGCCGGCCTACCAGCCATCACTGATCCTTGTTTCCTTTTCCGTTTGTTTTTGTCTTTGGTTCTTTCACACCTGGTTTCATTTGCTTTCATTTCAGTGTGTATAAGTACCCCTGTTGCCTGCTTAGGTTTGTGTGGGATTGTTAATTTCATTTTGCTCGTTGAGGTTGTGCCTCAGTTATTTTCTCGTATATACCGATTGTGTGTAAATTTAAGGAGCGTTGTTTTTCCCTCCTTTTCGTGAGGAACTGTGTTCTCTTTTGTCGTGGGTGTTTATTTTGGTATTGTACCTGACCCTATTGTTGTGGACTTGCCTATTAAAAGACGCTACTTGGACATCTCTGCTCTCCTGTGCTTGACTCCTTCACCTACCTCTAAATCAATATCACAACAACCTGTTTAGGAGTTGGTATGAAAGTCAGTCCTCTTTCTAGAACCTCTCGGCTTGGTTGACCCCAGTGGGACATTGCTGGTCAAGACCTCAAATCGGTTGTCTATTGGGAGATGTTTAACTAGTCTGTATATATAAAGTTCTGAGTGGGGTCCATCTACTGGGAGGTGGTTAACTAGTCTGTATATATACAGTTCTGTGTGGGTCCATCTACTGGGAGGTGGTTAACTAGTCTGTATATATAAAGTTCTGAGTGGGTCCATCTACTGGGAGGTGGTTAACTAGTCTGTATATCCTACTGATTCATATGAATACCAGTCCATAACATTGGCTGTAAAAGTGGGTAGAAACAGACATATAACTGTATCTATGTGGTCTTTACTTGAGTGTGTTTCAGCAGAGTGAGGTCAGAGAGATGCTTCCAAGTCACTATTTTTCTGAACTCATAAAATCCTTTACACAATCTGATGGGATGGATGTTCAACCCCATTAAAATGACCATAAGGTATATATAGAACCTTTAGGTTAAGACCTCACCGATCTGTTCATGGCAAAGCAGTTCAATGAATGATACTAATTGATTCTTGAAAAATATAACTTAGAAATCATCTCCTCATCTTGAGGAGTCACCTGTGACAGTATTCATAAAGAGTAGGAGAGCTGATCTAGGATCAGTTTAGCCTTTTAGAGCATAATGAATCAGATTACATGGACAGGGGGACCTGATCCAAGATCATAATGAATCAGATTACATGGAGAGGAGGGACCTGATCCTAGATCATAATGAATCAGATTACATGGAGAGTGGGACCTGATCCTAGATTAGCACTCCAACTCTGGGACACTGCCTGTATGAAACAGAACACATAGTTGTAAAGTCTAGTTACAGCAGGTGTTTACTGCCATCTAGTGGAAGATACCAATATAACACTTTATTATCAGGGTGGGGAGGCGGCTGAGCTGAAACAGAACACATAGTTGTAAAGTCTAGTTACAGCAGGTGTGTACTGCCATCTAGTGGAAGATACCAATATAACACTTTATTATCAGGGTGAGGAGGCAGCTGAGCTGAAACAGAACACATAGTTGTAAAGTCTAGTTACAGCAGGTGTTTACTGCCATCTAGTGGAAGATACCAATATAACACTTTATTATCAGGGTGGGGAGACGGCTGAGCTGAAACAGAAAGTAAAGCTGTTGTTTTGTTCAGGATCCATTTTGAGACGACAGAGCAGAAAACACTATATGGAGATTATTGAAAAAAAAAGTAAGTATTTCTGAACATGCATGAATACCTGGAATGAGATATTACTAGTTAGTAGAACTGCTACTTGATCTGAATTGCTGACAGACAACAGTTTTCTAAGTGTAAACTAATCAGTAGTCCTACATGTTATCAGTAACACGTCTGGTAAAGATGGTGGAGGAGCTTTTCAATGATATGGTTTCATGTTTATCTCAGGGTTTCTCCATCCTTTTGTTCTTACCAGCACTTACACACCTGATTCAACTAATCATCAAATATTTTAAGACAGTTTAATATTTGAGGCATACAAATGAACATTCTCAAATTAAAACCTTTTTGGTTTGTAGGCCTGCTTACAATTATTAAAGTCCTACAGTAACTCACATCTTAGAGAAAAAAAACACAGCTAAACTTGGTATCGAGTAAATTACATGTTAATCAAAAATAATGTAAGAGAGATGTCTTGAAGAAACGCGTCTGGGATTAGAACTCTGTGTCTCTGCTACAGTGGGAAGTTTGTTTTGCATGGCCCGGTGCTACAGCTGAGTGGACATTTATTTTAAGGACCAATGGAATGGTGTAAAATGTGTAAACTCTGCTCCCCCGGGGAGCCGGGCAATGCACAACTAATTCACCCAGTGACCGTTACTTTGTTTCCTGATATGAAATTGAAAGTAACTTTGTAGCCGACACAGTTCCAGAATGTCTGTTGAAACTGTGACTCATATGGAACGGTAGAACAGTGGTGGAAACAGAACTCAGTTCCAGAATGTCTGTTGAAACTGTGTCTCATATGGAACGTTAGAACAGTGGTGGAAAAAGAACTCAGTTCTCAAACTGGAGTAAAAATAAAGATTCCTTCATAGAAAATGACTCCAGTAAAAGTGAAAATCACCCAGTAAAATACTACTTCAGGAAATGTCTACAAGTATTTGGCTTTACATATAATTAAGTATCAAAAGTAAAAGTAAAGTAATAATAATTTAAATTCCTTTTATTAATCAAACCAGACGGCACAATTTCCATGTTATTTTAATTGACGGATAGCCAGGGTCACACTCCAACACTCAGACATCATTTAAAAACAAAGCATTTGTGTTTAGTGAGTCCATTTCCATTTTCATTTGTTAAAATATAAATATTAAAGTAAAGGACAGATTCCCCCCAAAACTACTGAAGTAGTACTTTAAAGTATTTTACTGAAGTACTCCAGATCAGAGGCTAGTAGGGATGACCAGGGATGTTCTCTGTTTAGTGAGTTCTCCAGATCAGAGGCAGTAGGGATGACCAGGGATGTTCTCTGTTTAGTGAGTCTGCCAGATAAGAGGCAGTAGAGATGACCAGGGATGTTCTCTGTTTAATGAGTCTGCCAGATCAGAGGCTAGTAGGGATGACCAGGGATGTTCTCTGTTTAGTGAGTCTGCCAGATCAGAGGCTAGTAGGGATGACCAGGGAAGTTCTCTGTTTAGTGAGTCTGCCAGATAAGAGGCAGTAGAGATGACCAGGGATGTTCTCTGTTTAGTGAGTTCACCAGATCAGAGGCAGTAGAGATGACCAGGGATGTTCTCTGTTTAGTGAGTCTGCCAGATCAGAGGCTAGTAGGGATGACCAGGGATGTTCTCTGTTTAGTGAGTCTGCCAGATAAGAGGCAGTAGGGATGACCAGGGATGTTCTCTGTTTAGTGAGTCTGCCAGATCAGAGGCAGTAGGGATGACCAGGGATGTTCTCTGTTTAGTGAGTCCTCCAGATCAGAGGCAGTAGGGATGACCAGGGTTGTTCTCTGTTTAGTGAGTCCTCCAGATCAGAGGCAGTAGGGATGACCAGGGATGTTCTCTGTTTAGTTAGTCCTCCAGATCAGAGGCAGTAGGGATGACCAGGGATGTTCTCTGTTTAGTGAGTCCTCCAGATCAGAGGCAGTAGAGATGACCAGGGATGTTCTCTGTTTAGTGAGTCCTCCAGATCAGAGGCAGTAGGGATGATCAGGGATGTTCTCTGTTTAGTGAGTCTGCCAGATAAGAGGCAGTAGGGATGACCAGGGATGTTCTCTGTTTAGTGAGTCCACCAGATCAGAGGCAGTAGGGATGATCAGGGATGTTCTCTGTTTAGTGAGTCCTCCAGATCAGAGGCAGTAGGGATGACCAGGGATGTTCTCTGTTTAGTGAGTCCTCCAGATCAGAGGCAGTAGAGATGACCAGGGATGTTCTCTGTTTAGTGAGTCCTCCAGATCAGAGGCAGTAGGGATGACCAGGGATGTTCTCTGTTTAGTGAGTCCTCCAGATCAGAGGCAGTAGGGATGACCAGGGATGTTCTCTTGATAAGTGTGTGAATTGGACCATTTTCTGTCCTGCTAAGCATTCAAAATGTAAGGAGTACTTTTGTCTGTCAATGTAAATGTGTTGATTTGAAGGAAAGACGGGCAGATTCTGGTAGGTCGGCTACGAACTATTATAAAGTTAGGTCGTCGTCAGACATTCAACAGTCACAGTAGGTTTGAGCTACAGTACGATCAATAATCATGCCGACCAACCTGATGGTCTCTGTTGGAAATGTTGTGAATAGAATCTGGCCTCGGCTATAAATATCTGGCATTACTCATCTCATATGTATATACTGTATTCTATACTATTCTACTGTATCTTAGTCTATGCATTACTCATCTCATATGGATATACTGTATTCTATTCTACTGTATCTTAGTCTATGCATTACTCATCTCATATGTATATACTGTATTCTATACTATTCTACTTTATTCTAAGTCTATGCATTACTCATCTCATATGTATATACTGTATTCTATACTATTCTACTGTATCTTAGTCTATGTATTACTCATCTCATATGTATATACTGTATTCTATACTATTCTACTGTATCTTAGTCTATGCCGCTCAGATATTGAGATCAATAAAGATTTGATTTGATTTTGATTAGGCTACATACACTACATGACCAAAAGTATGTGGACACCTGCTAGTCGAACATCTCATTCCAAAATCATAGGCATTCCTATGGAGTTGGTCCCCCCTTTGCTGCTGTAACAGCCTACACTCTTCTGGGAAGGCTTTCCACTAGATGTTGGTACATGCTGCGGGGACTTGCTTCCATTCAGCCATAAGAGCATTAGGGAGGTTGGGCACTGATGTTGGGCGATTAGGCCTGGCTCGCAGTCGGCATTCCAATTCATATCAAAGGTGTTCAATGGGGTTGAGGTCAGGGCTCTGTGCAGGCCAGTCAAGTTCTTCCACACCGATCTCGACAAGCCATTTCTGTATGGACCTCACTTTCTGCGCGGGGACATTGTCATGCTGAAACAGGAAAGGGCCTTCCCCAAACTGCCCAAGACAATTTTTCCTTCGCCACCAAACTTTACAGTTGGCACAATGCATTCGGACAGGAAGCGTTTTCCTGGCATCCACCAAACCCAGATTCCACTGCTCCAGAGTCAAATGGCAGCAAGCTTTACACCACTCAAGCCGATGCTTGGCATTGCGCGAGGTGATCTTGTGTGCGGCTGCTTGGCCATAGAAAGCCATTTCATGAAGCTCCGGACTAACAGTTATTTTGCTGACATTGCAGTTTGGAACTCGGTATTGTGTGTTGCAACCGAGGACAGACCATTTTTATGTGCTTCCGCACTTGGCGGGCCCGTTCTCTGAGCTTGAGTGGCCTACCACTTCACGGTTGAGCCGTTGTTGCTCCTAGATGTTTCCACTTCACAATAACAGCACTTACAGTTGACCGGGGCAGCTATAGCAGGGCAGGAATTTGACGAACTGACATGTTGGAAAGGTGGCATCCTATGACGGTGCCACGTTGAAAGGCACTGAGATCTTCCGTTAGGTCATTCTACTGCCAATGTTTGTCTGTGGAGATTGCAAGGTGGTGTGCTCGATTCTATACACCTGTCAGCAACAGGTGTGGCTGAAATAGCCGAATCCACTTATTTGAAGGGGTGTCCACATACTTTTGTATCTATAGTGGACATTCTCTGTGCTGCTACTGGTAGGACTATAACATTATGTGAACTGACCTGAACAGGTTTAGGCTGGTCATCTATGATATGTAGTTTATATACAGTACATTCTCTGTCCTGCTACTGGAAGGACTATAACATTATGTGAACTGACCTGAACAGGTTTAGACTGGTCATCTATGATATGTAGGCTATATCTGAGGTATAGACCTTGATCTACATATCACTAACAACCCACTACTATACATTATAACCTAGTCTACTTTACATAATATAACATCTACACATCACTAACAACCCACTACTATACATTATAACCTAGTCTACTTTACATAATATACCATCTACATATCACTACCAACCCACTATTATACATTATAACCTAGCCTACCTTACATAATATAACATATCACTAACAACCCACTATTATACATTATAACCTAGTCTACTTTACATAATATAACATCTACATATCACTAACAACCCACTACTATACATTATAACCTAGTCTACTTTACATAATATAACATCTACATATCACTAACAACCCACTACTATACATTATAACCTAGTCTACTTTACATAATATAACATCTACATATCACTTGATGCAAAAAAAGATTCTGAATGGATCAAAGATTTCCCCCTCAGATCAATCAAGTCCGTTTTAGCCCTTCTGTCTATATTCTCAGATACGTTTAGAAAAGAAAGAACAGACTGAAAGTCAATAAATAGCCACTTTTGGTGAATAAAAACAAGTGTGAGACATGGCCTTGTGTTGCTGTACTGTCTATAACTACCTTAACAAACAGTGACTTATTATTATTATTATTATTGTTGCTGTACTGTCTAGAACTACCTTAACAAACAGTGACTTATTATTATTATTATTATTATTATTGTTATTATTATTATTATTATTATTATTATTATTATTATTGTTGCTGTACTGTCTATAACTACCTTAACAAACAGTGACTTATTATTATTATTATTATTATTATTATTATTGTTATTATTATTATTATTATTATTATTGTTATTATTGTTGCTGTACTGTCTAGAACTACCTTAACGGCAGGGTAGCCTAGTGGTTAGAGCGTTGGACTAGTAACTGGAAGGTTCAAACCCCCGAGCTGACAAGCTGACAATCTGTCGTTCTGCCCCTGAACAGGCAGTTAACCCACTGTTCCTAGGCCGTCATTGAAAATAAGAATTTGTTCTTAACTGACTTGCCTAGTAAAATAAAGGTAAAATAAAAAATAAAAACAAACAGTGACTTATTATTATTGAGATTAAATGGAGATTAAATGTCACAGCTACATGTTCATGTGATGCATTAAATCACCTGACTGTTTTTATGTCTGTTAGTAAATGTTTTATTTCTCAAAGAGATAATGAATACATGAGAACAATTGACCTTCAATAATTAGTTGTCACTGTGTTAACCAAAACCAACATGTTGGATCTCTGTTTAGTTGTCACTGTGTTAACCACAACCAACATGTTGGATCTCTGTTTAGGGGTCGGTTCTCTAAAATGAGTCTCTCTGGGGAGAGAGAGGAGGGGGGCTCTGCCTCTAAAATGAGTCTCTATGGGGAGAGAGAGGAGGATGGCACTGCCTCTAAAATGTATCTCTCTGGGGGACATGACACCAAATCTAAGAGGTAAGATGACAATTTTTTGAAGAATTTATTAAGTTTATTTCCAAAATAAATAGCTATTTTAAGATGAATGAACTTACTGTAAAGCGTTCTGGATAAGAACATCTGCTAAATAAGGAGTTCTCAATCCGGGGTCTGTGGAGGTACTGCAGGGGTTCTCAATCCGGGGTCTGTGGAGGTACTGCAGGGGTTCTCAATCCGGGGTCTGTGGAGGTACTGCAGGGGTTCTCAATCCGGGGTCTGTGGAGGTACTGCAGGGGTTCTCAATCCGGGGTCTGTGGAGGTACTGCAGGGGTTCTCAATCCGGGGTCTGTGGAGGTACTGCAGGGGTTCCACGGCACCCTGACTGTACTCGTTGCAATGTTAGACATTTGATAGAATTTTCACATGACACGACCACTTTGCCTCCTCTCTAACCCTAACCCTACTCTTAATTATTACCTAATATAATGGAATGCATTTTTATTTATTTTTTTACCAATTTTGATGGTTGTACAAGCAGAATATTGACAATATTACCATCATGTTGCCTACAACATTGCATACAATGTTCATTTTCATCTAACACATATTACGCCCTAGACGCCTTCAATTGCCCAATTTATAGCCATGCACAATTTAGGATTATTTTTTAACAACATGATGTTGTGCTCCAAAGGGAGAACTTGAAATAACATGATGTAGATAATTAAATATGGAATGTTTATTAAAATATGGAATTGTTATAAAAAAACAGAATGTTTGTTTAACATAATGATAAAAAATGAATATTACCAATGTAACCCAACGTAAAGACTGGGTTTAGTTGATTGTGTTGCACTGCTCATGTCCGCGTTCTGGAACTGTCCGCGTCCCCGTACAGAACTGTCCGCGTCCCCGTACAGAACTGTCCGCGTCCCCGTACAGAACTGTCCGCGTCCCCGTACAGAACTGTCCGCGTCCCCGTACAGAACTGTCCGCGTCCCCGTACAGAACTGTCCGCGTACAAAACTGTCCGCCACCCCGTACGGTGTGGCGCCAAGCCGGTTACGCGCAGAGTGGATTGAGGTGATCTTGGGGAATAACGACGTTACGAGTTTGTTACAGTGTTGAGACACCGAAGTTTATTGTTCAATTTGCTTTTTTCTTTACGGTCAGGGACAGTGTGAGTGTAGCCAGATCCTTTTCACTCTCTATCCTTGTTTCAATTTGTGTTTCACCGGATTCGTCATCGAAACGAGGGACAGACGAACGACCTGCTAACTAACCAAGCTAGTCGGTACAGCTCGGTAATCTAGCTAGCTACTCTACCAGCAGCATCCTAGTTATCTTAGCTAGTCAGTACAGCTCGGTAAGCTAGTTAGCTACTCTACCGGCAGCATCCTAGTTATCCTAGCTAGTCGGTATAGCTCGGTAAGCTATCTAGCTACTCTACCAGCAGCATCCTAGTTATCCTAGCTAGTCGGTACAGCTCGGTAATCTAGCTAGCTACTCTACCAGCAGCATCCTAGTTATCCTAGCTAGTCGGTACAGCTCGGTAATCTAGCTAGCTACTCTACCAGCAGCATCCTAGTTATCCTAGCTAGTCAGTACAGCTCGGTAAGCTAGCTAGCTACTCTACCAGCAGCATCCTAGTTATCCTAGCTAGTCGGTACAGCTCGGTAAGCTAGCTAGCTACTCTACCAGCAGCATCCTAGTTATCCTAGCTAGTCGGTACAGCTCGGTAATCTAGCTAGCTACTCTACCAGCAGCATCCTAGTTACCATAGCTACCACTACATCATCACCGGCTGTCTGCATTTCTTGTGGACCGATGGAGCTCCCCGGTTGTTTCTTCCACCTGTTAAATCCCGGTGAGGCTTCTCCCTCTCTCGTTGACGGATGCTGGCTACCTCTGTCCGGTTCTCCTCTCTTCACTAGATGGACGGTAACTTTAGTGTTTAAACCTAAATAAATAGTAACAATAGCAGGTATTGAACCCCGGGTAAATAATCACTAGTCAGAACCTCAACCTCAGTATACATTCATTATAAAAATCATCTTAATATCTGATATTGTGAGTAAACAACCTCGAGAGTGCGTCTTCCAGCCCTCCAATAAATTACATCATTCAACCCTCCCGGTTAGTAAATTTACCTCAACATCCCCCGGAGAAGGCAGAGTAACGACACCAGCCTTTTAGCAGGGCTGACAGACTGACTACAACGCTCGCGTCGCTAAATTAATCTCGTTATTAAAAATGACACACTGCTCGCGCGCTGCAACGAGCGTCTAGAAGTCAGTTCTATTTTGTGAAACTCTTCTTATGTTTCCCCATCTGAGCTCAGAGTAGATGAGGGATGTCATGTTTGTCTCTGTTGTGTTGAAGACCAATCCAGCAGGAGAGACCAGCCTCCCCTGTTCCCAGCTGTGTGTCCATGAAGAGTGACCGGTCTATGGATCAACCTATAAACTTTAGAGAGGGAGACTTTTCTACTGAACAAAGGTAAGAAGAACTCATGGGTCCTGGTCAGTGAGTTAAACAACACTGTCTCTAGTCATTTCTCCTCTCCCATTTTCCCATTTATTGTTGTTGTTTTCATAATCCATAGGCTAATAATTTTGGCCAATTTCATAGTCCTAAAACAATATTAAACAAACACAACATTCCCTCCCTCCCTTTGTGTGTGTGTGTGTGTGTGTGTACTCCCTGGATGAGGAGATGTAATCTCATGTTTTGTCCACAGAAACCAACAGGGGAGATCAGAGTCAGAGATTCTCAGTGGTCAGTCTTCCCAGAGTCATCAAACAGACCTCCTGGACTCCATATTCAGTGTATGTGGTCCTGTTATGTACATGTGTTTTTTGTTTACCTCAAGTAAAGTTGATCTGTCAATCATTCATTAATGTGTTAATGAGAAAAGCATTTCTTCTCTTGCTTAACTTATTTACTTAATTTATTTCAGATGCTTGAAGAGAAAATTATGACATTTGTGAAGAACGAGATGAAGATGTTCAAGAGGATTCTTAGTCCAGAACTCCCAGAAGGCTTTGAGAGTCAGAAGCAGGATAATGAAGTGGTGGATGCTGAAGATGAGAAGCAGGAGAGCAGTGCCAGAGAGGGGGCTCTGAAGATCACACTGCACATCCTGAGGAAAATGAACCAGAAGGAGCTTGCTGACACACTGGAGAAATGTAAGAGCTGTCTGCCTCATGTTGAATGCTGTTTCTTAACATTTAAAATATGTAGCTAAAGTACAGCTAAAGTAGCTGTGTAACTCAATGATATTGTAGCAGCCTTAACACAACACCTAGTGACCTCATCAAGTAGCAGCAGGGATGTGTTGTGGTGATTCATTTAGAGAGAGAGAGACAACATTAATAATACCATCAATAATACCAATAATAATATTAATCAGTCACACCAGTCTGTAATGCATTATGACAACATTTACACATTTATACAGTCAGTTAAGAGAATAAATTATTATAATGTAAAACTTTATAACAGTCCTACAATACTGTAGACATTAAAACAGACGTAATATTATTATCCTCTGTGTTATTTATTCATTCAGATGAGCTTGCTGTGATTTGCCAACGTGAACTCAAATCTAATCTAAAGAAGAAGTTTCAATGTGTATTTGAGGGGATCGCTAAACAAGGAAACCCAACACTTCTCAATAATATCTACACAGAGCTCTACATCACAGAGGGTGGAACAGGAGAGGTCAATAATGAACATGAGCTGAGACAGATTGAGACAACAATCAGGAAACAAGCAAGACCAGAGACTGCAATCAAATGTAACGACATCTTCAAAACCTTAACTGGACAAGACAAACTTATCAGAACTGTGCAGACAAAGGGAGTCGCTGGCATTGGAAAAACAGTCTCTGTGCAGAAGTTCATTCTGGACTGGGCTGAAGGAAAAGCAAATCAGGATGTCCAATTTGTATTTTCATTCCCTTTTCGGGAGCTGAATTTGATGAAAGAGGACAAACACACTTTCATTGAACTTCTCAATCACTTCTCAATGGAAACCAAACAATCAAGAATCTCCAACTACAACAAGTACAAAGTTCTGTTCATCTTTGATGGTCTGGATGAGTGCCGACTGCCCCTAGACTTCCAGAAGAACAAGATCTGTTGGGACGTCACAGAGTCAACCTCAGTGGATGTTCTGCTGACAAATCTCATCAAGGGAAATCTGCTTCCCTCTGCTCTCCTCTGGATAACTACCCGACCTGCAGCAGCCAATAAGATCCCTTCAGGGTGTGTTGACCAGGTGACAGAGGTACGAGGGTTCAATGACCCACAGAAGGAGGAGTACTTCAGGAAGAGATTCAGTGATCAGGACCTGGCCAGCAGAATCATCTCACACATAAAGACATCAAGGAGCCTCCACATCATGTGCCACATTCCAGTCTTCTGTTGGATTTCTGCAACAGTCCTTGAACACATGCTGGAACAGAAGAGAGAAGAGATGCCCAAGACTCTGACTGAGATGTACACACACCTTGTGGTGTTTCATACCAAACAGAAGAATGAAAAGTATCTTGGGAAAGAAGATACAGGTCCACACTGGAATAAAGATAGCATTCTGTCACTGGGAAAACTGGCTTTTCAACAGCTTGTGAAGGGCAATCTGATTTTCTATGAAGAAGACCTGAAAGAGTCTGGCGTTGATGTTAATGAAGCCTCAGTGTACTCAGGATTGTGCACACAGCTCTTTAAAGAGGAATGTGGGCTGTACCAGGACAAGGTGTACTGCTTCGTACATCTGAGCATTCAGGAGTTTCTGGCTGCTGTATATGTGTTCCTCTCATTCATCAACAACAATGAGAATCTAATGGACGAACCTCAATCAATGTTCAGATACTTTTTGTCGCTCTTCAGAGAGAAGCCTAAAGTTACTGAAGTTACTTTCTACAAGAGTGCTGTGGATAAAGCCTTACAAAGTGAGACGGGAAACCTGGACCTTTTCCTCCGCTTCCTTCTGGGCCTCTCACTGGAGTCCAATCAGAAGCACTTACGAGGTCTACTGACAAAGACAAGCAGCTCACAGAGCCATGAAGAAACAGTCAAGTACATCAAGGAGAAGATCAGGGAGAATCCCTCTCCAGAGAGGAGCATCAATCTGTTCCACTGTCTGAATGAACTGAATGACCATTCTCTAGTGGAGGAGATCCAAAGCTTCCTGAGATCAGGAAGTCTCTCAAAACCCAACCTGTCACCTGCACAGTGGTCAGCTCTGGTCTTTGTGTTGCTGACTTCAGAAAAGGATCTGGACGTGTTTGACCTGAAGAAATACTCCAGATCAGAGGAAGGTCTTCTGAGGCTGCTGCCAGTGGTCAAAGCCTCCAGAGCTGCTCTGTGAGTAAATAAAATTACATTTAAGAACTAATCATCAGGAATAAATATTCAGTTCAGAGAAAAATATGTATTATAATATGTACATAATATTATATTGAAAAACATATTGAATAAATTCATTGATTTTCACATTAGTATACCAATATGACCATACAATTCTAGGAGACGGAAGAATCTATATGTTGTTTGAGAGAATAAACCAAATGCATCTACCATTGTCCTTCTACACTACTGGTGTTAAATGAACAGTGTGTTTGTTAAGTCATGATGATCTCTTTGTCAGGCTGTCAGGCTGTGGAGTGACAGAGGAAGGCTGTGCTTCTCTGGTCTCAGTTCTGGAGTCAAACCCCTCACACCTGAGAGAGCTGGACCTGAGTAACAATGACCTGAAGGATTCAGGAGTGAAGCTGCTCTCTGCTGGACTGGGGAATCCCCACTGTAAACTGGAGACTCTGAGGTCAGTATTATCAGATATGAAAGCACTTTATGTATGTAGTTCTCCCATTTGAAAAGTCGTAATTATTCGGTTATATCCACATATATTGTATTAAAGTAGTTGTAAGTTTAGTATTTGGTCCCATATTCCATGCCTCCAGTGATTACATTAATCTTGTGATTCTACAAACTTGTTGAATTCATTTGCAGTTTGTCTTGGTTGTGTTTTAGATGTTTTCCTAATAGAAACTGAATGGTGAATAATGTCCTGTCATTTTGGAGTCACTTCACTTGTATTGTCAGTAAGAATAGAAGATGTTTTCTACATTCATGTGGATGCTACCATGATTATGAATAATCATGAATGAATCGAGAATAATGCTGAATGAGAAAGTTACAGAGGAACAAAGATCAGACCCCCTCTGTTATTGGTAATGGTGAGAGGTTAGCATGTTTTGTTGTAGTCTCTGTTATTGGTAATGGTGAGAGGTTAGCATGTTTTGTTGTAGTCTCTGTTATTGGTAATGGTGAGAGGTTAGCATGTTTTGTTGTAGCCTCTGTTATTGGTAATGGTGAGAGGTTAGCATGTTTTGTTGTATCCTCTGTTGTTGGTAATGGTGAGAGGTTAGCATGTTTTGTTGTAGCCTCTGTTATTGGTAATGGTGAGAGGTTAGTATGTTCAGTTGTAGCCTCTGTTATTGGTAATGGTGAGAGGTTAGCATGTTTTGTTGTATCCTCTGTTGTTGGTAATGGTGAGAGGTTAGCATGTTTTGTTGTAGCCTCTGTTATTGGTAATGGTGAGAGGTTAGCATGTTTTGTTGTATCCTCTGTTGTTGGTAATGGTGAGAGGTTAGCATGTTTTGTTGTAGCCTCTGTTATTGGTAATGGTGAGAGGTTAGTATGTTCAGTTGTAGCCTCTGTTATTGGTAATGGTGAGAGGTTAGCATGTTTTGTTGTATCCTCTGTTTTTGGTAATGGTGAGAGGTTAGCATGTTTTGTTGTAGCCTCTGTTATTGGTAATGGTGAGAGGTTAGTATGTTCAGTTGTAGCCTCTGTTATTGGTAATGGTGAGAGGTTAGCATGTTTTGTTGTAGCCTCTGTTGTTGGTAATGGTGAGAGGTTAGCATGTGTTGTTGTAGCCTCTGTTATTGGTAATGGTGAGAGGTTAGTATGTTTAGTTGTAGCCTCTGTTATTGGTAATGGTGAGAGTTTAGCATGTTTTGTTGTAGCCTCTGTTATTGGTAATGGTGAGAGTTTAGCATGTTTTGTTGTAGCCTCTGTTATTGGTAATGGTGAGAGTTTAGCATGCTTTGTTGTAGCCTCTGTAACTCTCTCACTCTGTCTAAATAGATATGGTGTGGACTGTATACTCAATACAATCTAAATCTGATACCTCACTGTCTAAATAGATATGGTGTGGACTGTATACTCAATACAATCTAAATCTGATACCTCACTGTCTAAATAGATATGGTGTGGACTGTATACTCAATACAATCTAAATCTGATACCTCACTGTCTAAATAGATATGGTGTGGACTGTATACTCAATACAATCTAAATCTGATTCCTCACTGTCTAAATAGATATGGTGTGGACTGTATACTCAATACAATCTAAATCTGATACCTCACTGTCTAAATAGATATGTTGTGGACTGTATACTCAATACAATCTAAATCTGATACCTCACTGTCTAAATAGATATGGTGTGGACTGTATACTCAATACAATCTAAATCTGATACCTCACTGTCTAAATAGATATGGTGTGGACTGTATACTCAATACAATCTAAATCTGATACCTCACTGTCTAAATAGATATGGTGTGGACTGTATACTCAATACAATCTAAATCTGATACCTCACTGTCTGTCTTCTGACTGATACTGCTTTTTAAACTGGTCTGGTCAGTCTACTATAATATTTGTACTATACATGTTTCTATCTGCAGGCAATTATTATTTTGATCATTTGTCATTTTTTATGATGATACACTAATTTACGAATATATATGGAATATGTTGAAAAAATATACTGCCACTATTTTCACCACCAAAGAATAGTAGTGCGGTTTTAATATGATTTGACTCTTTGCAGGCTGTCAGGCTGTCTAGTCACAGAGGAAGGCTGTGCTTCTCTGGTCTCAGCTCTGAGGTCAAACCCCTCACACCTGAGAGAGCTGGACCTGAGCTACAATCACCCAGGAGACTCAGGAGTCAGACTGCTCTCTGCTGGACTGGAGGATCCACACTGCAGACTGGAGAAACTCAAGTATGTAGAGGGTTTATGTCAATGTTCATATCAGACATGTTGACTTATCAGGCTAGTTAAGACAAACATTCTTATCAACACTTGGACAAAGTTATATGCTGACTGTGTGTGTGTGTGTGTGTGTGTGTGTGTGTGTGTGTGTGTGTGTGTGTGAGAGTTCAGGTGTATCCCTCAATGACTGTCTGTTCTTCTGCTTACCGCTACAGTGTGGAACATGGTGGAGAGAACAGAATGAAACCTGGGCTTAGAAAATGTGAGTGTTGACAGCTGTGAAGAATATGACTAAGAATAAGTCTTAATTCAAGTTAAGTCAAAGTCAAAGACCACCATCATGACTTACTTGGTCATATTAAATATCAGCTGTAGTTCTACAGAAGCAGAAATCAGGGACAACAAAGTTTACAAAGAGTTGCTTTGACTGTGTGTGTGTGTGTGTGTGTGTGTGTGTGTGTGTGTGTGTGTGTGTGTGTGTAATTAATAGGAATAAGTGTGTTTTATATTACCATACAGTATAACATATGATCATTCAACAAGTCTCAAGTTACCTTAACTTCTCCTTTTGATACCTAGAAACATCTACATTAAATGAATTAGTGAAAAGTGAGTTAACATTCTAATGTGAATGATGATGATTTCTAATATTGTGTCTGGTTTCATCCATCAGATGTCTGTGATCTCACACTGGACCTAAACACAGTAAACAGACACCTCTCTCTGTCTGAGGAGAACAGAAAGGTGACATGTAGGAGAGAGAAGCAGCCGTATCCTGATCACCCAGAGAGATTTGAGGACTGTAGACAGGTGCTGTGTAGAGAGGGTCTGACTGGGCGCTGTTACTGGGAGGTAGAGTGGAGTGGGAGGGGAGAGGAAGTGTGGACAGGGAGAAGGGGGGCTGATATAGGAGTGACATATAAAGGAATCAACAGGAGAGGAAGGGGTGGTTGTCTTGGATACAATGACAAGTCCTGGACTCTGTTCTGCTCTGACAACAGTTACATTGCCTGTCACAATAATAATCCCACTACCATAGATGTCCCCTCCTCCAGCTCCCACAGAGTAGGAGTGTATCTGGACTGGCCAGCTGGAACTCTGTCCTTCTATAGAGCCTCCTCTGACACACTGACCCACCTGTACACATTCACCTCCACATTCACTGAGCCCCTCTATCCAGGGTTTAGGCTTTGGGGTGATGGTGCCTCAGTGTCCCTGTGATACACACACACACTGAACACACACACACTGTCTCTGTCAATAATAACCTGACACACACACACACTAGACTCTTTCTCACACACACACACACAATGACACAGACACACACTGGACTTACACACACACTGGACTCTTTCTCACACACACACACACACAATGACACACACACACACACACACACACACACACACACACTGGACTCCTCAGTGTCCCTGTAAATAATTACCATGTTAACAGTGATACACACACACAAACATTGGACACATACATACACACACACACACACATTGTTTAGGGTTTTGTGGGATGGCGACTCAGTGTCCCTCTGTCAGTGAACACACACACGCTGGACACACATACACACTGGACACACACACAGACTGGACACACACACGTACTGGACTAACATGTCACACACACTCACACTGGACACAGACACACACATACACACACACTGGACACACACATACACACTGGACACACACACATACACACTGGACACACACACATACACACTGGGGACACACACACACACATACACACTGGACACACACACACACTGGACACAGACACACACATACAACCTGGACACACACACACTGGACAAACACACACACTGGACAAACACACACACTGGACACACACACACACTGGACACACCCAAACAGAATGAATTCACACACACACACACACAGACACACACACACACACACACACTGGACACACACACACACACACACACTGGACAAACACACACACACACTAGACAAACACACACACATATTAGACCAACACACACTCACGCTGGACTCAGACACACACTGGACCCAAACACACTCACACTGGACTCAGACACACACTTGACACACACACACACACACTGGACACACACACACACACACACTGGACCCACACACCTGCTGGACACACACATGCACACACACTGAACACACACACACACACACACATACGCACACTGGACACACACACACACACACACTGGACACACACACACACTGGACACACACTGGATAAACCAAATGCTGAGAGTTTACCCCAGTCAGAGTTATACTTAAACTACATATTTTAATAATATGAGCTTCATCTCTTTGATCCTCAGATCAGTTCAGTGTGTAAATAATATCATATAGTATAAGTATAAATGAATACAATAAAATAGCAACTGAGATATTTTATAGCAAAGATCCCCTAGTCAACATGACAAACCACAGAAAGGTTACAAAGTGCCTTTTAACTTGAAAGATCCAGATCAATTCTCTCCCATCTCAAATACCCTGAACTCACAGAGGAGAGGTACCCTTCTAGATACTCCCATCACAAATACCCTGAACTCACGGAGGAGAGGTACCCTTCTAGATACTCCCATCTCAAATACCCTGAACTCAGGGAGGAGAGGTACCCTTCTAGATACTCCCATCTCAAATACCCTGAACTCACGGAGGAGAGGTACCCTTCTAGATACTCCCATCTCAAATACCCTGAACTCACGGAGGAGAGGTACCCTTCTAGATACTCCCATCTCAAATACCCTGAACTCACGGAGGAGAGGTACCCTTCTAGATACTCCCATCTCAAATACCCTGAACTCACAGTGGAGAGGTACCCTTCTAGATACTCCCATCTCAAATACCCTGAACTCACAGAGGAGAGGTACCCTTCTAGATACACCCATCACAAATACCCTGAACTCACGGAGGAGAGGTACCCTTCTAGATACTCCCATCTCAAATACCCTGAACTCACGGAGGAGAGGTACCCTTCTAGATACTCCCATCTCAAATACCCTGAACTCACGGAGGAGAGGTACCTTTCTAGATAGTCCCATCTCAAATACCCTGAACTCACAGTGGAGAGGTACCCTTCTAGATACTCTCATCACAAATACCCTGAACTCACAGTGGAGAGGTACCCTTCTAGATACTCTCATCACAAATACCCTGAACTCACGGAGGAGAGGTACCTTTCTAGATACTCCCATCTCAAATACCCTGAACTCACAGAGGAGAGGTCAAGAACAGACGTACGATGGTTCCATACAGGACACACACACACACTGGACACACACACACACACTGGACACACACACACACTGGACACACACACACACACACACACTGGACACACACACTGGACACACACACACGCACACTGGACACAGACACACACTGGACACAGACACACACTGGACACACACACACACTGGACACACACACACTGGACAAACACACACTGGACACACACACAGGACACATACTCACACAGGACACAAACACACACACAGGACACACACACACTGGACACACACTCAAACACACACACACACACACACGTCTTCCTAAAATTGTGAGGACCTTGACCCAGGACTTATTACAATAACACCGTTAAAATACCAATGTGATCATTTGTACAATTATATATAATTATATATGGACCTACGCTCCATAGTTGTATAATTATATATGGACATACGCTCCATAGTTATCTAATTATATCTGGACATACGCTCCATAGTTGTATAATTATATATGGACATACACTCCATAGTTGTATAATTATATATGGACATACTCTCCATAGTTGTATAATTATATCTGGACATACACTCCATAGTTGTATAATTATATATGGACATACGCTCCATAGTTGTACAAGTATACAAGGATATATTGTACTTTTCATAATAAAACAGACTTGAAACAAGAAAAAACCTGTTAATTGTGAAAACAATTTTGTAATTGTAAAGGCTTCTGGGTGGAGGAGTCAGGCAGAGAGCAGGGTTCAAAACGTGGATCTTCTGGGTGGAGGAGTCAGGCGCAGAGTGCAGGGTTCAAAACGTGGATCTTCTGGGTGGAGGAGTCAGGCGCAGAGAGCAGGGTTCAAAACGTGGATCTTCTGGGTGGAGGAGTCAGGCAGAGAGCAGGGTAGTTCAAAACGTGGATCTTCTGGGTGGAGGAGTCAGGGGCAGAGAGCAGGGTAGTTCAAAACGTGGATCTTTATTCCAAGAACAGAGTAACGGCCAAACACAAGGGCGCAACCCAACAAACAGGACGGAACTGTCCGGAAAAACGGAATCCACAATAATCCACATGAACAGAAAAGCCAGCGGGCCGACGGGGTTTAAACAGCCCAAAACCCAAACAACAAACAGGTGCAACTAAACTAAATGAAACAGAAAAGGTGATCAGCTAGTAGACGACCGCCGAGCGCCGCCCGAACAGGAAGAGGCACCATCTTCGGAGGGATTTGATTTAACGTTTCCTCTGTCAGGTTGATGTTCACCTGCGACTGGTTGAAACATGAAACAAATATGAAATGAAATACAAAACAATTAAATATGTGAAAATTAATTAAACAAATTGTACAATTAGTACAACAGAGTTTTGTGATGCAGGGTTACTATAGCAACAGAGTGTTGTAATGCAGGGTCACTATAGCAACAGAGTTCTCTCTGCTCTCTCTCTTTCTGCTCGCTCTTTCTGTTCTCTGCTCTCTCTGTTCTCATCCATCAGATGTCTGTGATCTCACCCTGAACCTAAACACAGTAAACAGCCACCTCTCTCTGTCTGAGGAGAACAGAAAGGTGACATGTAGGACGGAGGAGCAGCCGTATCCTGATCACCCAGAGAGATTTGAGGTCTGTTCTGCTCTGACAACAGTTACTCTGCCTGTCACAATAATAAACCCACTACCATAGACGTCTGCCCCTCCAGCCCCCACAGAGTAGGAGTGTATCTGGACTGGCCAGCGTGAACTCTGTCCTTCTATAGAGCCTCCTCTGACACACTGACCCACCTGAACACATTCACCTCCACATTCACTGAGCCCCTCTATCCAGGGTTTTGGGTTTGGGATGATGGTGAATCAGTGTTCCTCTGTCAGTGACACACACACTGGACACAACAACTAAAGCTCTAAAGTAACTTTTTATTGACAGATGCCTCATTTAAATGTTCTGGGTTTTGATGAAAGGAAATCCCATAAAGCCTACTGGCCAGGACTTTGTTATGGCATCTTCTGATTGGGTGTCTCAGGCCATTACTTTGTTATGGCATCTTCTGATTGGGTGTCTCAGGTCAGGACTTTGTTATGACATCTTCTGATTGGGTGTCTCAGGTCAGGACTTTGTTATGACATCTTCTGATTGGGTGTCTCAGGTCAGGACTTTGTTATGGCATCTTCTGATTGGGTGTCTCAGGTCAGGTCTGAGCCATGATCAGAATGTGTCTGTCTATTTCCAGCCTTGCCATTTCTACCTGTCCTGATCTAGTGTTTGACCCCTGACCTCCACACAACGTCTCACTGTCCATGTCTGCTTTTAGCTCCCACCTCTACTTCACTGTGTTATAATGAACCTTATGCTTGTTATGTCACCTCTGTAACCAGGTATCAAACATCCTGACCTTTCTGACCCTGTCCCATGGCCCCACTTCACTGTGTTATAATGGACCTTATGCTTGTTATGTCACCTCTGTAACCAGGTATCAAACATACTGACCTTCCTGACCCTGTCCCATGGCCCTACTTTCTACAACTAAACATTTAAATCCTCTAAGTTTTGTTTAGTGTCCACTTACTTATTTATTTATGTATTTGTTGTATATTGGGGTTGTGCAGCAGAGCATCATGGGGGTTTGTATGTGTTGAGATGATCACGTTCCAGATAAATGGTTGAACTGATTCCTGTCTCCCGTCTCATCATTATTGAATTGTTATACAGACGTGGTTATGAAACCCACAAAACATAACAACAGATTGGTGATAAGTCTGAATCTACAGGAACTATTCTGTCTGGAAGAAGTTGGTTTTTACAATTGTTTAAAACTGTTATTTTCTGTGGTTCAGTCTAGGCTAATGTTAACACAGTGATTTACTAGCAGAGGCAAGTGCAGAGTTGAGCTAGCTAAGAGAGAGATTTAACATTGTCATGGAAAAGGACCCGAGACGTATGCCAGATCTGGAAAACAACTTGATTACCTCTCTAGGGTATGTGGGACTAATGTCCCACCTGACCAACATCCAGTGAAAGTGCAGGGCGCCAAATTCAAACAACAGAAATCTCATAATTAAAATTCCTCAACCATACAAGTATTATACGCCATTTTAAAGCTAAACTTGTTGTTAATTCCAACACAGTGTCCGATTTCAAAAAGGCTTTACGACGAAAGCACACCATGCGATTATGTTAGGTCAGCACCTACTCACAAAAAACACAGCCATTTTTCCAGCCAAAGAGAGGAGTCACAAAAAGCAGAAATAGAGATCAAATGAATCACTAACCTTTGATGATCTTCATCAGATGACACTCATAGGACTTCATGTTACACAATACATGTATGTTTTGTTCGATAAGGTGCATATTTATATCCAAAAATCTCAGTTTACATTGGCGCTTTACGCTCAGTAATGTTTTGCTTCCAAAACATTCAGTGATTTTTCAGAGAGCCACATCAATTTACAGAAATATTCATCATAAACTTTAATATAAGATACAAGTGTTATGAGAATTATACTTCTCTTTAATGCAACCGCTGTGTCAGATTTTTTTTTTTACTTACGGAAAAAGCAAACCATACAATAATCTGAGACGGCGCTCAGATATAAACAACATTTCTCCTCCATGTTGGAGTCAACAGAAATACAAAATTACATCATAAATATTCCAGGCAGTTTACTCTGGGCACGCTTTTCATCCGGAGGTGAAAATACTGCCCCCTACCCCAAATAAGTTAAAAAAGGAGGAATATATATTGATTAAAGGAAGGGACATTTATTCAACTGTGAAGACGAACTTTGGAAATAAAAACTGCTAAATGAGCGAACTTGAGGAGGAAACGTCAATGAGTGAAGTGAATGAAGATCATGTGACTGAGGAAAATATTGATGTGGTTGAGGACAATATTGAAGTGAGTGACAATCATGAGCCTATTTAGAAATGAAAAATGGCTGGAATTGTTGGAAACATTGGACAGTTTAATGAAACCATTGAGCAGTGGACCTCATATACAGAACGGTTTGAATATTCTGTTCTTGTAAATTACATTGATGATGACAACACTGTGCTTACAGTTTTTAGTGTAATGGGGCCAAAGACATGTAATTTACTAGGCAGCCTGTTACATCCAGACAACAGGTAACAAGGCGTATGTGGATGTTGTGGAGATACTTAAAGGACATGTTTCACCAGAACCACTAGTTAATGCTGAAAGGTTCAGGTTCCACAGGAGACATCAGGAAGAGGGAGAATCAGTACCAATGTTTGCTGCTGCAGTAAAGAAACTATCAGAACACTGTGAGTTGAATGGTGTTCTAAATGACATCATAAGAGACAGACTAGAATGTGGGCTACGGAGTGAAGATACACCAAAGTGACTGTTGACTGAAAGTCATCTGACCTTGGTGAAGGACATTGAAATCACTGTGTCCATGGAACTAGCTGCTGAACAGGCTCAACCAGTTGAGTTCATCAGGAACGTAGTGGGTTCATCTAACAATCCTAATCACCAGCTGATACATTGTAATCTCGTGCATATACCTTCCATCTAGAAAACATTTAATGAAAATCATAACCTCTCCTCTGTGTGATCTATGTAATCAAGGTGCCTTGGGCTCCTTTAATCATATGTACTGGGAGTGACCAGGGGACATGTTTTGGAAAGAGGTTCCCTCTGTCTTATCTGCTGTAGTGGATGTCATCACACCTTGTTCCCCCAAACTGTTATCACTTAATGATCATTCACCACTATCATTACAGAAAATACCTTTCATGTCAGGTTTGACAGCAGCTAAAAAGATGTTGGAACTAAGATGTCTACAACCTCATTGGATCAGCACTTTATACACTGTTAGGATTCATGGGTCTACAACCTCATTGGATCAGCACTTTATACACTGTTAGGATCCATGGGTCTACCACCACACCTCATTGGATCAGCACTTTATACACTGTTAGGATCCATGGGTCTACCACCACACCTCATTGGATCAGCACTTTATACACTGTTTTAATATATCTATCTGCTACTTCTTGATAGTCAGACTACTTCCCATTTACAGATAGACTACTCAGGTTAAAACTTTATTTAGGTATGTTTTTTGAATTAATGGCTATCCTATTTGTACGGAACAAGAGTCCTAATTCCCCAATGCGTACTATATCTCTCCTTAATAACCTTCTGGCTTGCAAAACCAGGATTTATTATGCTCTAGTTTATGTATGGTAGTGCACCTTACCACGAGTCCCGTTTCTTCCTTCCTATCGATTTTGGTTAAAACGCAAATTAGAAACCCAGTGTATTTGTTCAGAATATTCAAGCACCTATCATTGATTAAATCCAAATTCCTTTAGAACATTCAATCAAAAATATCCCAAATACACTATTTTTCTGAACTCATAAAATCCTTTACACAATCTGATGGGATGGATGTTCAACCCCATTAAAATGACCATAAGGTCTATATAGAACCTTTAGGTTAAGACCTCACCGATCTGTTCATGGCAAAGCAGTTCAATGAATGATACTAATTGATTCTTGAAAAATATAACTTAGAAATCATCTCCTCATCTTGAGGAGTCACCTGTGACAGTATTCATAAAGAGTAGGAGAGCTGATCTAGGATCAGTTTAGCCTTTTAGATCATAATGAATCAGATTACATGGAGAGGGGGGACCTGATCCTAGATCATAATGAATCAGATTACATGGAGAGAAGGGACCTGATCCTAGATCATAATGAATCAGATTACATGGAGAGGGGGGACCTGATCCTAGATCATAATGAATCAGATTAGATGGAGAGGAGGGACCTGATCCTAGATCATAATGAATCAGATTACATGGAGAGGAGGGACCTGATCCTAGATCATAATGAATCAGATTACATGGAGAGGGGGACCTGATCCTAGATCATAATGAATCAGATTACATGGAGAGGGGGGACCTGATCCTAGATCATAATGAATCAGATTAGATGGAGAGGAGGGACCTGATCGTAGATAATCGTTAATCAAATTACATGGAGAGGGGGACCTGATCCTAGATCATAATGAATCAGATTACATGGAGAGGGGGACCGGATCCTAGAGCAACACTCCTCCTCTGGGACACTGCCTGTATGAAACAGAACACATAGTTGTAAAGTCTAGTTACAGCAGGTGTTTACTGTCATCTAGTGGAAGATACCAATATAACACTTTATTATCAGGGTGGGGAGACGGCTGAGCTGAAACAGAAAGTAAAGTTGTTGTTTTGTACAGGATCCATTTTGAGACGACAGAGCAGAAAAGACTATATGGAGATTATTGAAAAATAAAGTAAGTATTACTGAACAATAATCTATTCTAATGGACAGAGTATGTGCATGAATACCTGGAATGCTAAATTACTAGTTAGTAGAACTGCTACTTGAGCTGAGTTGCTGACAGACAGCAGATTTCTAAGTGTAAACTAATCAGTAGTCCTACATGTTATCAGTAACACGTCTGGTAAAGATGTTGAAGGAGCTTTTCAATTATATGGTTTTATGTTTATCTCAGGGTTTCTCCATCCTTTTGATTTTACCAGCACTTACACACCTGATTCAATATCTTGCTTCCATCCTCCTTCCTGTAACCTGCTGACCTTTAGTATCTTCTCTTAATGTGCATGTCCTTGCTTCTTCAGCCTGGCAACTAGACCTATTTATATGTAATGCTTTTGCTCTCCTTAATGGTTCGCTCCTCCACCGCTAGGCTACCTGCCGCCCCAAAATAAGATGTAGGCCTATCAGGGGCTATTAGTTAGTTTTCAGGCTACCTGCCTCCCCAAAATAAGATGCAGGCCTATCAGGGGCTATTAGGTAGTTTTTAGGCCTTGTGGGCGGGTTTTGAGTAGTCATTGGGCTAGAAAAAGTAATTGAACTAAATCACCTGACTGTTTGGATGTGTCTGTTAGTAAATGTTTTATTTCTAAAGGATAATGAATAAAAGAGAACAATTGACATTCAATAATTATTTGTCACTGTGTTACCCACAACTAACATGCTGGATCTCTGTTTAGGGGTCAGTGCTCTAAAATGAGTCTCTCTGGGGAGAGAGAGGAGGGGGACACTGCCTCTAAAATGAGTCTCTCTGGGGAGAGAGAGGATGGGGGCCCTGCCTCTAAAATGAGTCTCTCTGGGAAGAGAGAGGAGGGGGGCCCTGCCTCTAAAATGAGTCTCTCTGAGGAGAGAGAGGATGGGGGCCCTGCCTCTAAAATGAGTCTCTCTGGGGAGAGAGAGGAGGGGGGCCCTGCCTCTAAAATGAGTCTCTCTGGGGAGAGAGAGGATGGGGGCCCTGCCTCTAAAATGAATCTCTCTGGGAAGAGAGAGGAGGGGGGCCCTGCCTCTAAAATGAGTCTCTCTGAGGAGAGAGAGGATGGGGGCCCTGCCTCTAAAATGAGTCTCTCTGGAGAGAGAGAGGAGGGGGGCCCTGCCTCTAAAATGAGTCTCTCTGGGGAGAGAGAGGAGGGGGGCCCTGCCTCTAAAATGTGTCTCTCTGGGGAACACGACACCAAAACTAAGAGGTGAGATGACAATATTGTTTAAGAATGTATATTCTAAAACGTTTTTAAATCAGGAAATATTGCTTATGTGTACATTCTATATACTGTAACTATATACTATATACTACATTCTATATACTGTAACTATATACTATATACTACATTCTATATACTGTAACTATATACTATATACTACATTCTATATACTGTAACTATATACTATCTCTACATTCTATATACTGTAACTATATACTATATACTACATTCTATATACTGTAACTATATACTATATACTACATTCTATATACTGTAACTATATACTATATACTACATTCTATATACTGTAACTATATACTATATACTACATTCTATATACTGTAACTATATACTATATACTACATTCTATATACTGTAACTATATACTATATACTACATTCTATATACTGTAACTATATACTATATACTACATTCTATATACTGTAACTATATACTATATACTACATTCTATATACTGTAACTATATACTATATACTACATTCTATATACTGTAACTGTTCTAGGTCTTGTTTTGTTTTGTTTTGGTGATGATCCATTTTTCATCAAATCAAGTCTGTCTTTTTTAAGTGAAATTTACCCACTTTAGAAGCCTTTATAAAGACTTGAAGTCATTTAATCATTTCTATAAACAATCAAATATAATTTACCAACATTTCTGAAAGTGGACACAGCGTTTTGGAATGAAACTCATCTTCTGTTTCCCCATCTGAGCTCAGAGTAGATGAGATATGTAATGTTTGTCTCTGTTGTGTTGAAGCCCAATCAAGCAGGAGAGACCAGCCTCCCCTGTTCCCAGCTGTGTGTCCATGAAGAGTGACCGGTCTATGCTTCAACCTCTAAACTTTAGAGAGGGAGACTTTTCTACTGAACAAAGGTAAGAAGAACTCATGGGTCCTGGTCAGTGAGTTAAACAACACTGTCTCTAGTAATTTCTCCTCTCCCATTTTCCCATTTATTGTTGTTTTCATAATCCATAGGCTAATCATTTTGTCCATTTTCATAGTCCTAAAACAATATTAAACAAACACAACATTCCCTGTGTGTGTGTGTGTGTGTGTGTGTGTGTGTGTGTGTGTGTGTGTGTGTGTGTGTGTGTGTGTGTGTGTGTGTGTGTGTGTGTGTGTGTGTGTGTGTGTGTGTGTGTGCACTCCCTGGATGAGGAGAAGTAATCTCTATCCTGATTGTCACTTTTACCTCTACCTACATGTACATATTATCTCAATTATAGTCTCATTATTACCTCAACTACCTGTTACCTGGTACCCTGCACATTGACTCAGTACTGGTTCTCCTTATAGCCTCATTATTACCTCAACTACCTGGTACCCTGCACATTGACTTAGTACTGGTTCTCCTTATAGTCTCATTATTACCTCAACTACCTGGTACCCCTGCACATTGACTCAGTACTGGTACTCCTTATAGTCTCATTATTACCTCAACTACCTGGTACACTGCATATTGACTCAGTACTGGTACTCCTTATAGTCTCATTATTACCTCAACTATCTTTTACCCTGCACATTGACTCAGTACGTAAGCCAGCAGCATCCTAGTTTTCCAAGCTAGTCGGTACAGCTCGGTAATCTAGCTAGCTACTCTACCAGCAGCATCCTAGTTATCCTAGCCAGTCAGTACAGCTAGGTAAGCTAGCTAGCTACTCTACCAGCAGCATCCTAGTTATCCTAGCTAGTCGTTACAGCTAGGTAAGCTAGCTAGCTTCTCTACCAGCAGCCTCCTAGTTATCCTAGCTAGTCGTTACAGCTAGGTAAGCTAGCTAGCTACTCTACCAGCAGCATCCTAGTTATCCTAGCTAGTCGGTACAGCTCGGTAAGCTAGCTAGCTACTCTACCAGCAGCATCCTAGCACCGGCTGCCTGCATTTCTTGTGGACCGATGGAGCTCCCCTTGTTTCTTCCACCTGTTAAATCCCGGTGAGGGCTTCTCCCTCTCTCGTTGACGGATGCTGGCTACCTCTGTCCGGTTCTCCTCTCTTCACTAGATGGACGGTAACTTTAGTGTTTAACCCGTCTGTGTCCAAGGACCAAACTTTTTAATATTATTTTCAGGGCGCCTCAATAGCAGGTATTGAACCCCGGGTAAATAATCACTAGTCAGAACCTCAATCTCAGTATACATGCATTATAAAAAATACCTGATAAAAATATCTCCTCATTTAGCAAAAAAACATGAACATAACTTATTTTGGAATGAAACTCTTCTTCTGTTTCCCCATCTGAGCTCAGAGTAGATGAGAGATGTAATGTTTGTCTCTGTTGTGTTGAAGTCCAATCAAGCAGGAGAGACCAGCCTCCCCTGTTCCCAGCTGTGTGTCCATGAAGAGTGACCAGTCTATGGATCAACCTCTAAACTTTAGAGAGGGAGACTTTTCTACTGAACAAAGGTAAGAAGAACTCATGGGTCCTGGTCAGTGAGTTAAACAACACTGTCTCTAGTCATTTCTCCTCTCACATTTTCTCATTTATTGTTGTTGTTTTCATAATCGATATGCTAATCCTTTTCTCATTTTCATAGTTCTAAAACAATATAAAACAAACACAACATTCCCTCCCTGTGTGTGTGTGCATGTGCGTGTGTGTGTGTGTGTGTACGTGTACTCCCTGGATGAGGAGATGTAATCTCATGTTTTGCCCACAGAAACCAACAGGAGAGATCAGAGTCAGAGATTCTCAGTGGTCAGTCTTCCCAGAGTCATCAAACAGACCTGGACTCCATATTCAGTGTATGTGGTCCTGTTATGTACTTTTGTTTTTGACAGATCAACTTTACTTGAGGTAAACAATCATTCATTAATGTGTTAATGAGAAAGCATTTATTCTCTTGCTTAACTTATTGACTTGATTTATTCCAGTTGCTTGAAGAGAAAATTATGACATTTGTGAAGAACGAGCTGAAGAAGTTCAAGAGGATTCTTAGTCCAGAACTCCCAGAAGGCTTTGAGAGTCAGCAGCAGGATAAGGAAGTGGTGGATGCTGAAGATGAGCAGCAGGAGAGCAGTGCCAGAGAGGGGGCTCTGAAGATCACACTGCACATCCTGAGGAAAATGAACCAGAAGGAGCTTGCTGACACACTGGAGAAATGTAAGATCTGTCTGCCTCATGTTGAATGCTGTTTTATAACATTTAAAAGCTGTAGCTAAAGTATAGCTAAAGTAGCTGTGTAACTCAACGATCAAGTAGCAGCAGGTAGCAGCAGGGATGTGTTGTGGTGATTAATTTAGAAAGAGAACATTAATAATACCATCAATAATACCAATAATAATATAATCACACCAGTCTGTAATGCATTATTAAAACATTTACACATTTATACAGTCAGTTAAGAGATAATAAATTATTATAATTTACAACTTTATAACAGTCCTACAATACTGTAGGCATTAAAACACACGCATTATTAATATCCTCTGTGTTATTTCTAGATTCAGATGAGCTTGCCGTGATTTGCCAACGTGAACTCAAATCTAATCTAAAGAAGAAGTTTCAATGTGTATTTGAGGGGATCGCTAAACAAGGAAACCCAACACTTCTCAATAAGATCTACACAGAGCTCTACATCACAGAAGGTGGAACAGGAGAGGTCAATAATGAACATGAGCTGAGACAGATTGAGACAACAACCAGGAAACAAGCAACACCAGAGACTCCAATCAGATGTAATGACATCTTCAAACCCTTCACTGGACAAGACAAACTCATCAGAACTGTGCTGACAAAGGGAGTCGCTGGCATTGGAAAAACAGTCTCTGTGCAGAAGTTCATTCTGGACTGGGCTGAAGGAAAATCAAATCAGGATGTCCAATTTGTATTTTCATTCCCTTTCCGGGAGCTGAATTTGATGAAAGTGGACAAACACACTTTCATTGAACTACTTAATCACTTCTCAATGGAAACCAAACAATCAAGAATCTCCAACTTCGACAAGTACAAAGTTCTGTTCATCTTTGATGGTCTGGATGAGTGCCGACTGCCCCTAGACTTCCAGAAGAACAAGATATGTTGGGACGTCACAGAGTCAACCTCAGTGGATGTTCTGCTGACAAATCTCATCAAGGGAAATCTGCTTCCCTCTGCTCTCATCTGGATAACTACCCGACCTGCAGCAGCCAATAAGATCCCTTCAGGGTGTGTTGACCAGGTGACAGAGGTACGAGGGTTCAATGACCCACAGAAGGAGGAGTACTTCAGGAAGAGATTCAGTGATGAGGACCTGGCCAGCAGAATCATCTCACACATAAAGACATCAAGGAGCCTCCACATCATGTGCCACGTTCCAGTCTTCTGTTGGATTTCTGCAACAGTCCTTGAACACATGCTGAAACATAAGAGAGAAGAGATGCCCAAGACTCTGACTGAGATGTACACACACCTTGTGGAGTTTCATACCAAACAGAAGAATGACAAGTATCTTGGGGAAGAAGAGACAGGTCCACACTGGAATAAAGAGAGCATTCTGTCACTGGGAAAACTGGCTTTTCAACAGCTTGTGAATGGCAATCTGATTTTCTATGAAGAAGACCTGAAAGAGGCTGGCATTGATGTCAGTGAAGCCTCAGTGTACTCAGGATTGTGCACACAGCTCTTTAAAGAGGAATGTGGGCTGTACCAGGTCAAGGTGTACTGCTTTGTTCATCTGAGCATTCAGGAGTTTCTGGCTGCTGTATATGTGTTCCTCTCATTCATCAACAACAATGAGAATCTAATGGACAAACTGCAAACAAAGTCCAGTATCTTTTCTTCGCTTTTCAGAGAGAAGCCTAAAGTTACTGAAGTTACTTTCTACAAGAGTGCTGTGGATAAAGCCTTACAAAGTGAGACAGGAAACCTGGACCTTTTCCTCCGCTTCCTTCTGGGCCTCTCACTGGAGTCCAATCAGAAGCGCTTCCGAGGTCTACTGACAAAGACAAGAAGCAGCTCACAGACCCATGAAGAAACAGTCAAGTACATCAAGGAGAAGATCAGGGAGAATCCCTCTCCAGAGAGGAGCATCAATCTGTTCCACTGTCTGAATGAACTGAATGACCATTCTCTTGTGAATGAGATCCAATTCTACCTGAGATCAGGAAGTCTCTCAAAACCCAAACTGTCACCTGCACAGTGGTCAGCTCTGGTCTTTGTGTTGCTGACTTCAGAAAAGGATCTGGATTTGTTTGACCTGAAGAAATACTCCAGATCAGAGGAAGGTCTTCTGAGGCTGCTGCCAGTGGTCAAAGCCTCCAGAGTTGCTCTGTGAGAAAATAAAATTACATATAAGAACTAATCATCAGTAAGAAATACTCAGTTTAGAGA
The DNA here is from genome assembly GCF_013265735.2 of Oncorhynchus mykiss. Classification (NCBI taxonomy): domain Eukaryota; kingdom Metazoa; phylum Chordata; class Actinopteri; order Salmoniformes; family Salmonidae; genus Oncorhynchus; species Oncorhynchus mykiss. The sequence goes on from NC_048576.1 coordinate 102,766,329, forward strand.
AAAATATTTATTATTGAATAACTTTTTGAATCAATGTATATATTTTCACATTAGTAGAACACTATGACCATACAAATCTTGGAGACGGAAAATTAATCTATATGTTGTTTGAGAGAATAAACCAAATGCATCTGCTATTTGTCCTTCTACACTACTGGTGTTAAATTAACAGTGTGTTTGTGAAGTCATGATGATCTCTTTGTCAGGCTGTCAGGCTGTGGAGTCACAGAGGAAGGCTGTGCTTCTCTGGTCTCAGCTCTGGAGTCAAACCCCTCACACCTGAGAGAGCTGGATCTGAGTAACAATGACCTGAAGGATTCAGGAGTGAAGCTGCTCTCTGCTGGACTGGGGAATCCCCACTGTAAACTGGAGACTCTGAGGTCAGTATTCCTGTAGTTGGTCAACAAGTGATAACTGTTCACCAGATCCACATGTGTTTACCAGACACACATAGTCCACACCATATGTGTTTGGACAGTGAAGCTTACAGTTTTAAATGTGGTGCTCTGCTCCAGCATTTTGGATTTGAGATATAATGTTTCATATTAGGAGACAGTACAGAATGTCACATTTTATTTAAAGGTATTCACACATATATTTTACAGTTTATAAATGAAAACCTTTATGTATCTAGTTCTCCCATTTGAAAAAGTCATAATATTTTGGATAAATTATTTTTAGTCTTTTAAATACGTTTAGTATTTGGTCCCATATTTCTTGTTGAATTAATTTGCAGTTTGTCTTGGTTGTGTTTTAGATGTTTTTCCTAATAGAAACTGAATGGTGAATAATGTCCTGTCATTTTGGAGTCACTTCACTTGTATTGTCAGTAAGAATAGAAGATGTTTTCTACACTCATGAATTCATGATGCTACTATGATGATGAATAAAAGTTACAGAGGCACAAAGATCAGACCCCCTCTGTAATTGGTAATGGTGAGAGGTTAGCATGTTTTGTTGTAGCCTCTGTTATTGGTAATGGTGAGAGGTTAGCATGTTTTGTTGTAGACTCTGTTACTGGTAATGGTGAGAGGTTAGCATGTTTTGTTGTAGCCTCTGTTATTGGTAATGGTGATAGGTTAGCATGTTTTGTTGTAGTCTCTGTTATTGGTAATGTTGAGAGGTTAGCATGTTTTGTTGTAGCCTCTGTTATTTGTAATGGTGAGAGGTTAGCATGTTTTGTTGTAGCCTCTGTTATTGGTAATGGTGAGAGGTTAGCATGTTTTGTTGTAGCCTCTGTTATTGGTAATGGTGAGAGGTTAGCATGTTTTGTTGTAGCCTCTGTTATTTGTAATGGTGAGAGGTTAGTATGTTTTGTTGTATCCTCTGTAATTGGTAATGGTGAGAGGTTAGCATGTTTTGTTGTAGCCTCTGTTATTGGTAATGGTGAGAGGTTAGCATGTTTTGTTGTAGTCTCTGTTATTGGTAATGGTGAGAGGTTAGCATGTTTTGTTGTAGCCTCTGTTATTGGTAATGGTGAGAGGTTAGCATGTTTTGTTGTAGCCTCTGTTATTGGTAATGGTGATAGGTTAGCATGTTTTGTTGTAGTCTCTGTTATTGGTTATGGTGAGAGGTTAGCATGTTTTGTTGTAGCCTCTGTTATTGGTAATGGTGAGAGGTTAGTATGTTTTGTTGTATCCTCTGTTATTGGTAATGGTGAGAGGTTAGCATGTTTTGTTGTAGTCTCTGTTATTGGTAATGGTGAGAGGTTAGCATGTTTTGTTGTAGTCTCTGTTATTGGTAATGGTGAGAGGTTAGCATGTTTTGTTGTAGCCTCTGTAATTGGTAATGGTGAGATGTTAGCATGTTTTGTTGTAGTCTCTGTTATTGGTAATGGTGAGAGGTTAGTATGTTTTGTTGTAGCCTCTGTTATTGGTAATGGTGAGAGGTTAGCATGTTTTGTTGTAGTCTCTGTTATTGGTAATGGTGAGAGGTTAGCATGTTTTGTTGTAGTCTCTGTAATTGGTAATGGTGAGAGGTTAGTATGTTTTGTTGTAGCCTCTGTAACTTTCTCACTCATTATTATTCATGATTCTTTCATGATTTTTCTTAATCATGGTATCATCAGAATTAATTTATTATTGTTTAGAAACATGTTATCTACTCTCTTAGAGAGAAAAGTACTCCACTCATCATCCACCATTTTATTATCGGGCAAAACACAACCAAAACAAACTGCAAATGCAACCAACGAGTTTACGACAAAAACTAAATGTTTGACTATTTTAATACACTATGAGTGAATTGTTCAGAATACTTAAGACTTCTTCTAATTAGGAGACTGGAAACATAAATTGTTTTCATTTTTAATAGTGAAACACATGTCTTAAAATACTCTCAAATTAAAGGTGACATTATATACTGTCACCTCAAATGAAACATTTGTTCTGAAATCCAAAATGTTGGAGAATAGAGACACATTTAAAATGTTAGCTTCACTGTCTAAATAGATATGGTGTGGACTGTATACTCAATACAATCTAAATCTGATACCTCACTGTCAAAATAGATATGGTGAGGACTGTTTACTCAATACAATCTAAATCTGATACCTCACTGTCTAAATAGATATGGTGTGGACTGTATACTCAATACAATCTAAATCTGATACCTCACTGTCTAAATAGATATGGTGTGGACTGTATACTCAATACAATCTAAATCTGATTCCTCACTGTCTAAATAGATATGGTGTGGACTGAATACTCAATACAATCTAAATCTGATACCTCACTGTCTAAATAGATATGGTGTGGACTGTATACTCAATACAATCTAAATCTGATTCCTCACTGTCTGTCTTCTGACTGATACTGCTTTTTAAACTGGTCTGGTCAGTCTACTATAATATTTGTACTATACATGTTTCTCTCTACAAGCAATACATTGATAATTTGACATTTTTAATAATGATACTTGAATTTATAAATAGATATGGCAGGTTTCAGGACACTGATACAGTGTACAGTAAAGTATTTAGTCAGCCACCAATTGTGCAAGTTCTCCCACTTAAAAAGATGAGAGAGGCCTGTAATTTTCATCATAGGTACACTTCAACTATGACAGACAGAATGAGAAAAAAAATCCAGAAAATCACATTGTAGGATTTTTTATGATTTTTTTTGCAAATTATGGTGGAAAATAAGTATTTGGTCAATAACAAAAGTTTATCTCAATACTTTGTTATATACCCTTTGTTGGCAATGACAGAGGTCAAACGTTTTCTGTAAGTCTTCACAAAGTTTTCACACACTGTTGCTGGTATTTTGGCCCATTCCTCCATGCAGATCTCCTCTAGAGCAGTGATGTTTTGGGGCTGTTGCTGGGCAACACAGACTTTCAACTCCCTCCAAAGATTTTCTATAGGGTTGAGATCTGGAGACTGGCTAGGCCACTCCAGGACCTTGAAATGCTTCTTACGAAGCCACTCCTTCGTTGCCCGGGCTGTGTGTTTGGGATCGTTGTCATGCTGAAAGACCCAGCCACGTTTCATATTCAATGCCCTTGCTGATGGAAGGAGGTTTTCACTCAAAATCTCACGATACATGGCCCCATTCATTCTTTCCCACGGATCAGTCGTCCTGGTCCCTTTGCAGAAAAACAGCCCCAAAGCATGATGTTTCCCCCCCCCCCCCCTTGCTTCACAGTAGGTATGGTGTTCTTTGGATGCAACTCAGCATTCTTTGTCCTCCAAACACGACGAGTTGAGTTTTTACCAAAAAGTTATATTTTGGTTTGATCTGACCATATGACATTCTCCCAATCTTCTTCTGGATCATCCTCATGCTCTCTAGCAAACTTCAGACGGGCCTGAACATGTACTGGCTTAACCTGTCTAAGATATTGGTTCCCAATTGGGAATCAACCCACCCACGTTCAGCTGAAATGGTGGCGCATGGAACGCAAAAATATTCTTAAAAATATTTAACCTCCACACATTAACAAGTCCAATAGCTCAAATGAAAGATAAACACCTTGTTCATCTAGCCAGCAAGTCAGATTTCTAAAATGTTTTACGGCGAAAACATAGCACATATATATGTCAAACCACCACCAGACACAGCTCATTTGAATAGCCAAAACATGCAATCAACAAACGCAGGATTAAAAAATAAATCGTTCACTAACCTTTTGAAAATCTTCATCAGATGACAGTAATAGGACATGTTACACAGTACATTTTTTTTTCAATAATATGCCATTTATATCCATAAATGTCCATTTACAGTGAGTTCACGTTCAGAAATTACTCAAAAATGCCCGCAGGAAATCTAGGTAGCGCGGCAAGATAACGTAAATAGACATCATAAACTTTGACTAAATATACATGTTCTACATATAGTTAGAAAGATACACTGCTTCTTTATGCAACCGCTTTGTTAGATTTATTTTTAACGTTACAGAAATCGCACACTATTCAATATGCTGAGACGGCGCTCAGTTACAAGCTACATTTCTACGTAATGTTGGAGTCAACAGAAACACAGATTTAAGCATAAATATTCCCTTACCTTCGATGGTCTTCGTTCAGAATGTTCTGGAAGGCCTCATACTTACCCAATACATCGTTTGGTTTCAAGTCTTGCGTCTTTGTATTAGCTACTGCTAATAACATCAGCTGAAATGCACCCAAAACGTCCTCTGGTCCGGAAAAGTTGCGCATCAAAACTTCAAAATTACATATTATATGTCGACTAAACAGGTCAAACTAAGTGCAGAAGCAAGCTTTATGATGTTTTAGACACACAAAACAAACTTCAATTCAATCGGCCATCGTCTGCCCTTCTCTTGAGTGCTGGAACAAAGGAATGGCTGGGACCAATTCGCGCCCCTACGCACAGCCTATTTTCTCGTGGCACGCACTAATTTCACTCCCATAGGGTCAATTCTCGTGGGATTTGAACGATTCAAAGCTCTACTGAAAGAGGACATCTAGCGGAAGAGAAAGTATCCCCAGAATCATAACTGTTTGGGAAGGGTGGGGGCGATGACGTCAAAGTTGCTCCAACTTTCATGACCACAAAAACTAGTTTGGAAGAATGCCTGCCCTGTGAGTTCTGCTATACTTACAGACATAATTCCAACGGTTTTAGAATCTTTAGAGTGTTTTCTATCCAATAATAATTTTTATTTGCATATATTAGCAATTTTTGACAGATTTTTTTTTCAGTTTACTAGGGGTACCCAATCTCTCCAAAGGGGGCATATGTCTGCCATATCCTTAACAGGTTTTAAGCAGGGGGACACGTCTGGCACTGCAGGATTTGAGTCCCTGGCGGCGTAGTGTGTTACTGATGGTAGGCTTTGTTACTTTGGTCCCAGCTCTCTGCAGGTCATTCACTAGGTCCCCCCGTGTGGTTCTGGGATTTTTGCTCACCGTTGTTGTGATCAGTTTGACCCCACGGGGTGAGATCTTGCGTGGAGCCCCAGATGGAGGGAGATTATCAGTGGTCTTGTATGTCTTCCATTTCCTAATAATTGCTCCCACAGTTGATTTCTTCAAACCAAGCTGCTTACCTATTGCAGATTCAGTCTTCCCAGCCTGGTGCAGGTCTACAATTTTGTTTCTGGTGTCCTTTGACAGCTCTTTGGTCTTGGCCATAGTGGAGTTTGGAGTGTGACTGTTTGAGGTTGTGGACAGGTGTCTTTTATATTGATAACAAGTTCAAACAGGTGCCATTAATACAGGTAACGAGTGGAGGACAGAGGAGCCTCTTAAAGAAGAAGTTACAGGTCTGTGAGAGCCAGAAATCTTGCTTGTTTGTAGGTGACCAAATACTTATTTTCCACCATAATTTGCAAATAAATGCATTAAAAATCCTACAATGTGATTTTCTGCATTTTTTTCTAATTTTGTCTGTCATAGTTGAAGTGTATGACAATCAAAGGCCTCTCTCATCTTTTTAAGTGGGAGAACTTGCACAATTGGTGGCTGACTAAATACTTTTTTGCCCCACTGTATATCTGAATATGTTGAAAAAGTATACTGCCACTATTTTCACCACCAAAGAATATCAGTGTGATTTTAATATGATTTGACTCTTTGCAGGCTGTCAGGCTGTCTAGTCACAGAGGAAGGCTGTGCTTCTCTGGTCTCAGCTCTGAGGTCAAACCCCTCACACCTGAGAGAGCTGGACCTAAGCTACAATCACCCAGGAGACTCAGGAGTCAGACTGCTCTCTGCTGGACTGGAGGATCCACACTGCAGACTGGAGAAACTCAAGTATGTAGAGGTTTTATGTCAATGTTCATATCAGACATGTTTGACTTATTAGGCCAGTTAAGACAAACATTCTGACCACCACTTGGACAAAGTTATAAGTTACTGTGTGTGTGTGTGAGTGAGTTCAGGTGTATCCCTCACTGACTGTCTGCTGTTCTTCTGCTTACCGCTACAGTGTGGAACATGGTGGAGAGAACACAATGAAACCTGGACTTAGAAAATGTGAGTGTTGACTACTGTGAAGACTATAACTAAGAATAAGTCTTAATTCAAGTTAAGTCAAAGTCAAAGACCACCATCATTACTGACTTGGTCATATTAAATATCAGCTGTAGTTCTCCAGAAACAGAAAGAGTTGCTTTGACAATGTGTGTGTGGATGTGTGTGTGTGTGGATGTGTTACGTTAGAAGTGTGTGTGTGTGTGTGTTCATGATGCATACAGGTGAGTGTGTGTGTGAGTATGTTCATGCTATGTAAGAATTGTGTGTGTGTGTGGTGTCTTAGTGTTATATTAGAAATGTGTGTGTGTGTGTGTGTGTGTGTGTGTGTGTGTGTGTGTGTGTGTGTGTGTGTGTGTGTGTGTGTGTGTGTGTGTGTGTGTGTGTGTGTGTAATTAATAGGAATAAGTCTGTTTTGTATTACCATACAGTATAACATATGATCATTCAACAAGTCTCAAGTTACCTTAACTTCTCCTTTTGATACCTAGAAACATCTACATTAAATGAATTAGTGAAAAGTGAGTTAACATTCTAATGTGAATGATGATGATTTCTAATATTGTGTCTGGTTTCATCCATCAGATGTCTGTGATCTCACAGTGGACCCAAACACAGTAGACAGACACCTCTCTCTGTCTGAGGGGAACAGAAAGGTGACATGGAGGAGAGAGGAGCAGCCGTATCCTGATCACCCAGAGAGATTTGAGGGCTGTAGACAGGTGCTGTGTAGAGAGGGTCTGACTGGGCGCTGTTACTGGGAGGTCGAGTGGAGTGGGATAAGGGCTGGTATAGGAGTGACATGTAAAGGAATCAGTAGGAGAGGAAGAGGAGGGGTTAAGGAGTGCTGGCTTGGACACAATGACAAGTCCTGGAGTCTGTCCTGCTCTGACAACAGTTACACTGCCTATCACAATAGTAATCCCATTACCATAGACATCTGCCCCTCCAGCCCCCACAGAGTAGGAGTGTATCTGGACTGGCCAGCCGGCACTCTGTCCTTCTATAGAGCCTCCTCTGACACTCTGACCCACCTCTTCACATTCACCTTCACATTCACTGAGCCCCTTTATCCAGGGTTTTGGGTTGATTACAACTCCTCAGTGTCCTTGTAAATAATAACCTGACACACACACTGAAACACACAAACACTGGACACACACACAATAGAATTACACACACTGGACACACACACACACACACTGGACACACACTGAACACACACATTGGACACACACGCAAACACACACACACACACACACACACACACTGGACACACACACACACACACACACACACACTGGACGCACACAGTGGACACACACACACACACACACTGGACAAACACACACAGTGGACATACATGCACACACACTGAACACACAAACACACACTGGACACACACATTGGACACACACAAACAAACACATACACACACTGGACACACACATTGGACACACACAAACAAACACATATTGGACACACACACACACATTGAACACACACAAGAGAGAATAAAGTAGACGGCACGGGTCAAAGTTATTGATTTATGACCCTGCGTCATGATGACGTGAACCCAATGACAAAAGCCTGGAGGCTGTTTTGCTTGAGGCTCCAGAATGTTTCAAAGGAGTTTTGGGTACGAGTGAGGGACATATTCCAACCTGAGGAATCTACGGTTAAGATATTCACAGACAGCGTGTCCAAACGCTTTTATCGGGCAGAACCCGAGAGTTTTTCTCCAGCGCTAGGGATGAGAGAATGGCTTAAAATAAGACTCGCGCTGTGTCAAATTGAACAGGCCCTGAGTGCTTCAAGTCTACCCGGATATGCGTTGGAAGAACAGGTCTGCGGATGAAATGATCTAATGGCCCTAAGAGTCGCTTCAATGGCGTATACCCCGGACTCCAGAGTGACAATTTTAGCATGTGAACAATTTGATAGTGCAAATGCGACGAAAACTGTCAGTTCATATGTATCTTCCAAAGCATGAAAGGATGTACATTTTTTTCAAATAATGTTCAGTTTTAAATTTTTAAAATATTTTCCGAACACTGATGAATAAGCTGGACAGTCTTTTCGAAAATCGTGAACAATTACGGCGATGGCCGAGGTTATCATTGAGACATACCCAGGCCGAAGGAGGATCTTTCCCTGGAGTGAAAACGTCCAGAGCTTCGATGGGGCGGACAAAAGACTTTGCGATGGGGAATTGGAAACGGATAATGGTCAGGGCTAACAGGGACCCTATATCTGTAAGAAATAGTAAAAAATGTTGAATTATAACGTGTGTTAAAATGTATGTGTTAAATATTTAGAATTAAATCATTGGTTTTGAAAATGTATCTCACCCATTTAACTAAAGGGGGAGCGGTCTTTTCTCTCACGCTAGGGTCTGGCGCAGACAACTGTAATATCTGAAAAAAACATGTATTAGTTTATAGTCTTTGCCTACAATGGTGTGTTATGAACATTACGGTTTATTAAAGTTTGTAATAACGTACAATGGCAGGCCTCCAATGTTTTTACATAAAACACGCGTGATGCATATTTAAATATTATTCAAATTTTGTTACTTAATTCAAACATGTCTTAAAGGTTGTACGAAATATTTTGGAATTCAATAAAAGGAGTTTAAAAAAACTGTATCTCACCCGTAACTATGTGAAAAGGTATTTCACATCTTCACCCAGCTCTGTCGCGAAGAAAAAGACATTGAAAGTGTGTGTGTGTGTGCGTTTCAAAAAACAACGGGGTTTGGGTTCAACATGGGGTCCCAGCCCTCTATCTGTAGAGAAGCGTTTGGAAACCCAAAGTTTGCACTATCCAGCATAAGGCATGTCAAGATATCGGCCGACCGCCGGGGTTAAACATGGATATCTAATCAACGCACCGGGACCCCAACAAACCGGTTGACAGAACGGCTCTTTGAATTCACAGCCTTTTGGTCTCTAAACCAAACATACAGGGGGGTGGTTGCATACAGGATATGTCTCGAAACTCATTCCGTACTTTAACAAGTTAGGGACAGAACGTGGAGCATCTATTTTTAACACGGTTAGCACTGCTTTAGCGCAAACCCAAAGGCCCGAATATTTAGCTGCCCGGACAGATTAAAAAAATATATTCTGAATAAGTGAATCCTAATGGATATTTCTGGAGGTGAGTAAATGAGAAATATATTTTAAGATTTGTTTGAATATTATTGTAATATTAAACCCGAGTTATTTGGGTATTTCAGGCCAAAGGCCAATATGTGTTAAAAAGTGTATATATATAGCGTATAACGGTTAATATTGTCTAACGGTGGCTAGGTTCCCAAACCTTTACGCAGCTTTTACACGGTTTACCGGATCTGGAACAACATGAGGGTGATGCACACTCTCAAAAATCAGGCAGTCAGTCGCCATCAGACTTTTTTCGTTGTAAGTCCTTAAAATTAAACACATACCCAAGAATATTTATATATAAAAAAAATAGTGTGTACTATTTTAAAAACGATTTTATATATTTACAGCCGACATACAGCCAAGAATGATAAAGGATTCGTTATGGACAGCGGACACGAGTGACTTGGATGCAATTCTACTGTTCTGTACGAGCGTTTTTTCAAACTCACCGCGAATACCGGGAACCTCAACCCCCTCACGACATATTCCAGACCCCAACAGGCAACACACAACGGAGGCCCAAGTACATTGGTCCTACAACTAGTCTGTGTATATACAGTTCTGTGTGGGTCCATCTACTGGGAGGTGGTTAACTAGTCTGTATATTCTACTGATTCATATGGATACCAGTCCATCTACTGGGATGTGGTTAACTAGTCTGTATATATAATGTTCTGTGTGGGTCCATCTACTGGGAGGTGGTTAACTAGTCTGTATATATAATGTTCGGTGTGGGTCCATCTACTGGGAGGTGGTTAACTAGTCTGTATATATAAAGTTCTGAGTGGGTCCATCTACTGGGAGGTGGTTAACTAGTCTGTATATTCTACTGATTCATATGGATACCAGTCCATAACATTGGCTGTAAAAGTGGGTAGAAACAGACATATAACTGTAGCTATGTGGTCTTTACTTGAGTGTGTTTCAGCAGGGTGAGGTCAGAGAGATGCTTCCCAGTCAGTATTTTTCTGAACTCATAAAATCCTTTACACAATCTGATGGGATGGATGTTCAACCTCATTAAAATGACCATAAGGTCTATATAGAACCTTTAAGTTAAGACCTCACAGATCTGCACATGGCAAAGCAGTTCAATAAATGATACTAATTGATTCTTGAAGAATATAACTTATAAATCATGAGCCTCATCTTGAGGAGTCACCTGTGACAGTATTCATAAAGAGTAGGAGAGCTGATCTAGGATCAGTTTAGCCTTTTAGATCATAATGAATCAGATTACATGGAGAGGGGGACCTGATCCTAGATCATAATGAATCAGATTACATGGAGAGGGGGACCTGATCCTAGATCATAATGAATCAGATTACATGGAGAGGGGGACCTGATCCTAGATCATAATGAATCAGATTACATGGAGAGGAGGACCTGATCCTAGATCATAATGAATCAGATTGCATGGAGAGGAGGGACCTGATCCTAGATCATAATGAATCAGATTGCATGGAGAGGGGGACCTGATCCTAGATCATAATGAATCAGATTACATGGAGAGGGGGACCTGATCCTAGATCATAATGAATCAGATTACATGGAGAGGGGGACCTGATCCTAGATCATAATGAATCAGATTACATGGAGAGAAGGGACCTGATCCTAGATCATAATGAATCAGATTACATGGAGAGGGGGACCTGATCCTAGATCATAATGAATCAGATTACATGGAGAGGGGGACCTGATCCTAGATCATAATGAATCAGATTACATGGAGAGGGGGACCGGATCCTAGAGCAACACTCCTCCTCTGGGACACTGCCTGTATGAAACAGAACACATAGTTGTAAAGTCTAGTTACAGCAGGTGTTTACTGTCATCTAGTGGAAGATACCAATATAACACTTTATTATCAGGGTGGGGAGACGGCTGAGCTGAAACAGAACACATAGTTGTAATGTCTAGTTACAGCAGGTGTTTACTGCCATCTAGTGGAAGATACCAATATAACACTTTATTATCAGGTTGGGGAGGCGACTGAGCTTAAACAGAAAGTAAAGTTGTTCTTTTGTTCAGGATCCATTTTGAGACGACAGAGCAGAAAACACTATATGGAGATTATTGAAAAATAAAGTAGGTATTTCTGTAAAATAACTTATTCTATTGGACACAGTAAGAGAATGAATACCTGTAATGAGATATTACTCGTTAGTAGAACTGCTACTTGAGCTGAGTTGCTGACAGACAGCAGTTTTCAAAGTGTAAACTAATCAGTAGTCCGACATGTTATCAGTAACACGTCTGGTAAAGATGGTGGAGGAGCTTTTCAATTATATTGTTTTATGTTTATCTCAGGGTTCCTCAATCCTTTTGTTCTTACCAGCACTTACACACCTGATTCAACTAATCATCACATATTTTAAGACAGTTTAATATTTGAGGCATACAAATGAACATTCTCAAATTAAAACCTTTTTGGTTTGTAGGCCTGCTTACAATTATTAAAGTCCTACAGTAACTCACATTTTGGAGAAAAAAAAAACACAGCTAAACTTGGTTTAGAGTAAATTATATGTTTATCCAAAATAATGTAAGAGAGATGTCTTGAAGAAACACGTCTGGGATTAGAACTCGGTGTCTCTGCGACAGTGGGAAGTTTGTTTTGCATGACCCTGTGCTACAGTTGGGTGGACATATACTTTAAGGACCAATGGAATGGTGTAAAATGCTCAAACTCTGCCCACCCGGGGAGCCGGGCAATGCACAACTAATTCACCCAGTGACCGTTACTTTATTTCCTGATATGAAATGTAAAGTAACTTTGTAGCCGACGCAGTTCCAGAATGTCTGTTGAAACTGTGTCTCATATGGAACGTTAGAACAGTGGTGGAAACAGAACGCAGTTCCAGAATGTCTGTTGAAACTGTGTCTCATATGGAACATTAGAACAGTGGTGGAAACAGAACTCAGTTCCAGAATGTCTGTTGAAACTGTGTCTCATATGGAACGTTAGAACAGTGGTGGAAACAGAACTCAGTTCCAGAATGTCTGTTGAAAATGGGTCTCATATGGAACGTTAGAACAGTGGTGGAAACAGAACTCAGTTCCAGAATGTCTGTTGAAACTGTGTCTCATATGGAACGTTAGAACAGTGGTGGAAACAGAACTCAGTTCCAGAATGTCTGTTGAAACTGTGTCTCATATGGAACGTTAGAACAGTGGTGGAAACAGAACTCAGTTCCAGAATGTCTGTTGAAACTGTGTCTCATATGGAACGTTAGAACAGTGGTGGAAACAGAACTCAGTTCCAGAATGTCTGTTGAAACTGTGTCTCATATGGAACGTTAGAACAGTGGTGGAAACAGAACTCAGTTCCAGAATGTCTGTTGAAACTGTGTCTCATATGGAACGTTAGAACAGTGGTGGAAACAGAACTCAGTTCCAGAATGTCTGTTGAAACTGTGTCTCATATGGAACGTTAGAACAGTGGTGGAAACAGAACTCAGTTCCAGAATGTCTGTTGAAACTGTGTCTCATATGGAACGTTAGAACAGTGGTGGAAACAGAACTCAGTTCCAGAATGTCTGTTGAAACTGTGTCTCATATGGAACGTTAGAACAGTGGTGGAAACAGAACTCAGTTCCAGAATGTCTGTTGAAAATGTGTCTCATATGGAACGTTAGAACAGTGGTGGAAACAGAACTCAGTTCCAGAATGTCTGTTGAAACTGTGTCTCATATGGAACGTTAGAACAGTGGTGGAAACAGAACTCAGTTCCAGAATGTCTGTTGAAACTGTGACTCATATGGAACGTTAGAACAGTGGTGGAAACAGAACTCAGTTCCAGAATGTCTGTTGAAACTGTGACTCATATGGAACGTTAGAACAGTGGTGGAAACAGAACTCAGTTCCAGAATGTCTGTTGAAACTGTGTCTCATATGGAACGTTAGAACAGTGGTGGAAACAGAACACAGTTCCAGAATGTCTGTTGAAACTGTGTCTCATATGGAACGTTAGAACAGTGGTGGAAACAGAACTCAGTTCCAGAATGTCTGTTGAAACTGTGTCTCATATGGAACGTTAGAACAGTGGTGGAAACAGAACTCAGTTCCAGAATGTCTGTTGAAACTGTGACTCATATGGAACGTTAGAACAGTGGTGGAAACAGAACTCAGTTCCAGAATGTCTGTTGAAACTGTGACTCATATGGAACGTTAGAACAGTGGTGGAAACAGAACTCAGTTCCAGAATGTCTGTTGAAACTGTGTCTCATATGGAACGTTAGAACAGTGGTGGAAACAGAACACAGTTCCAGAATGTCTGTTGAAACTGTGACTCATATGGAACGTTAGAACAGTGGTGGAAACAGAACTCAGTTCCAGAATGTCTGTTGAAACTGTGACTCATATGGAACGTTAGAACAGTGGTGGAAACAGAACTCAGTTCCAGAATGTCTGTTGAAACTGTGACTCATATGGAACGTTAGAACAGTGGTGGAAACAGAACTCAGTTCCAGAATGTCTGTTGAAACTGTGACTCATATGGAACGTTAGAACAGTGGTGGAAACAGAACACAGTTCCAGAATGTCTGTTGAAACTGTGACTCATATGGAACGTTAGAACAGTGGTGGAAACAGAACTCAGTTCCAGAATGTCTGTTGAAACTGTGACTCATATGGAACGTTAGAACAGTGGTGGAAACAGAACTCAGTTCCAGAATGTCTGTTGAAACTGTGTCTCATATGGAACGTTAGAACAGTGGTGGAAACAGAACTCAGTTCCAGAATGTCTGTTGAAACTGTGTCTCATATGGAACGTTAGAACAGTGGTGGAAACAGAACTCAGTTCCAGAATGTCTGTTGAAACTGTGTCTCATATGGAACGTTAGAACAGTGTTGGAAACAGAACTCAGTTCCAGAATGTCTGTTGAAACTGTGTCTCATATGGAACGTTAGAACAGTGGTGGAAACAGAACTCAGTTCCAGAATGTCTGTTGAAACTGTGTCTCATATGGAACGTTAGAACAGTGGTGGAAACAGAACTCAGTTCCAGAATGTCTGTTGAAACTGTGTCTCATATGGAACGTTAGAACAGTGTTGGAAACAGAACTCAGTTCCAGAATGTCTGTTGAAACTGTGTCTCATATGGAACGTTAGAACAGCGGTGGAAACAGAACTCAGTTCCAGAATGTCTGTTGAAACTGTGTCTCATATGGAACGTTAGAACAGCGGTGGAAACAGAACTCAGTTCCAGAATGTCTGTTGAAACTGTGTCTCATATGGAACGTTAGAACAGTGGTGGAAACAGAACTCAGTTCCAGAATGTCTGTTGAAACTGTGTCTCATATGGAACGTTAGAACAGCGGTGGAAACAGAACTCAGTTCCAGAATGTCTGTTGAAACTGTGTCTCATGTGGAACATTAGAACAGCGGTGGAAACAGAACACAGTTCCAGAATGTCTGTTGAAACTGTGTCTCATATGGAACGTTAGAACAGTGGTGGAAACAGAACGCAGTTCCAGAATGTCTGTTGAAACTGTGTCTCATATGGAACGTTAGAACAGTGGTGGAAACAGAACGCAGTTCCAGAATGTCTGTTGAAACTGTGTCTCATATGGAACATTAGAACAGTGGTGGAAACAGAACGCAGTTCCAGAATGTCTGTTGAAACTGTGTCTCATATGGAACATTAGAACAGTGGTGGAAACAGAACTCAGTTCCAGAATGTCTGTTGAAACTGTGTCTCATATGGAACATTAGAACAGTGGTGGAAACAGAACGCAGTTCCAGAATGTCTGTTGAAACTGTGTCTCATATGGAACATTAGAACAGTGGTGGAAACAGAACGCAGTTCCAGAATGTCTGTTGAAACTGTGTCTCATATGGAACATTAGAACAGTGGTGGAAACAGAACTCAGTTCCAGAATGTCTGTTGAAACTGTGTCTCATATGGAACATTAGAACAGTGGTGGAAACAGAACTCAGTTCCAGAATGTCTGTTGAAACTGTGTCTCATATGGAACATTAGAACAGTGGTGGAAACAGAACACAGTTCCAGAATGTCTGTTGAAACTGTGTCTCATATGGAACATTAGAACAGTGGTGGAAACAGAACGCAGTTCTAGAATGTCTGTTGAAACTGTGTCTCATATGGAACATTAGAACAGTGGTGGAAACAGAACTCAGTTCCAGAATGTCTGTTGAAACTGTGTCTCATATGGAAGGTTAGAACAGTGGTGGAAACAGAACTCAGTTCCAGAATGTCTGTTGAAACTGTGTCTCATATGGAAGGTTAGAACAGTGGTGGAAACAGAACGCAGTTCCAGAATGTCTGTTGAAACTGTGTCTCATATGGAACATTAGAACAGTGGTGGAAACAGAACGCAGTTCCAGAATGTCTGTTGAAACTGTGTCTCATATGGAACATTAGAACAGTGGTGGAAACAGAACGCAGTTCCAGAATGTCTGTTGAAACTGTGTCTCATATGGAACGTTAGAACAGTGTTGGAAAAAGTACTACATTTTCATTCCTGAGTAAAAGTAAAGACACCTTTATTATTTATCCATTGTTTCACCAGGTAGGTTGACTGAGAACACGTTCTCATTTGCAGCAACGACCTGGGGAATAGTTACAGGGGAGAGGAGGGGGATGAATGAGCCAATTGTTAACTGGGGATTATTAGGTGACCGTGATGGTTTGATGGCCAGATTGGGAATTTAACCAGGACACCGGGGTTAACACCCCTACTCTTACAATAAGTGCCATGGGATCTCTAATGACCTCAGAGAGTCAGGAGACCCGTTTAACGTTCCATCCAAAAGACAGCACCCTACACAGGGCTGTGTCCCCAATCACTGCCCTGGAGCATTGGGATATATATATATACAGTGCCTTGCGAAAGTATTCGGCCCCCTTGAACTTTGTGACCTTTTGCCACATTTCAGGCTTCAAACATAAAGATATAAAACTGTATTTTTTTGTGAAGAATCAACAACAAGTGGGACACAATCATGAAGTGGAACGACATTTATTGGATATTTCAAACTTTTTTAACAAATCAAAAACTGAAAAATTGGGCGTGCAAAATTATTCAGCCCCTCCAGTCAGTGAGGATCTCTGAATGATCCAATGTTGACCTAAATGAATGAACTGACATGTTGGAAAGGTGGCATCCTATGACGGTGCCACGTTGAAAGGCACTGAGATCTTCCGTTAGGTCATTCTACTGCCAATGTTTGTCTGTGGAGATTGCATGGTGGTGTGCTCGATTCTATTCACCTGTCAGCAACAGGTGTGGCTGAAATAGCCGAATCCACTCATTTGAAGGGGTGTCCACATACTTTTGTATATATAGTGGACATTCTCTGTCCTGCTACTGGTAGGACTATAACATTATGTGAACTGACCTGAACAGGTTTAGACTGGTCATCTATGATATGTAGGTTATATACAGTACATTCTCTGTCCTGCTACTGGAAGGACTATAACATTATGTGAACTGACCTGAACAGATTTAGACTGGTCATCTATGATATGTAGGTTATATACAGTACATTCTCTGTCCTGCTACTGGTAGGACTATAACATTATGTGAACTGATCTGAACAGGTTTAGACTGGTCATCTATGATATGTAGGCTATATACAGTACATTCTCTGTCCTGCTACTGGTAGGACTATAACATTATGTGAACTGATCTGAACAGGTTTAGACTGGTCATCTATGATATGTAGGTTATATACATAACCTAGTCTACTTTACATAATATAACATCTACATATCACTAACAACCCACTACTATACATTATAACCTAGTCTACTCTACATAATATAACATCTACATATCACTAACAACCCACTACTATACATTATAACCTAGTCTACTTTACATAATATAACATCTACATATCACTAACAACCCACTACTATACATTATAACCTAGTCTACTTTACATAATATAACATCTACATATCACTAACAACCCACTACTATACATTATAACCTAGTCTACTTTACATAATATAACATCTACATATCACTAACAACCCACTACTATACATTATAACCTAGTCTACTTTACATAATATAATATATCACTAACAACCCCCTACTATACATTATAACCTAGTCTACTTTACATAATATAACATCTACATATCACTAACAACCCACTACTATACATTATAACCTAGTCTACTTTACATAATATAACATCTACATATCACTAACAACCCACTATTATACATTATAACCTAGTCTACTTTACATAATATAACATATCACTAACAACCCACTACTATACATTATAACCTAGTCTACTTTACATAATATAACATCTATATATCACTAACAACCCACTACTATACATTATAACCTAGTCTACTTTACATAATATAACATATCACTAACAACCCACTACTATACATTATAACCTAGTCTACTGTACATAATATAACATCTACATATCACTAACAACCCACTACTATACATTATAACCTAGCCTACTTTACATAATATAACATCTACATATCACTAACAACCACTACTATACATTATAACCTAGTCTACTTTACATAATATAACATCTACATATCACTAACAACCCACTACTATACATTATAACCTAGTCTACTTTACATAATATAACATCTACATATCACTAACAACCCACTACTATACATTATAACCTAGTCTACTTTACATTATATAACATCTACATATCACTAACAACCCACTACTATACATTATAACCTAGTCTACTTTACATAATATAACATATCACTAACAACCCACTATTATACATTATAGCCTAGTCTACTTTACATAATATAACATCTACATATCACTAACAACCCACTACTATAAATTATAACCTAGTCTACTTTACATAATATAACATCTACACATCACTAACAACCCACTACTATACATTATAACCTAGTCTACTTTACATAATATAACATATCACTAACAACCCACTACTATACATTATAACCTAGTCTACTTTACATAATATAACATCTACACATCACTAACAACCCACTACTATACATTATAACCTAGTCTACTTTACATAATATAACATATCACTAACAACCCACTACTATACATTATAACCTAGTCTACTATACATAATATAACATCTACATATCACTAACAACCCACTACTATACATTATAACCTAGTCTACTTTACATAATATAACATCTACATATCACTAACAACCCACTACCATACATTATAACCTAGTCTACTTTACATAATATAACATCTATATATCACTAACAACCCACTACTATACATTATAACCTAGTCTACTTTACATAATATAACATCTACATATCACTTGATGCAAAAAAAGATTCTGAATGGATCAATGATTTCCCCCTCAGATCAATCAAGTCCGTTTTAGCCCTTCTGTCTATATTCTCAGATACGTTTAGAAAAGAAAGAACAGACTGAAAGACAATAAATAGCCACTTTTGGTGAATAAAAACAAGTGTGAGACATGGCCTTGTGTTGCAGTACTGTCTAGAACTACCTTAACAAACAGTGACTTATTATTATTATTATTATTATTATTATTATTGTTGCTGTACTGTCTAGAACTACCTTAACAAACAGTGACTTATTATTATTATTATTATTATTATTATTATTATTATTGTTATTATTATTATTATTATTATTGTTATTATTGTTGCAGTACTGTCTAGAACTACCTTAATAAACAGTGACTTATTATTATTATTATTATTGTTGCTGTACTGTCTAGAACTACCTTAACAAACAGTGACTTATTATTATTATTATTATTATTGTTATTATTGTTATTATTGTTGCTGTACTGTCTAGAACTACCTTAACGGCAGGGTAGCATAGTGGTTAGAGCGTTGGACTAGTAACTGGAAGGTTGCAAGTTCAAACCCCCGAGCTGACAAGCTGACAATCTGTCGTTCTGCCCCTGAACAGTTAACCCACTGTTCCTAGGCCGTCATTGAAAATAAGAATTTGTTCTTAACTGACTTGCCTAGTAAAATAAAGGTAAAATAAAAAATAAAAACAAACAGTGACTTATTATTATTGAGATTAAATGGAGATTAAATGTCACAGCTACATGTTCATGTGATGCATTAAATCACCTGACTGTTTTTATGTCTGTTAGTAAATGTTTTATTTCTCAAAGAGATAATGAATACATGAGAACAATTGACCTTAAATAATTAGTTGTAATAATTAATAATAATAATAATTATAATCAATAATTAGTTGTCACTGTGTTAACCAAAACCAACATGTTGGATCTCTGTTTAGTTGTCACTGTGTTAACCACAACCAACATGTTGGATCTCTGTTTAGTTGACACTGTGTTAACCACAACCAACATGTTGGATCTCTGTTTAGGGGTCGGTTCTCTAAAATGAGTCTCTCTGGGGAGAGAGAGGAGGGGGGCTCTGCCTCTAAAATGAGTCTCTATGGGGAGAGAGAGGAGGATGGCCCTGCCTCTAAAATGTATCTCTCTGGGGGACATGACACCAAATCTAAGAGGTAAGATGACAATTTTTTGAAGAATTTATTAAGTTTATTTCCAAAATAAATAGCTATTTTAAGATGAATGAACTTACTGTAAAGCGTTCTGGATAAGAACATCTGCTAAATAAGGAGTTCTCAATCCGGGGTCTGTGGAGGTACTGCAGGGGTTCTCAATCCGGGGTCTGTGGAGGTACTGCAGGGGTTCTCAATCCGGGGTCTGTGGAGGTACTGCAGGGGTTCTCAATCCGGGGTCTGTGGAGGTACTGCAGGGGTTCCACGGCACCCTGACTGTACTCGTTGCAATGTTAGACATTTGATAGAATTTTCACATGACACGACCACTTTGCCTCCTCTCTAACCCTAACCCTACTCTTAATTATTACCTAATATAATGGAATGCATTTTTATTTATTTTTTTACCAATTTTGATGGTTGTACAAGCAGAATATTGACAATATTACCATCATGTTGCCTACAACATTGCATACAATGTTCATTTTCATCTAACACATATTACGCCCTAGACGCCTTCAATTGCCCAATTTGTAGCCATGCACAATTTAGGATTATTTTTTAACAACATGATGTTGTGCTCCAAAGGGAGAACTTGAAATAACATGATGTAGATAATTAAATATGGAATGTTTATTAAAATATGGAATTGTTATAAAAAAACAGAATGTTTGTTTAACATAATGATAAAAAATGAATATTACCAATGTAACCCAACGTAAAGACTGGGTTTAGTTGATTGTGTTGCACTGCTCATGTCCGCGTTCTGGAACTGTCCGCGTCCCCGTACAGAATTGTCCGCGTCCCCGTACAGAACTGTCCGCGTCCCCGTACAGAACTGTCCGCGTCCCCGTACAGAACTGTCCGCGTCCCCGTACAGAACTGTCCGCGTCCCCGTACAGAACTGTCCGCGTCCCCGTACAGAACTGTCCGCGTACAAAACTGTCCGCCACCCCGTACGGTGTGGCGCCAAGCCGGTTACGCGCAGAGTGGATTGAGGTGATCTTGGGGAATAACGACGTTACGAGTTTGTTACAGTGTTGAGACACCGAAGTTTATTGTTCAATTTGCTTTTTTCTTTACGGTCAGGGACAGTGTGAGTGTAGCCAGATCCTTTTCACTCTCTATCCTTGTTTCAATTTGTGTTTCACCGGATTCGTCATCGAAACGAGGGACAGACGAACGACCTGCTAACTAACCAAGCTAGTCGGTACAGCTCGGTAATCTAGCTAGCTACTCTACCAGCAGCATCCTAGTTATCTTAGCTAGTCAGTACAGCTCGGTAAGCTAGTTAGCTACTCTACCGGCAGCATCCTAGTTATCCTAGCTAGTCGGTATAGCTCGGTAAGCTATCTAGCTACTCTACCAGCAGCATCCTAGTTATCCTAGCTAGTCGGTACAGCTCGGTAATCTAGCTAGCTACTCTACCAGCAGCATCCTAGTTATCCTAGCTAGTCGGTACAGCTCGGTAATCTAGCTAGCTACTCTACCAGCAGCATCCTAGTTATCCTAGCTAGTCAGTACAGCTCGGTAAGCTAGCTAGCTACTCTACCAGCAGCATCCTAGTTATCCTAGCTAGTCGGTACAGCTCGGTAAGCTAGCTAGCTACTCTACCAGCAGCATCCTAGTTATCCTAGCTAGTCGGTACAGCTCGGTAATCTAGCTAGCTACTCTACCAGCAGCATCCTAGTTACCATAGCTACCACTACATCATCACCGGCTGTCTGCATTTCTTGTGGACCGATGGAGCTCCCCGGTTGTTTCTTCCACCTGTTAAATCCCGGTGAGGCTTCTCCCTCTCTCGTTGACGGATGCTGGCTACCTCTGTCCGGTTCTCCTCTCTTCACTAGATGGACGGTAACTTTAGTGTTTAAACCTAAATAAATAGTAACAATAGCAGGTATTGAACCCCGGGTAAATAATCACTAGTCAGAACCTCAACCTCAGTATACATTCATTATAAAAATCATCTTAATATCTGATATTGTGAGTAAACAACCTCGAGAGTGCGTCTTCCAGCCCTCCAATAAATTACATCATTCAACCCTCCCGGTTAGTAAATTTACCTCAACATCCCCCGGAGAAGGCAGAGTAACGACACCAGCCTTTTAGCAGGGCTGACAGACTGACTACAACGCTCGCGTCGCTAAATTAATCTCGTTATTAAAAATGACACACTGCTCGCGCGCTGCAACGAGCGTCTTGAAGTCGGTTCTATTTGTGAAACTCTTCTTCTGTTTCCCCATCTGAGCTCAGAGTAGATGAGGGATGTCATGTTTGTCTCTGTTGTGTTGAAGACCAATCCAGCAGGAGAGACCAGCCTCCCCTGTTCCCAGCTGTGTGTCCATGAAGAGTGACCGGTCTATGGATCAACCTATAAACTTTAGAGAGGGAGACTTTTCTACTGAACAAAGGTAAGAAGAACTCATGGGTCCTGGTCAGTGAGTTAAACAACACTGTCTCTAGTCATTTCTCCTCTCCCATTTTCCCATTTATTGTTGTTGTTTTCATAATCCATAGGCTAATAATTTTGGCCAATTTCATAGTCCTAAAACAATATTAAACAAACACAACATTCCCTCCCTCCCTTTGTGTGTGTGTGTGTGTGTGTGTACTCCCTGGATGAGGAGATGTAATCTCATGTTTTGTCCACAGAAACCAACAGGGGAGATCAGAGTCAGAGATTCTCAGTGGTCAGTCTTCCCAGAGTCATCAAACAGACCTCCTGGACTCCATATTCAGTGTATGTGGTCCTGTTATGTACATGTGTTTTTTGTTTACCTCAAGTAAAGTTGATCTGTCAATCATTCATTAATGTGTTAATGAGAAAGCATTTCTTCTCTTGCTTAACTTATTTACTTTATTTATTTCAGATGCTTGAAGAGAAAATTATGACATTTGTGAAGAACGAGATGAAGATGTTCAAGAGGATTCTTAGTCCAGAACTCCCAGAAGGCTTTGAGAGTCAGAAGCAGGATAATGAAGTGGTGGATGCTGAAGATGAGAAGCAGGAGAGCAGTGCCAGAGAGGGGGCTCTGAAGATCACACTGCACATCCTGAGGAAAATGAACCAGAAGGAGCTTGCTGACACACTGGAGAAATGTAAGAGCTGTCTGCCTCATGTTGAATGCTGTTTCTTAACATTTAAAATATGTAGCTAAAGTACAGCTAAAGTAGCTGTGTAACTCAATGATATTGTAGCAGCCTTAACACAACACCTAGTGACCTCATCAAGTAGCAGCAGGGATGTGTTGTGGTGATTCATTTAGAGAGAGAGAGACAACATTAATAATACCATCAATAATACCAATAATAATATTAATCAGTCACACCAGTCTGTAATGCATTATGACAACATTTACACATTTATACAGTCAGTTAAGAGAATAAATTATTATAATGTAAAACTTTATAACAACCCTACAATACTGTAGACATTAAAACAGACGTAATATTATTATCCTCTGTGTTATTTATTCATTCAGATGAGCTTGCTGTGATTTGCCAACGTGAACTCAAATCTAATCTAAAGAAGAAGTTTCAATGTGTATTTGAGGGGATCGCTAAACAAGGAAACCCAACACTTCTCAATAATATCTACACAGAGCTCTACATCACAGAGGGTGGAACAGGAGAGGTCAATAATGAACATGAACTGAGACAGATTGAGACAACAATCAGGAAACAAGCAAGACCAGAGACTGCAATCAAATGTAACGACATCTTCAAAACCTTAACTGGACCAGACAAACTTATCAGAACTGTGCAGACAAAGGGAGTCGCTGGCATTGGAAAAACAGTCTCTGTGCAGAAGTTCATTCTGGACTGGGCTGAAGGAAAAGCAAATCAGGATGTCCAATTTGTATTTTCATTCCCTTTTCGGGAGCTGAATTTGATGAAAGAGGACAAACACACTTTCATTGAACTTCTCAATCACTTCTCAATGGAAACCAAACAATCAAGAATCTCCAACTACAACAAGTACAAAGTTCTGTTCATCTTTGATGGTCTGGATGAGTGCCGACTGCCCCTAGACTTCCAGAAGAACAAGATCTGTTGGGACGTCACAGAGTCAACCTCAGTGGATGTTCTGCTGACAAATCTCATCAAGGGAAATCTGCTTCCCTCTGCTCTCCTCTGGATAACTACCCGACCTGCAGCAGCCAATAAGATCCCTTCAGGGTGTGTTGACCAGGTGACAGAGGTACGAGGGTTCAATGACCCACAGAAGGAGGAGTACTTCAGGAAGAGATTCAGTGATGAGGACCTGGCCAGCAGAATCATCTCACACATAAAGACATCAAGGAGCCTCCACATCATGTGCCACATTCCAGTCTTCTGTTGGATTTCTGCAACAGTCCTTGAACACATGCTGGAACAGAAGAGAGAAGAGATGCCCAAGACTCTGACTGAGATGTACACACACCTTGTGGTGTTTCATACCAAACAGAAGAATGAAAAGTATCTTGGGAAAGAAGATACAGGTCCACACTGGAATAAAGATAGCATTCTGTCACTGGGAAAACTGGCTTTTCAACAGCTTGTGAAGGGCAATCTGATTTTCTATGAAGAAGACCTGAAAGAGTCTGGCGTTGATGTTAATGAAGCCTCAGTGTACTCAGGATTGTGCACACAGCTCTTTAAAGAGGAATGTGGGCTGTACCAGGACAAGGTGTACTGCTTCGTACATCTGAGCATTCAGGAGTTTCTGGCTGCTGTATATGTGTTCCTCTCATTCATCAACAACAATGAGAATCTAATGGACGAACCTCAATCAATGTTCAGATACTTTTTGTCGCTCTTCAGAGAGAAGCCTAAAGTTACTGAAGTTACTTTCTACAAGAGTGCTGTGGATAAAGCCTTACAAAGTGAGACGGGAAACCTGGACCTTTTCCTCCGCTTCCTTCTGGGCCTCTCACTGGAGTCCAATCAGAAGCACTTACGAGGTCTACTGACAAAGACAAGCAGCTCACAGAGCCATGAAGAAACAGTCAAGTACATCAAGGAGAAGATCAGGGAGAATCCCTCTCCAGAGAGGAGCATCAATCTGTTCCACTGTCTGAATGAACTGAATGACCATTCTCTAGTGGAGGAGATCCAAAGCTTCCTGAGATCAGGAAGTCTCTCAAAACCCAACCTGTCACCTGCACAGTGGTCAGCTCTGGTCTTTGTGTTGCTGACTTCAGAAAAGGATCTGGACGTGTTTGACCTGAAGAAATACTCCAGATCAGAGGAAGGTCTTCTGAGGCTGCTGCCAGTGGTCAAAGCCTCCAGAGCTGTTCTGTGAGTAAATAAAATTACATTTAAGAACTAATCATCAGGAATAAATATTCAGTTCAGAGAAAAATATGTATTATAATATGTATAATATATTATTTTGAAAAACATATTGAATAAATTCATTGATTTTCACATTAGTATACCAATATGACCATACAATTCTAGGAGACGGAAGAATCTATATGTTGTTTGAGAGAATAAACCAAATGCATCTACCATTGTCCTTCTACACTACTGGTGTTAAATGAACAGTGTGTTTGTTAAGTCATGATGATCTCTTTGTCAGGCTGTCAGGCTGTGGAGTGACAGAGGAAGGCTGTGCTTCTCTGGTCTCAGTTCTGGAGTCAAACCCCTCACACCTGAGAGAGCTGGACCTGAGTAACAATGACCTGAAGGATTCAGGAGTGAAGCTGCTCTCTGCTGGACTGGGGAATCCCCACTGTAAACTGGAGACTCTGAGGTCAGTATTATCAGATATGAAAGCACTTTATGTATGTAGTTCTCCCATTTGAAAAGTCGTAATTATTCGGTTATATCCACATATATTGTATTAAAGTAGTTGTAAGTTTAGTATTTGGTCCCATATTCCATGCCTCCAGTGATTACATTAATCTTGTGATTCTACAAACTTGTTGAATTCATTTGCAGTTTGTCTTGGTTGTGTTTTAGATGTTTTCCTAATAGAAACTGAATGGTGAATAATGTCCTGTCATTTTGGAGTCACTTCACTTGTATTGTCAGTAAGAATAGAAGATGTTTTCTACATTCATGTGGATGCTACCATGATTATGAATAATCATGAATGAATCGAGAATAATGATGAATGAGAAAGTTACAGAGGCACAAAGATCAGACCCCCTCTGTTATTGGTAATGGTGAGAGGTTAGCATGTTTTGTTGTAGCCTCTGTTACTGGTAATGGTGAGAGGTTAGCATGTTTTGTTGTATCCTCTGTTATTGGTAATGGTGAGAGGTTAGCATGTTTTGTTGTAGCCTCTGTTATTGGTAATGGTGAGAGGTTAGCATGTGTTGTTGTAGCCTCTGTTATTGGTAATGGTGAGAGGTTAGCATGTTTTGTTGTATCCTCTGTTGTTGGTAATGGTGAGAGGTTAGCATGTTTTGTTGTAGCCTCTGTTATTGGTAATGGTGAGAGGTTAGCATGTTTTGTTGTAGTCTCTGTTATTGGTAATGGTGAGAGGTTAGCATGTTTTGTTGTAGTCTCTGTTATTGGTAATGGTGAGAGGTTAGCATGTTTTGTTGTAGCCTCTGTTATTGGTAATGGTGAGAGGTTAGCATGTTTTGTTGTATCCTCTGTTGTTGGTAATGGTGAGAGGTTAGCATGTTTTGTTGTAGCCTCTGTTATTGGTAATGGTGAGAGGTTAGTATGTTCAGTTGTAGCCTCTGTTATTGGTAATGGTGAGAGGTTAGCATGTTTTGTTGTATCCTCTGTTGTTGGTAATGGTGAGAGGTTAGCATGTTTTGTTGTAGCCTCTGTTATTGGTAATGGTGAGAGGTTAGCATGTTTTGTTGTATCCTCTGTTGTTGGTAATGGTGAGAGGTTAGCATGTTTTGTTGTAGCCTCTGTTATTGGTAATGGTGAGAGGTTAGTATGTTCAGTTGTAGCCTCTGTTATTGGTAATGGTGAGAGGTTAGCATGTTTTGTTGTATCCTCTGTTTTTGGTAATGGTGAGAGGTTAGCATGTTTTGTTGTAGCCTCTGTTATTGGTAATGGTGAGAGGTTAGTATGTTCAGTTGTAGCCTCTGTTATTGGTAATGGTGAGAGGTTAGCATGTTTTGTTGTAGCCTCTGTTGTTGGTAATGGTGAGAGGTTAGCATGTGTTGTTGTAGCCTCTGTTATTGGTAATGGTGAGAGGTTAGTATGTTTAGTTGTAGCCTCTGTTATTGGTAATGGTGAGAGTTTAGCATGTTTTGTTGTAGCCTCTGTTATTGGTAATGGTGAGAGTTTAGCATGTTTTGTTGTAGCCTCTGTTATTGGTAATGGTGAGAGTTTAGCATGCTTTGTTGTAGCCTCTGTAACTCTCTCACTCTGTCTAAATAGATATGGTGTGGACTGTATACTCAATACAATCTAAATCTGATACCTCACTGTCTAAATAGATATGGTGTGGACTGTATACTCAATACAATCTAAATCTGATACCTCACTGTCTAAATAGATATGGTGTGGACTGTATACTCAATACAATCTAAATCTGATACCTCACTGTCTAAATAGATATGGTGTGGACTGTATACTCAATACAATCTAAATCTGATTCCTCACTGTCTGTCTTCTGACTGATACTGCTTTTTAAACTGGTCTGGTCAGTCTACTATAATATTTGTACTATACATGTTTCTATCTGCAGGAAATTATTATTTTGATCATTTGTCATTTTTTATGATGATACACTAATTTACGAATATATATGGAATATGTTGAAAAAATATACTGCCACTATTTTCACCACCAAAGAATATCAGTGTGATTTTAATATGATTTGACTCTTTGCAGGCTGTCAGGCTGTCTAGTCACAGAGGAAGGCTGTGCTTCTCTGGTCTCAGCTCTGAGGTCAAACCCCTCACACCTGAGAGAGCTGGACCTGAGCTACAATCACCCAGGAGACTCAGGAGTCAGACTGCTCTCTGCTGGACTGGAGGATCCACACTGCAGACTGGAGAAACTCAAGTATGTAGAGGGTTTATGTCAATGTTCATATCAGACATGTTGACTTATCAGGCTAGTTAAGACAAACATTCTTATCAACACTTGGACAAAGTTATATGCTGACTGTGTGTGTGTGTGTGTGTGTGTGTGTGTGTGTGTGTGTGTGTGTGTGTGTGTGAGAGTTCAGGTGTATCCCTCAATGACTGTCTGTTCTTCTGCTTACCGCTACAGTGTGGAACATGGTGGAGAGAACAGAATGAAACCTGGGCTTAGAAAATGTGAGTGTTGACAGCTGTGAAGAATATGACTAAGAATAAGTCTTAATTCAAGTTAAGTCAAAGTCAAAGACCACCATCATGACTTACTTGGTCATATTAAATATCAGCTGTAGTTCTACAGAAGCAGAAATCAGGGACACCAAAGTTTACAAAGAGTTGCTTTGACTGTGTGTGTGTGTGTGTGTGTGTGTGTGTGTGTGTGTGTGTGTAATTAATAGGAATAAGTGTGTTTTATATTACCATACAGTATAACATATGATCATTCAACAAGTCTCAAGTTACCTTAACTTCTCCTTTTGATACCTAGAAACATCTACATTAAATGAATTAGTGAAAAGTGAGTTAACATTCTAATGTGAATGATGATGATTTCTAATATTGTGTCTGGTTTCATCCATCAGATGTCTGTGATCTCACACTGGACCTAAACACAGTAAACAGACACCTCTCTCTGTCTGAGGAGAACAGAAAGGTGACATGTAGGAGAGAGAAGCAGCCGTATCCTGATCACCCAGAGAGATTTGAGGACTGTAGACAGGTGCTGTGTAGAGAGGGTCTGACTGGGCGCTGTTACTGGGAGGTAGAGTGGAGTGGGAGGGGAGAGGAAGTGTGGACAGGGAGAAGGGGGGCTGATATAGGAGTGACATATAAAGGAATCAACAGGAGAGGAAGGGGTGGTTGTCTTGGATACAATGACAAGTCCTGGACTCTGTTCTGCTCTGACAACAGTTACATTGCCTGTCACAATAATAATCCCACTACCATAGACGTCCCCTCCTCCAGCTCCCACAGAGTAGGAGTGTATCTGGACTGGCCAGCTGGAACTCTGTCCTTCTATAGAGCCTCCTCTGACACACTGACCCACCTGTACACATTCACCTCCACATTCACTGAGCCCCTCTATCCAGGGTTTAGGCTTTGGGGTGATGGTGCCTCAGTGTCCCTGTGATACACACACACACTGAACACACACACACTGTCTCTGTCAATAATAACCTGACACACACACACACTAGACTCTTTCTCACACACACACACACAATGACACAGACACACACTGGACTTACACACACACTGGACTCTTTCTCACACACACACACAATGACACACACACACACACACACACACACACACACTGGACTCCTCAGTGTCCCTGTAAATAATTACCATGTTAACAGTGATACACACACACAAACATTGGACACATACATACACACACACACACACATTGTTTAGGGTTTTGTGGGATGGCGACTCAGTGTCCCTCTGTCAGTGAACACACACACGCTGGACACACATACACACTGGACACACACACAGACTGGACACACACACGTACTGGACTAACATGTCACACACACTCACACTGGACACAGACACACACATACACACACACTGGACACACACATACACACTGGACACACACACATACACACTGGGGACACACACACACACATACACAGTGGACACACACACACACTGGACACAGACACACACATACAACCTGGACACACACACACTGGACAAACACACACACTGGACAAACACACACACTGGACACACACACACACTGGACACACCCAAACAGACTGAATTCACACACACACACACACACACACACACACACACACACACACACTGGACAAACACACACACACACTAGACAAACACACACACATATTAGACCAACACACACTCACGCTGGACTCAGACACACACTGGACCCAAACACACTCACACTGGACTCAGACACACACTTGACACACACACACACACACACACTGGACACACACACACACACACACTGGACCCACACACCTGCTGGACACACACATGCACACACACTGAACACACACACACACACACACATACACACACTGGACACACACACACACACACACTGGACACACACACACACTGGACACACACTGGATAAACCAAATGCTGAGAGTTTACCCCAGTCAGAGTTATACTTAAACTACATATTTTAATAATATGAGCTTCATCTCTTTGATCCTCAGATCAGTTCAGTGTGTAAATAATATCATATAGTATAAGTATAAATGAATACAATAAAATAGCAACTGAGATATTTTATAGCAAAGATCCCCTAGTCGACATGACAAACCACAGAAAGGTTACAAAGTGCCTTTTAACTTGAAAGATCCAGATCAATTCTCTCCCATCTCAAATACCCTGAACTCACAGAGGAGAGGTACCCTTCTAGATACTCCCATCACAAATACCCTGAACTCACGGAGGAGAGGTACCCTTCTAGATACTCCCATCACAAATACCCTGATGAACTCACGGAGGAGAGGTACCCTTCTAGATACTCTCATCACAAATACCCTGAACTCACGGAGGAGAGGTACCCTTCTACATACTCCCATCACAAATACCCTGATGAACTCACGGAGGAGAGGTACCCTTCTAGATACTCTCATCACAAATACCCTGAACTCACAGAGGAGAGGTACCCTTCTAGATACTCCCATCTCAAATACCCTGAACTCACGGAGGAGAGGTACCCTTCTACATACTCCCATCTCAAATACCCTGAACTCACAGAGGAGAGGTACCCTTCTAGACACTCCCATCTCAAATACCCTGAACTCACGGAGGAGAGGTACCCTTCTACATACTCCCATCTCAAATACCCTGAACTCACGGAGGAGAGGTACCCTTCTAGATACTCCCATCTCAAATACCCTGAACTCACGGAGGAGAGGTACCCTTCTAGATACTCCCATCTCAAATACCCTGAACTCACGGAGGAGAGGTACCTTTCTAGATAGTCCCATCTCAAATACCCTGAACTCACAGTGGAGAGGTACCCTTCTAGATACTCTCATCACAAATACCCTGAACTCACAGAGGAGGGGTACCCTTCTAGATACTCTCATCACAAATACCCTGAACTCACGGAGGAGAGGTACCTTTCTAGATACTCCCATCTCAAATACCCTGAACTCACAGAGGAGAGGTCAAGAACAGACGTACGATGGTTCCATACAGGACACACACACACTGGACACACACACACACACTGGACACACACACACACTGGACACACACACACACACACACACTGGACACACACACTGGACACACACACACGCACACTGGACACAGACACACACTGGACACAGACACACACTGGACACACACACACACTGGACACACACACACTGGACAAACACACACTGGACACACACACAGGACACATACTCACACAGGACACAAACACACACACAGGACACACACACACACTGGACACACACTCAAACACACACACACACACACACACACGTCTTCCTAAAATTGTGAGGACCTTGACCCAGGACTTATTACAATAACACCGTTAAAATACCAATGTGATCATTTGTACAATTATATATAATTATATATGGACCTACGCTCCATAGTTGTATAATTATATATGGACATACGCTCCATAGTTGTATAATTATATATGGACCTACGCTCCATAGTTGTATAATTATATATGGACCTACGCTCCATAGTTGTATAATTATATATGGACATACGCTCCATAGTTATATAATTATATCTGGACATACGCTCCATAGTTGTATAATTATATATGGACATACACTCCATAGTTGTATAATTATATATGGACATACTCTCCATAGTTGTATAATTATATCTGGACATACACTCCATAGTTGTATAATTATATATGGACATACGCTCCATAGTTGTACAAGTATACAAGGATATATTGTACTTTTCATAATAAAACAGACTTGAAACAAGAAAAAACCTGTTAATTATGAAAACAATTTTGTAATTGTAAAGGCTTCTGGGTGGAGGAGTCAGGCAGAGAGCAGGGTTCAAAACGTGGATCTTCTGGGTGGAGGAGTCAGGCGCAGAGTGCAGGGTTCAAAACGTGGATCTTCTGGGTGGAGGAGTCAGGCGCAGAGAGCAGGGTAGTTCAAAACGTGGATCTTCTGGGTGGAGGAGTCAGGCAGAGAGCAGGGTAGTTCAAAACGTGGATCTTCTGGGTGGAGGAGTCAGGGGCAGAGAGCAGGGTAGTTCAAAACGTGGATCTTTATTCCAAGAACAGAGTAACGGCCAAACACAAGGGCGCAACCCAACAAACAGGACGGAACTGTCCGGAAAAACGGAATCCACAATAATCCACATGAACAGAAAAGCCAGCGGGCCGACGGGGTTTAAACAGCCCAAAACCCAAACAACAAACAGGTGCAACTAAACTAAATGAAACAGAAAAGGGGATCAGCTAGTAGACGACCGCCGAGCGCCGCCCGAACAGGAAGAGGCACCATCTTCGGAGGGATTTGATTTAACGTTTCCTCTGTCAGGTTGATGTTCACCTGCGACTGGTTGAAACATGAAACAAATATGAAATGAAATACAAAACAATTAAATATGTGAAAATGAATTAAACAAATTGTACAATTAGTACAACAGAGTTTTGTGATGCAGGGTTACTATAGCAACAGAGTGTTGTAATGCAGGGTCACTATAGCAACAGAGTTCTCTCTGCTCTCTCTCTTTCTGCTCGCTCTTTCTGTTCTCTGCTCTCTCTGTTCTCATCCATCAGATGTCTGTGATCTCACCCTGAACCTAAACACAGTAAACAGCCACCTCTCTCTGTCTGAGGAGAACAGAAAGGTGACATGTAGGACGGAGGAGCAGCCGTATCCTGATCACCCAGAGAGATTTGAGGTCTGTTCTGCTCTGACAACAGTTACTCTGCCTGTCACAATAATAAACCCACTACCATAGACGTCTGCCCCTCCAGCCCCCACAGAGTAGGAGTGTATCTGGACTGGCCAGCGTGAACTCTGTCCTTCTATAGAGCCTCCTCTGACACACTGACCCACCTGAACACATTCACCTCCACATTCACTGAGCCCCTCTATCCAGGGTTTTGGGTTTGGGATGATGGTGAATCAGTGTTCCTCTGTCAGTGACACACACACTGGACACAACAACTAAAGCTCTAAAGTAACTTTTTATTGACAGATGCCTCATTTAAATGTTCTGGGTTTTGATGAAAGGAAATCCCATAAAGCCTACTGGCCAGGACTTTGTTATGGCATCTTCTGATTGGGTGTCTCAGGCCATTACTTTGTTATGGCATCTTCTGATTGGGTGTCTCAGGTCAGGACTTTGTTATGACATCTTCTGATTGGGTGTCTCAGGTCAGGACTTTGTTATGACATCTTCTGATTGGGTGTCTCAGGTCAGGACTTTGTTATGGCATCTTCTGATTGGGTGTCTCAGGTCAGGTCTGAGCCATGATCAGAATGTGTCTGTCTATTTCCAGCCTTGCCATTTCTACCTGTCCTGATCTAGTGTTTGACCCCTGACCTCCACACAACGTCTCACTGTCCATGTCTGCTTTTAGCTCCCACCTCTACTTCACTGTGTTATAATGAACCTTATGCTTGTTATGTCACCTCTGTAACCAGGTATCAAACATCCTGACCTTTCTGACCCTGTCCCATGGCCCCACTTCACTGTGTTATAATGGACCTTATGCTTGTTATGTCACCTCTGTAACCAGGTATCAAACATACTGACCTTCCTGACCCTGTCCCATGGCCCTACTTTCTACAACTAAACATTTAAATCCTCTTAAGTTTTGTTTAGTCTCCATTTATTAATTTTTTGATGTATTGTTGTATATTGGGGTTGTGCCACAGAGCATCATGGGGGTTTGTATGTGTTGAGATGATCACGTTCCAGATAAATGGTTGAACTGATTCCTGTCTCCCGTCTCATCATTATTGAATTGTTATACAGACGTGGTTATGAAACCCACAAAACATAACAACAGATTGGTGATAAGTCTGAATCTACAGGAACTATTCTGTCTGGAAGAAGTTGGTTTTTACAATTGTTTAAAACTGTTATTTTCTGTGGTTCAGTCTAGGCTAATGTTAACACAGTGATTTACTAGCAGAGGCAAGTGCAGAGTTGAGCTAGCTAAGAGAGAGATTTAACATTGTCATGGAAAAGGACCCGAGACGTATGCCAGATCTGGAAAACAACTTGATTACCTCTCTAGGGTATGTGGGACTAATGTCCCACCTGACCAACATCCAGTGAAAGTGCAGGGCGCCAAATTCAAACAACAGAAATCTCATAATTAAAATTCCTCAACCATACAAGTATTATACGCCATTTTAAAGCTAAACTTGTTGTTAATTCCAACACAGTGTCCGATTTCAAAAAGGCTTTACGACGAAAGCACACCATGCGATTATGTTAGGTCAGCACCTACTCACAAAAAACACAGCCATTTTTCCAGCCAAAGAGAGGAGTCACAAAAAGCAGAAATAGAGATCAAATGAATCACTAACCTTTGATGATCTTCATCAGATGACACTCATAGGACTTCATGTTACACAATACATGTATGTTTTGTTCGATAAGGTGCATATTTATATCCAAAAATCTCAGTTTACATTGGCGCTTTACGCTCAGTAATGTTTTGCTTCCAAAACATTCAGTGATTTTTCAGAGAGCCACATCAATTTACAGAAATATTCATCATAAACTTTAATATAAGATACAAGTGTTATGAGAATTATACTTCTCTTTAATGCAACCGCTGTGTCAGATTTTTTTTTTTACTTACGGAAAAAGCAAACCATACAATAATCTGAGACGGCGCTCAGATATAAACAACATTTCTCCTCCATGTTGGAGTCAACAGAAATACAAAATTACATCATAAATATTCCAGGCAGTTTACTCTGGGCACGCTTTTCATCCGGAGGTGAAAATACTGCCCCCTACCCCAAATAAGTTAAAAAAGGAGGAATATATATTGATTAAAGGAAGGGACATTTATTCAACTGTGAAGACGAACTTTGGAAATAAAAACTGCTAAATGAGCGAACTTGAGGAGGAAACGTCAATGAGTGAAGTGAATGAAGATCATGTGACTGAGGAAAATATTGATGTGGTTGAGGACAATATTGAAGTGAGTGACAATCATGAGCCTATTTAGAAATGAAAAATGGCTGGAATTGTTGGAAACATTGGACAGTTTAATGAAACCATTGAGCAGTGGACCTCATATACAGAACGGTTTGAATATTCTGTTCTTGTAAATTACATTGATGATGACAACACTGTGCTTACAGTTTTTAGTGTAATGGGGCCAAAGACATGTAATTTACTAGGCAGCCTGTTACATCCAGACAACAGGTAACAAGGCGTATGTGGATGTTGTGGAGATACTTAAAGGACATGTTTCACCAGAACCACTAGTTAATGCTGAAAGGTTCAGGTTCCACAGGAGACATCAGGAAGAGGGAGAATCAGTACCAATGTTTGCTGCTGCAGTAAAGAAACTATCAGAACACTGTGAGTTGAATGGTGTTCTAAATGACATCATAAGAGACAGACTAGAATGTGGGCTACGGAGTGAAGATACACCAAAGTGACTGTTGACTGAAAGTCATCTGACCTTGGTGAAGGACATTGAAATCACTGTGTCCATGGAACTAGCTGCTGAACAGGCTCAACCAGTTGAGTTCATCAGGAACGTAGTGGGTTCATCTAACAATCCTAATCACCAGCTGATACATTGTAATCTCGTGCATATACCTTCCATCTAGAAAACATTTAATGAAAATCATAACCTCTCCTCTGTGTGATCTATGTAATCAAGGTGCCTTGGGCTCCTTTAATCATATGTACTGGGAGTGACCAGGGGACATGTTTTGGAAAGAGGTTCCCTCTGTCTTATCTGCTGTAGTGGATGTCATCACACCTTGTTCCCCCAAACTGTTATCACTTAATGATCATTCACCACTATCATTACAGAAAATACCTTTCATGTCAGGTTTGACAGCAGCTAAAAAGATGTTGGAACTAAGATGTCTACAACCTCATTGGATCAGCACTTTATACACTGTTAGGATTCATGGGTCTACAACCTCATTGGATCAGCACTTTATACACTGTTAGGATCCATGGGTCTACCACCACACCTCATTGGATCAGCACTTTATACACTGTTAGGATCCATGGGTCTACCACCACACCTCATTGGATCAGCACTTTATACACTGTTTTAATATATCTATCTGCTACTTCTTGATAGTCAGACTACTTCCCATTTACAGATAGACTACTCAGGTTAAAACTTTATTTAGGTATGTTTTTTGAATTAATGGCTATCCTATTTGTACGGAACAAGAGTCCTAATTCCCCAATGCGTACTATATCTCTCCTTAATAACCTTCTGGCTTGCAAAACCAGGATTTATTATGCTCTAGTTTATGTATGGTAGTGCACCTTACCACGAGTCCCGTTTCTTCCTTCCTATCGATTTTGGTTAAAACGCAAATTAGAAACCCAGTGTATTTGTTCAGAATATTCAAGCACCTATCATTGATTAAATCCAAATTCCTTTAGAACATTCAATCAAAAATATCCCAAATAATTCCTCCCAAATTCGAGAATAAAGGCTACTGACCTGCCGCCGACTCGGAAAAGCACTGTTCGTTGGATCTAGTCACCTTCCCTGTCGGTCTGGGGTGTACACCGGCTTGGTCTTTACCCTCAATTCAGAGGCCAGGTCTTAAATAACGGGACCAGACCCGCTCGTGCACGATTTTTCCGGCGTACGACCTCCAGATGGCAGGGACGGATATTTAGATCCAGGTTCGAAGGACCAAATGTTGCAGGAGTTATATTCCTCTCTTTAATACCCAATTAAAATTAAACACTCTGTCAATTCATAAGGATTTGTATGACCCTTATTTGTATAAAATGGACAGAGCCCAGTCTCAAAGTCAAACAGCAGATTTTATTCACGATAGTACTGCTCCTTACATATTTTACCACAGGTTATACACTTAAAATGAGGTCATTAGTTTCAGTACCAACCCGTGCCATCTCCGTTCTAGTACTAAGGCTGTATGGGTCTCACATCGTCTCACCCTATTAAGATACGACCGAGCCAAGGACATGCTTGTGAAGATAAGCATTCTAGCCAGACTGGCGATATAGTTCATTCATTTCTACCAAGAACAGACAGTCATTGTTCTAATTCTTGATTATATTTACACACATTATATTCAGCACTAGGATTAAAAAGAAAATTCATACATATACAGTAACAAAATAGTATTCTGATTAGTACACATACAGTAACATAATAGTATTCTGATTAGTACACATACAGTAACATAATAGTATTCTGATTAGTACATATACAGTAACATAATAGTATTCTGATTAGTACAGATACAGTAACATAATAGTATTCTGATTAGTACACATACAGTAACATAATAGTATTCTGATTAGTACATATACAGTAACATAATAGTATTCTGATTAGTACATATACAGTAACATAATAGTATTCTGATTAGTACAGATACAGTAACATAATAGTATTCTGATTAGTACACATACAGTAACATAATAGTATTCTGATTAGTACATATACAGTAACATAATAGTATTCTGATTAGTACATATACAGTAACATAATAGTATTCTGATTAGTACATATACAGTATCATAATAGTATTCTGATTAGTACAGATACAGTAACATAATAGTATTCTGATTAGTACACATACAGTAACATAATAGTATTCTGATTAGTACATATACAGTAACATAATAGTATTCTGATTAGTACATATACAGTAACATAATAGTATTCTGATTAGTACATATACAGTATCATAATAGTATTCTGATTAGTACACATACAGTAACATAATAGTATTCTGATTAGTACATATACAGTAACATAATAGTATTCTGATTAGTACATATACAGTAACATAATAGTATTCTGATTAGTACAGATACAGTAACATAATAGTATTCTGATTAGTACACATACAGTAACATAATAGTATTCTGATTAGTACATATACAGTAACATAATAGTATTCTGATTAGTACATATACAGTAACATAATAGTATTCTGATTAGTACATATACAGCAACATAATAGTATTCTGATTAGTACATATACAGTAACATAATAGTATTCTGATTAGTACATATACAGTAACATAATAGTATTCTGATTAGTACATATACAGTAACATAATAGTATTCTGATTAGTACATATACAGTAACATAATAGTATTCTGATTAGTACATATACAGTAACATAATAGTATTCTGATTAGTACATATACAGTAACATAATATTCTGATTAGTCAGTCCTGATTGAAATGTATACATAATTAGTCATTATTGATAAAAAATTCCCTTAACATATCCACCCTTTGATTAAATATTATACATCCAATCACACATGTAGTTATATTAAAATATTAAAAAGCATACTACTATTTTTATTAGAAATATTTATTGTCATCAAAACATCCCCTAAACATAACCCACTACTTGTTATCAAAACATCACCTAAACATAACCCACTACTTGTTATCAAAACATCACCTAAACATAACCCACTACTTGTTATCAAAACATCACCTAAACATAACCCACTACTTGCATTCACACTGACTGTTTTTAGGCCAACATCAGAATCATAACTCTTCTTATCAGGATTTTCTTTACAATCTTCATAAAAAAAACAGTATAATAATGAAACAAGATACAACCTAACCTCCCTAAACATCAAAAATGGTCTCATCAAATATAAATTCCCCGCAAATGAAGGATCCAGATTCGTCCACTTCTGTAGACATGCATTCAGCACTCCACGGGTCAGAACCTGGTATCCACTGGTACCTCACCATCTATTATCATCGATTTCTCCAGAGTCCTGGAAATAAGGCCTCGTACACAGGGAATTAGACAACAGCCCCATAAAACTAAAACAGTCACATCAGGTGAATGTAGCCCATAATACAGTGATCATAATATTTTTTTTCCATTTTCCGAACATACTATCAAACCAATTAGTCAGAGAAGTATCCACCCCAGAGTTTTCTGCCAACCGATGAGCCTGGGTGGTCAAACCAGCTGAGGCTTCGGGCACTGATTCGTCCGGAGCTGTGTTATTTGGGATGTTAGCACAAAAATGGTTCCGAAAATCACGCATACTTCTCCTTTTCTGCCAATAACATATCTAATGCAATTCTATTCTGCCAAGCCATCAGGCTGGTTGCTTCAGTCTGTTCTGCAAAACCTTTAATAGCATCTCTGGTATACTTGTTAAAGCTCTGTTGATTATCATAAATATAATTAATCCAGTCCACGTTCTTATTGAGAGTAGACTACCCGGAAATACTTAACTCTAATCCTGCTAGGATCTGATTTCTTGCTTTGAACATATCTGGCACCCCCGTGGAACCCCAATGTTATCAATGTATACTTTGTCATCAAGAGACCCGGATGGAGTAGCTCTTTTCTCCCATCTGGCTATACTTCATGTCTCGGTATTGAATGAGTGTGAAAGGCATTCCCAAATGTACAAGGGAGCATAATCCTGTCCAATCTGCCAGTAAAACCTCGCCCTGACATAATTTCCCAAGAGTACTGTACCGGGCCAAACGGTAATAATCTCCTCCGGTCACTGTAAAGGGAGGAAGTCTTGATTTAAGGGGAACCTGGGGATATAAATAGTGCAATCAATACAACTGTCATTATCTGGCATTCCTGCTTTCGTGAACAGCTTTACCATACCGGCCTAAACTCCTCTACCCAGAACCATACTAGGGTGTCGACCAAGACCTGGTCATATCCTCCTTCATTTTTGTTTAAAGGGTTAGGCGTATCTTTATGCAATACATCCCTCTCTCCTGATTACAATCAAAAACTTTCACCTTCACTATACTCTACCTTCTTCCATACTGGGTGAGTGAATTCATATAGCCCTCTCTCTCCAAATGAGCTATGACCTGTGTCCATGATCAATATGGGAACCTGCACCGATATATGCCATAATGGCTCAGAGTCCTAGACTGCCATGTAGTTAGAGACCCCATTTGGTCTACATAAAACTCCATTGAGAGATCCTTCCCAACCTCTACTCTAACTTCCTGTCTACCCAGATCTAGGGATCTCTTATGCTTGTTTTGGAACAAAATCCTCATTGTCTAAACCATGGGTCAAATTACCACTCTCCGCATACTCAAGTAGGACGTGCTGTATCAGGAATATGGCACCCATGATAAGACAGCTCAGACGAACAGCTCTCCCCGAGAACAGATCACTAGCAAGAGCCAGACACACCTTCACTTCTATGAACAAAAACAGGGGTGAAAAGACAGGAAGGATTTTCTTCATTCGAGAGATGGCCCCCGGAATTCTGTTAATTCCAGTTCTCCTCTCGAACACTGTTTATTGTTCGACAGTGTCAGTGTGTCTTACCCTCCCGCCGTGCGATATGAATCCGGGTAGCTCTTTCAGCTATCTGTCACCAGGAGTCCTTGGTATGGTCCCCCCAACAAGCCTCTGGGACTGGATTGAGTGACTTCACCTGTAGTTCACCTGTAATGCATAAAATCCTGGACATACAGGCTTGGTTAACAAACAGTTTCTTATATGTTTTATCTGATTATATCTTTAACTTCTATGACTATTTGTTAGCTAAACATTTATTTTTATTTTTTATTATTAGTTTATTATCCAATAGGCCACTAACTTACCCATCCCCCTTTTGATACCTGGCTCTGCCCAGGTAACAACCTTATATACCCTAAATAATGATTTAGATAGAATTTGTAAATTATTCTTATATTATGACATTATCATGTATGTCCAATTTCCCCTTGGGCATCCATTCATATCAATCATGTACCAATTCTCTGTCAAGTGTCTTATCTAGTTTAAGAAGTATGTGTGCTATTTATATATGTTCTTAAATATATATATTTACCGATTTAAACAGGAACCCCTTTCTCTCCTATCTCTCAAACGCCACTAAGCGTCTCACTGTTTGACTTTATCTAAAATCATTGATTTGAGAAAAAACGTGTCTATAAGTGGCCATCTCTAAAGTCCTTACATTTCCTTAATCAATCTATCTTAATCCTTACAATAATCCTAAATCACCACAGATGTCATATATTCCTGTCAAATGTAATACTATTTAAAGAAAAACCTCCTAATAGTCAAACAAAGCCACAATGAATGCTAACCATATTCAAAATCCTTCCTACACTTACAAGCTCTTTCCTTCAGAGATCCTCAGTATTCTATCTGACAATCTATCTGTGCAATCTGGTTTCCGAGCCGGTCACGGGTGCACCTCAGCCACACTCAAGGTACTAAACGATATCATAACCGCCATCGATAAAAGACAGTACTGTGCAGCCGTCTTCATCGACCTTGCCAAGGCTTTCGACTCTGTCAATCACCATATTCTTATCGGCAGACTCAGTAGCCTCGGTTTTTCGGATGACTGCCTTGCCTGGTTCACCAATTACTTTGCAGACAGAGTTCAGTGTGTCAAATCGGAGGGCATGCTGTCCGGTCCTCTGGCAGTCTCTATGGGGGTGCCACAGGGTTCAATTCTCGGGCCGACTCTTTTCTCTGTATACATCAATGATGTTGCTCTTGCTGCGGGCGATTCCCTGATCCACCTCTACGCAGACGACACCATTCTATATACTTTCGGCCCGTCATTGGACACTGTGCTATCTAACCTCCAAACAAGCTTCAATGCCATACAACACTCCTTCCGTGGCCTCCGACTGCTCTTAAACGCTAGTAAAACCAAATGCATGCTTTTCAACCGATCGCTGCCTGCACCCGCATGCCCGCCTAGCATCACCACCCTGGATGGTTCCGACCTAGAATATGTGGACATCTATAAGTACCTAGGTGTCTGGCTAGACTGCAAACTCTCCTTCCAGACTCATATCAAACATCTCCAATCGAAAAAGAAAAATCAAGAGTCGGCTTTCTATTCCGCAACAAAGCCTCCTTCACTCACGCCGCCAAGCTTACCCTAGTAAAACTGACTATCCTACCGATCCTCGACTTCGGCGATGTCATCTACAAAATGGCTTCCAACACTCTACTCAGCAAACTGGATGCAGTCTATCACAGTGCCATCCGATTTGTCACTAAAGCACCTTATACCACCCACCACTGCGACTTGTATGCTCTAGTCGGCTGGCCCTCGCTACATATTCGTCGCCAGACCCACTGGCTCCAGGTCATCTACAAGTCCATGCTAGGTAAAGCTCCGCCTTATCTCAGCTCACTGGTCACGATGGCAACACCCATCCGTAGCACGCGCTCCAGCAGGTGTATCTCACTGATCATCCCTAAAGCCAACACCTCATTTGGCCGCCTTTCGTTCCAGTACTCTGCTGCCTGTGACTGGAACGAATTGCAAAAATCGCTGAAGTTGGAGACTTTTATCTCCCTCACCAACTTCAAACATCAGCTATCTGAGCAGCTAACCGATCGCTGCAGCTGTACATAGTCTATTGGTAAATAGCCCACCCATTTTCACCTACCTCATCCCCATACTGTTTTTATTTCTTTATTTGTCTGCTCTTTTGCACACCAATATCTCTACCTGTACATGACCATCTGATCATTTATCACTCCAGTGTTAATCAGCAAAATTGTAATTATTCGCCTACCTCATGCCTTTTGCACACATTGTATATAGACTCCCCCTTTGTTTTCTACTGTCTTATTGACTTGTTAATTGTTTACTCCATGTGTAACTCTGTGTTGTCTGCTCATACTGCTATGCTTTATCTTGGCCAGGTCGCAGTTGCAAATGAGAACTTGTTCTCAACTAGCCTACCTGGTTAAATAAAGGTGAAATAAAAAAATTAAATAAAAAATAACATGAATTTAATATATGTTGCATAGTGTGGAATACCTTATCTACAGTAATTTATCACCCCTAAGAACTGAAACTTATTTTTCTATGTAATTTCTTGCCCTATTGGCTTAATACGGTGTCCTGTCCAAACCTCAAAGGACCATGTTTTATCTCCCCCTATTTATTCTCAATGATAAATAGGATTATTTTCTGTTGTAATACCAAATCAATAATAGCCAATTCAAAAACTTCACTGCTAATATTGTAAAACAGAATCCTGAAACACTTTCTCATCAGTGATTCAAACAATAATTCTAACCCCAAACTAAAACTCCATTATAATTAATTGACCTTAAAACTAGTAACCCAAATGACCACACATTCAGTATACAAATGGCTCTCCCCTGAGGTTGATCAGACCCCAAAAGATAGCCATGATAAGGTCAATAGGTCATACCACCCTTTTATAGTCATGTTCCATACCACATTAGACATAAAGAACCCTGTATCCTTAAAAATCTAAAAAATTAACTTGTGTAATTAAAACTCATGAAAAAAAAACTCATAAAGTTCCATATGTGAGCGTGCCTCTTTAAAATACCTTTGCACTAAAACAAATAGTCCTAACAAATGTTGTATGTGTATGTATTTGCAAACCTTAATAATTAATCAAAACTTCCAGGGCTTTTTCAATTTGGTCGTTTATGGCCTCATTCTCCCCAAGATTATAATCCCAGGAAACGTCTAAAAGTGAGACACCTAAACATCAATTTTCCCAGAAGAACACAAAACGCCTAACTAGCATTCACTATGCTACTTCGATTCAGAAACTCAAAAGTGAACTATAAACTAAACCTAATGATAATTCCCCTTTACCTCAAATCATTAATCATAAGTTTTAAACAACAACAACGTCAATGTATATGTTTACTTAAATGAACATGCTACTCTTAGATACAATTAACCAGATAACATTATTATCCAATGTATTACTTTTTCCCTCT
The DNA here is from genome assembly GCF_013265735.2 of Oncorhynchus mykiss. Classification (NCBI taxonomy): domain Eukaryota; kingdom Metazoa; phylum Chordata; class Actinopteri; order Salmoniformes; family Salmonidae; genus Oncorhynchus; species Oncorhynchus mykiss. The sequence goes on from NC_048576.1 coordinate 102,810,424, forward strand.
GCCGCAAATGTCGTACATTTCTCAGTGTAAGAAATCTGTAATTTAATCCCAGATATTTAATAAAAATGTAAACGCATTCTCCCATGGCTCCTTCAACTTACATATTTTAGATAACTTCCATCCGTCCCGGAATAAGGAATCCTACTTAAACACACCAGAATACAATGTTTAATTAAGTTAAATCATTTAGTCCATAATGTTGCTTGATCAGTGGTTATGCTTTTAGCAGGACAAAATGAGTCTACATGAAAAGTGGAATAATGTTAAAGCCTCGGCCCCTTTTCGCCTAAAATGACATACCCAAATCTAACTGCCTGTAGCTCAGGCCCTGAAGCAACGATATGCATATTATTGGTAAGAAAACACTTTGAAGTTTGTGGAAATGTGAAAGGAATGTAGGAGAATATAACACATTAGATCAACTGTTTTAAAAAAAAAATGTTGTACCATCATCTGTGAAATGCAAGAGAAAGTTCATTATGTATTATTCAGCCCAGGTGTAATTTTGATTTTGGCCACTAGATGGCAGAGGTGTATGTGCAAAGTTTCGGACTGATCCAATGAACCATTGCATTTCTGTTTCAAATTTTGTATCAAGACTGCCCAAATGTGCCTAATTGACAACAATTTTGGACCCCCTTGTGGCCCCCTTAAATGTGGAGTATGAAATAATTATTACGATATGACAACAATAACGTCTAACGTAACAGGCCCCTCTAACAGTACAACTGGCCCCAGCTTGGCCCCCCCAGTTGAAACGGTCTAGAACCACCAGTGAAGAATATGTGAATAAACATTTGAACGTATCTGTTTTTCTGTTCAGGTAAAAATGGTCATGTCTGTAAAACAACAATCTAAAATAGTCAATGGGTGATGAACATGTTTTATTTGACTACATTAAACATTAACATACGACACAAAGGATGTATTCATCATAACTGGACCAGTTTGCCCCATTCTGTGTATTATTCAGTAATATATACATAAAAGGTGGGAAACCAAAGTCAATCTAGCCCAGTCTTCTGCTATGCAAATCATTACAGAGTTTAAGACTAAAGTATATGGAATGGAATGGGCAATTCATTAACGCATATATTTGTACACTGCATGTTTTGCATTAGATATATTAGACATCAGCAAACAACAAGAAAGGGAAATACATGTTTATAATGTTTATAATGTAGCACAGTTTTGTCCAGGCAATTCTGTTATCTAGCATTATCAGGGTTGGGTGAATGAGCCCCTTTACACACGTCTCATTCTCAACTGACTAGAGAGAGTGTTTTGCCTGAGAACTAAGTCAGCACTAGCACTGTCCCTAGAACTGTCTTTAGCAATGTCCCTAGAACTGCCCCTAGCACTGTCCCTAGAACTGTCCCTAGCACTGTCCCTAGCACTGTCCCTAGAACTGCCTTTAGCACTGTCCCTAGAACTGTCTTTAGCACTGTCCCTAGAACTGTCTTTAGCACTGTCCCTAGAACTGTCTTTAGCACTGTCCCTAGAACTGCCCCTAAGCACTGTCCCTAGCACTGTCCCTAGAACTGTCTTTAGCACTGTCCCTAGAACTGCCCCTAGCACTGTCCCTAGAACTGTCCCTAGCACTGTCCCTAGCACTGTCCCTAGAACTGCCTTTAGCACTGTCCCTAGAACTGTCTTTAGCACTGTCCCTAGAACTGTCTTTAGCACTGTCCCTAGAACTGTCTTTAGCACTGTCCCTAGAACTGCCCCTAAGCACTGTCCCTAGAACTGCCCCTAGCACTGTCCCTAGAACTGTCCCTAGAACTGCCCCTAGCACTGTCCCTAGAACTGTCCCTAGCACTTTCCCCATATAGCACTGTCACTAGCACTGCCCCTATATAGAACTGTCCCTAGCACTGTCCCCATATAGCACTGTCCCTATATAGCACTTTCCCCATATAGCACTGTCACTAGCACTGTCCCTATATAGCACTGTCCCCATATAGCACTGTCCCTATATAGCACTGTCCCTATATAGTACTGCCCCCATATAGCACTGTCACTAGCACTGTAACTACATAGCACTGTCCCTATAAAGCACTGTCCCCATATAGCACTGTCACTAGCACTGTCCCTATATAGCACTTTCCCCATATAGCACTGTCACTAGCACTGTCCCTATATAGCACTGTCCCCATATAGCACTGTCCCTATATAGCACTGTCCCTATATAGTACTGCCCCCATATAGCACTGTCACTAGCACTGTCCCCATATAGCACTGTCCCTATATAGCACTGTCCCCATATAGCACTGTCCCTATATAGAGTTCTTTATGGCATTGACTACTCTAGTGTTATAAACTCATCCTGGAGAAAAGGTCTGATACCCTCACATGCATGGAGTCTCTCCTTTAATACTCCCTCTTCAACTTGGAGGGTGCGGTCAGCTGGCAGATGGAATGCCAGGGTCACATGGTCCCACATGAAATACTCAAAACCACGTCCAAGTTCTTCTGTTTCAACTGTTCCACTCTCTCTGTTGATGATCAGCTTCTTTGTATGGGTTTCACATATTGCTTCTGCACGCCAGACAATTTGACCATCTTTATAAATGCATATTGCCTTATCATTCTCATCAGCAAGAAGTGGGTACTCATCAAACTCTGTCACATCTGGACCGTGGACAACCACAACGTACATGATCTCCTGCTTGTAAACCACGGTTTCAAAGACTCTCAGGACAGGCTTCTCTCCCTCACAGATCTGCTCTGTGTACATCTGCATGAGATCCTCCAAGGGGAAGGTAAACTTAAAGTTCCCGTACCGAGATCCCCTTTGGAAGACAGGGGAGGTGGTGAATTCCTTCAGGAATGGATTGTGTCTTTGTTCTTCACCCGTTGTTGGGTCAAAGGAAAGCTGTTCCTTTTCAAGGAAGCGATTCTCTGCTGCCTCAATTTCCCCTTCTGTAATGTGAAGAGCCCACCATGTGAAACCCCCTGTTTGCCCTGCTGTAAATCCACTCAGATCCATGATTCCTGTCAGGCCTGTTGGAGTGGTTACATGACAGACTGTGTCCACGTGAAATTCCGCTCTGTCAGCTTTGGGGTACAGTGGAATGTCTTTTGAAATAAGACGTCTACAACTTAGTGGGGTCTCCATTTTCAAGGTTTCTATACTCTGATGCTCCCCGCGGAAAAAGGTCTCCGTTATTCCTCTTTGGTTTTGTCGCTGCATTTTCTTTCCCTGAAAAGATGAAAGTTGACAGTCAGATGAGTCGTGTGTCTCTTTATTTAACTAGATTGTTTGCACAACATCATTATGTTGTTATATTTAAACCCACTTTGACTGACTGTACCTGAATGTTTCTACCACTAACCTCACACCTGTTTTGAAAATATGATTTTTACTGTTCTCCTTCATCTAAGATCGTTGCATTGTACATAGTTTTGTTGTTGTGAATACTGTCATTATTATTGGTAGTAAAATTGTGTACTCTATGTTGAGTGTCGTGTTAATCATGTAACAGTTACATTGTAACTTATTAATGGACAATACTTCAGCTGTTTTTAATGATCTGTTACATTAAAGGGGCAATCTGGGATTCAAAAAATAACAAAGGCGCCACCCTGCCATTCTTTGGGGGTAAACAGCCGAGGGATGGGGTGAGTTATATTCTTCAAGAATCAATGGCTACAATATATATCATTCATTTAAAAGTCCACAAATGCATCATGTACCAATCAGAGATTTCTGCTTTAAATGCCTGGACACATTATGGCATGAAAATCCCTCAAAGAAGAAACCATATCATTAATCACTAAGTCAAAATACATTTTAGATAACGATGTCAGAAGTAGCATATTTATTTGATTTTAGTTACATATAACCTTCATCAAAGATGATGCCTATATCTATATTTAATACATTAAACTCATTGGCCATTTGTCATCCAATCAAACCATTGCCATTTGAATGCATTAGGCAGCTATGCTGTCGTAAATACAGTATCTTATGTATTCTAAATAACCGCCCATTTGGAAAAGGAAAATGCAATAAATATGCAATAAATATTTACTCTTGTCATGTTGTGTCTTGTCTCTGTCCTTTCCCTTCACCTGTCTCCCTCTGCTGGTCGTTGTTAGGTTACCTTTTCTCCCCCTCTTTCCCCCAGCTGTGCCTTGTCTCCTCCTAACCACCTCGTCACCCCTTTTCCCACCTGTTCCCTTTTTCCCTCTGATTAGGTCCCTATATCTCTCTCTGTTCCTGCTCCTGTCCTTGTCGGATTCTTGTTTGTTGTGTTTCATGCCTGAACCAGACTGTCGTCATGTTTGCTGTAACCTTGTCTTGTCCTGTCGGAATCTGCCGGTCCGTCTGAGCCTACCTATGTTTGGTAATTAAAGAAGCTCTGTTTAAGTTCATTCGCTTTTGGGTCCTCATTCACGCACCGTAACAGAAGAATCCGACCAAGAATGGACCCAGCGACTTCGGATCCTCTCCACTCAGCCGTCGGGATCCAGGGAGCGATGCTAGGCAGACACGAGCAGGAATTGTCTGCTGCTCGACATGCCGTTGAGACCCTGGCCACCCAAGTCTCCAACCTCACAGAACAGGTTCACCATCTCCGCCTCGATCCACCGGCCACTTCCAGGGCTTTCGAATCTCCGGAGCCCAGAATCAATAACCCGCCGTGTTACTCTGGGGAGCCCACTGAATGCCGCTCGTTCCTCACCCAGTGTGATATTGTGTTTTCTCTCCAGCCCTACACTTTCTCCAGGAGCACTGCTCGTGTCGCCTACGTCATATCTCTCCTTATTGGACGGGCTCGTGAGTGGGGCACGGCAATCTGGGAGGCAAGGGCTGAGTGTACTAACCAGTATCAGGACATTAAGGAGGAGATGATACGGGTTTTTGATCGATCTGTTTTTGGGGAGGAGGCTTCCAGGGCCCTGTCTTCCCTATGTCAAGGTAATCGATCCATAACAGACTACTCTATTGAGTTTCGCACTCTTGCTGCCTCCAGTGGCTGGAACGAGCCGGCTTTGCTCGCTCGTTTTCTGGAGGGTCTCCGCGCAGAGGTAAAGGATGAGATTCTCTCCCGGGAGGTTCCTTCCAGCGTGGATTCCTTGATTGAACTCGCTATTCGCATTGAGCGACGGGTTGATCTTCGTCACCGAGCTCGTGGAAAGGAGCTCGCGTTCTCCGTTGCCCCCCTCTCCGCATCACTACCATCTTCCTCTGCCGGCTCGGGTGCTGAGCCCATGCAGCTGGGAGGTATCCGCATCTCGACTGAGGAGAGGGAACGGAGAATCACCAACCGCCTCTGTCTCTATTGCGGTTCCGCTGGTCATTTTGTCACTTCATGTCCAGTAAAAGGCCAGAGCTCGTCAGTAAGCGGAGGGCTACTGGTGAGCGCTACTACTCCTGTCTCTCCTTCAAGATCCTGCACTACCTTGTCGGTCCATCTACGCTGGACCGGTTCGTCAGCTTCCTGCAGTGCCTTAATAGACTCTGGGGCGGAGGGCTGTTTTATGGACGAGACCTGGGCTCGGGAACATGACATTCCTCTCAGACAGTTAAAGGAGCCCACGGCCTTGTTCGCCCTGGATGGTAGTCCTCTCCCCAGGATTCAGCGTGAGATGCTACCTTTAACCCTCACTGTTTCTGGTAATCATAGTGAAACCATTTCTTTTTTAATTTTTCGTTCACCTTTTACACCTGTTGTTTTGGGCCATCCCTGGCTAGTTTGTCATAATCCTTCCATTAATTGGTCTAGTAATTCTATCCTCTCCTGGAACGTCTCTTGTCATGTGAAATGTTTAATGTCTGCTATCCCTCCTGTTTCCTCTGTCTCTTCTTCACAGGAGGAGCCTGGTGATTTGACAGGGGTGCCGGAGGAATATCACGGTCTGCGCACGGTGTTCAGTCGGTCCAGGGCCACCTCTCTTCCTCCACACCGGTCGTATGATTGTAGTATTGATCTCCTTCCGGGAACCACCCCCCCCCGGGGTAGACTATACTCTCTGTCGGCTCCCGAACGTAAGGCTCTCGAAGATTATTTGTCTGTAGCTCTTGACGCCGGTACCATAGTCCCCTCCTCCTCTCCCGCCGGAGCGGGGTTTTTTTTTGTCAAGAAGAAGGACGGGTCTCTGCGCCCCTGCATAGATTATCGAGGGCTGAATGACATAACAGTGAAGAATCGTTATCCGCTTCCTCTTATGTCTTCAGCCTTCGAGATCCTGCAGGGAGCCAGGTTTTTCACTAAGTTGGACCTTCGTAACGCTTACCATCTCGTGCGCATCAGGGAGGGGGACGAGTGGAAGACGGCGTTTAACACTCCGTTAGGGCACTTTGAATACCGGGTTCTCCCTTTCGGCCTCGCTAACGCTCCAGCTGTCTTTCAGGCATTAGTCAATGATGTCCTGAGAGACATGCTGAACATCTTTGTTTTCGTTTACCTTGACGATATCCTGATTTTTTCACCGTCACTCCAGATTCATGTTCAGCACGTTCGACGTGTCCTCCAGCGCCTTTTAGAGAATTGTCTTTTTGTGAAGGCTGAGAAGTGCACTTTTCATGCCTCCTCTGTCACATTTCTCGGTTCTGTTATTTCCGCTGAAGGCATTAAGATGGATCCCGCTAAGGTCCAAGCTGTCATTGATTGGCCCGTCCCTAAGTCACGCGTCGAGCTGCAGCGCTTTCTCGGCTTCGCGAACTTCTATCGTCGTTTCATCCGTAATTTCGGTCAGGTGGCAGCTCCTCTCACAGCCCTTACTTCTGTCAAGACGTGCTTTAAGTGGTCCGTTTCCGCCCAGGGAGCTTTTGATCTCCTCAAGAATCGTTTTACATCCGCTCCTATCCTTGTTACACCTGACGTCTCTAGACAGTTCGTTGTCGAGGTTGACGCGTCAGAGGTGGGCGTGGGAGCCATTCTTTCTCAGCGCTCCCTCTCTGACGACAAGGTCCACCCATGCGCGTATTTTTCTCATCGCCTGTCGCCGTCGGAACGTAACTATGATGTGGGTAACCGCGAACTGCTCGCCATCCGGTTAGCCCTAGGCGAATGGCGACAGTGGTTGGAGGGGGCGACCGTTCCTTTTGTCGTTTGGACTGACCATAGGAACCTTGAGTACATCCGTTCTGCCAAACGACTTAATGCGCGTCAGGCGCGTTGGGCGCTGTTTTTCGCTCGTTTCGAGTTCGTGATTTCTTATCGTCCGGGCTCTAAGAACACCAAGCCTGATGTTTTGTCTCGTCTCTTCAGTTCTTCAGTAGCCTCCACTGACCCCGAGGGGATTCTCCCTGAGGGGCGTGTTGTCGGGTTGACTGTCTGGGGAATTGAGAGGCAGGTAAAGCAAGCGCTCACTCACACTCCGTCGCCGCGCGCTTGTCCCAGGAACCTTCTTTTCGTTCCCGTTCCTACTCATCTGGCCGTTCTTCAGTGGGCTCACTCTGCCAAGTTAGCCGGCCACCCTGGCGTTCGGGGTACGCTTGCTTCCATTCGCCAGCGTTTTTGGTGGCCCACCCGGGAGCATGACACGCGTCGTTTCGTGGCTGCTTGTTCGGTCTGCGCGCAGACTAAGTCCGGTAACTCTCCTCCTGCCGGCCGTCTCAGGCCGCTTCCTATTCCCTCTCGACCGTGGTCTCACATCGCCTTAGATTTTGTCACCGGACTGCCTTCGTCAGCGGGGAAGACTGTTATTCTTACGGTTGTCGATAGGTTCTCTAAGGCGGCTCATTTCATTCCCCTTGCTAAGCTTCCTTCTGCTAAAGAGACGGCACAAATCATCATCGAGAATGTTTTCAGAATTCATGGCCTTCCGTCAGACGTCGTTTCAGACAGAGGTCCGCAATTCACGTCTCAATTTTGGAGGGAGTTTTGCCGTTTGATTGGGGCTTCCGTCAGTCTCTCTTCCGGCTTTCACCCCCAGTCTAACGGTCAAGCAGAACGGGCCAATCAGACTATTGGTCGCATCTTACGCAGTCTTTCTTTTCGCAACCCTGCGTCTTGGTCAGAACAGCTCCCCTGGGCAGAATACGCCCACAACTCGCTTCCTTCGTCTGCGACCGGGCTATCTCCTTTTCAGAGTAGCCTCGGGTACCAGCCTCCGCTGTTCTCATCTCAGTTCGCCGAGTCCAGCGTCCCCTCCGCTCAGGCTTTTGTCCAACGTTGCGAGCGCACCTGGAAGAGGGTCAGGTCTGCACTTTGCCGTTATAGGACGCAGACTGTGAGGGCTGCTAATAAGCGTAGAACTAAGAGTCCTAGATATTGTCACGGTCAGAGAGTTTGGCTCTCCACTCAGAACCTTCCCCTTAAGACGGCTTCTCGCAAGTTGACCCCGCGGTTCATTGGTCCATTCCGTATTTCTCGGGTCATTAATCCTGTCGCAGTTCGACTTCTTCTTCCGCGATACCTTCGTCGCGTCCACCCGGTCTTCCATGTCTCCTGCATCAAGCCCGTCCTTCGCGCCCCCGCTCGTCTTCCCCCCCCCCCCCCCCATCCTTGTCGAGGGCGCACCCATCTACAGGGTCCGTAGAATTTTGGACATGCGTCCTCGGGGCCGTGGTCACCAGTACCTCGTAGATTGGGAGGGGTACGGTCCTGAGGAGAGGAGTTGGGTTCCCTCTCGGGACGTGCTGGACCGTGCGCTGATCGAGGATTTCCTCCGTTGCCGCCAGGTTTCCTCCTCGAGTGCGCCAGGAGGCGCTCGGTGAGTGGGGGGGTACTGTCATGTTGTGTCTTGTCTCTGTCCTTTCCCTTCACCCTGTCTCCCTCTGCTGGTCGTTGTTAGGTTACCTTTTCTCCCCCTCTTTCCCCCAGCTGTGCCTTGTCTCCTCCTAACCACCTCGTCACCCCTTTTCCCACCTGTTCCCTTTTTCCCTCTGATTAGGTCCCTATATCTCTCTCTGTTCCTGCTCCTGTCCTTGTCGGATTCTTGTTTGTTGTGTTTCATGCCTGAACCAGACTGTCGTCATGTTTGCTGTAACCTTGTCTTGTCCTGTCGGAATCTGCCGGTCCGTCTGAGCCTACCTATGTTTGGTAATTAAAGAAGCTCTGTTTAAGTTAATTCGCTTTTGGGTCCTCATTCACGCACCGTAACAACTCTGAGCTGCGCTTCGATCGGTTGGTCGTAGGTGGAAGGCCGGGTTGTCCTTTGAAGAATGTCTGGTGGTAGAACGTATACTTGGTAGAACCGTCGTCGTGTGGTAGAACGGGTCCTTTGTCCTTCCTTTCCCAGCCCACGTTTACAGCTGTGGTTGCTAACGCAACAGCTAGGAGGTATCACTTCTTTAGTGAATAAGAGTTCAAAGTTCACACCAAGTTGCCATTCTTTAAGCTCATGCTATGTTCTGGAAGGTATAGTCGAAATTCATCCTTTCGGTGTGTTGATCATCATCTTCACGTTGAAATTCGATGCTAATTTCAGTAGGTTCTTGTCGTTCAACCAGAGCTCACGCTGAGGTTGGCTTAGTTCTGTTGTTGATCTTGTCCTTTTAAAGTGGAGACCACCGTCCTCTTCTCCTTGGAACAGGAGGTTACATTTTCATAACAGGGCTTATATAGTAGGAGAGAGAAGGGCGTGTTTCATAGTTTATAACCAATGTCTGTTCACTTGGGCGGGGCCTCTGAGTGAGCAGAGTTTATAACCAATGTCTGTTCATTTGGGCGGGACCTCTGAGTGAGCAGAGTTTTTCTATGACAAACCGTTCTCTAATTTAAGAAGCTGAAATTATATTTCATCTATTCACAAATAGTTTCATATTTTAACATCACATTCCAAGTTGAATAATATCATAGAGGGGATTGTTTTCACTGCTCCACATGTCTGGACATGTCTGGACGTGTAGTTCACATTTGTACTACAGGGGTCAGTCTAGGACAGGTCATCACATTCCAAGTTGAATAATATCATGGAGGGGATTGTTTTCACTGCTCCACATGTATGGACATGTAGTTCACATTTGTACTACAGGGGTCAGTCTAGGACAGGTCATCACATTCCAAGTTGAATAATATCATAGAGGGGATTGTTTTCCCTGCTCCACATGTATGGACATGTCTGGACGTGTAGTTCACATTTGTACTACATGGGTCAGTCTAGGACAGGTCATCACATTCCAAGTTGAATAATATCATTGAGGGGATTGTTTTCCCTGCTCCACATGTCTGGACATGTCTGGATGTCTAGTTCACATTTGTACTACAGGGGTCAGTCTAGGACAGGTCATCACATTCCAAGTTGAATAATATCATTGAGGGGATTGTTTTCCCTGCTCCACATGTCTGGACATGTATGGACATGTATGGACGTGTAGACATGGCAATAGTAGTATATTTTGTTTCCTACAGCTTACATGGGTACATGGATGAAGGAAACAGTTCACTTTTGTTCTACTGGGGTCAGTCTAGGACAGGTCATTGAATTTTCAAGATGAAAAACATCATTGTTTTCACTGATGTTAATAAAGAAAGTTTGTCTGCCTCCTTCTTACAAATGATCCACAAAAATATACAAATAAAATAAAACTTGGTTCAACACAGCAGGAGAGTTGATCACAGTGGTGGGTCAAAATGACCCGTGGACAGTGGGAGGGTTTTAAAGACTATCAAGAAACACTCTGTGGGACCCTGATTTAGCCCAATACAGTAACAAGTTAAATAGGATCAAATTCAACCGTTTCTCTTTTAAAGTGATGAAGACATGGATATCTCATGGTTTGGTGGGGTATGCAGTGGGTCAACTTGGAGCACCTTTATCTCCTGAATGTTTTGGCATTAAGGTCCAAAATGTTCCTTTCTGACCACTTCTTCCATCGTCAAACATTTATGGAAAGTTGTGTTTAAATCAAAAGGGATGTTGTCAGAAAGTGACTGAATTCAAATGGATTTACCTCCTTTTGAGACCGAAGCAGACTTGACTGTCCTCTATTCAGTTGTCTGTCTCCCTCATGTTGTCTGTCTCCCTCATGTTGTCTGTCTCCCTCATGTTGTCTGTCTCCCTCATGTTGTCTGTCTCCCTCATGTTGTCTGTCTCCCTCATGTTGTCTCTCTCCCTCATGTTGTCTGTCTCCCTCATGTTGTCTGTCTCCCTCTTGTTGTCTGTCTCCCTCATGTTGTCTGTCTCCCTCATGTTGTCTGTCTCCCTCATGTTGTCTGTCTCCCTCATGTTGTCTGTCTCCCTCATGTTGTCTGTCTCCCTCATGTTGTCTCTGCCGTGACAAGCCTTAATGCATATTTTCTTCTAAATGCTCAATATGCCAGGTTAATAGAATATTGTTATATTTAAACCCACTTTGACTGACTGGACCTGAATGTTTCTACCACCAACTTCACACCTGTTTTGATTTTTCCTGTTCTCCTTCATCTAAGATCGTTGCATTGTACATAGTTTTGTTGTTGTGAATACTGTCATTATTATTGGTAGTAAATTGTGTACTCTATGTTGATTGTCGTGTTATTCATGTAACAGTTACATTGCAACTTATTAATGGACAATACTTCAGCTGTTTTTAATTATCTGTTACATTAAAGGGGCAATCTGGGATTCAAAAAATAACAAAGGCGCCACCCTGCCATTCTTTGGGGGTAAACAGCCGAGGGATGGGGTGAGTTATATTCTTCAAGAATCAATGGCTACAATATATATCATTCATTTAAAAGTCTACAAATGCATCATGTACAAATAACAGATTTCTGCCAGAAATGGCTGGATACATTATGGCATGAAAATCCCTCAAAGAAGAAACAATGTCATTAATCACTAAGTCAAAATACATTTTAGATAACGATGTCAGAAGTAACATATTTATTTGATTTTAGTTACATATAACCTTCATCAAAGATGATGCCTATATCTATATTTAATACATTAAACTCATTGGTCATTTGTCATCCAATCAAACCATTGCCATTTGAATGCATTAGGCAGCTATGCTATCGTAAATACAGTATCTTATGTATTCTAAATAACCGCCCATTTGGAAAAGGAAAATGCAATAAATATTTACTCTGAGCTGCGCTTCGATCGGTTGGTCGTAGGTGGAAGGCCGGGTTGTCCTTTGAAGAATGTCTGGTGGTAGAACGTATACTTGGTAGAACCGTCGTCGTGTGGTAGAACGGGTCCTTTGTCCGTCCTTTCCTAGCCCACGTTTACAGCTGTGGTTGCTAACGCAACAGCTAGGAGGTATCACTTCTTTAGTGAATAAGAGTTCAAAGTTCACACCAAGTTGCCATACTTTAAGCTCATGCTATATTCTGGAAGGTATAGTCGAAATTCATCCTTTCGGTGTGTTGATCATCATCTTCACGTTGAAATTCGATGCTAATTTCAGTAGGTTCTTGTCGTTCAACCAGAGCTCACGCTGAGGTTGGCTTAGTTCTGTTGTTGATCTTTCTTGTCCTTTTAAAGTGGAGACCACCGTCCTCTTGTCCTTGGAACAGGAGGTTACATTTTCATAACAGGGCTTATATAGTAGGAGAGAGAAGGGCGTGTTTCATAGTTTATAACCAATGTCTGTTCACTTGGGCGGGGCCTCTGAGTGAGCAGAGTTTCTCCATGACAAACCATTCTCTCATTTAAGAAGCTGAAATTATATTTAATCTATTCACAAATAGTTTCGTATTTTAACATCACATTCCAAGTTGAATAATGTCATGGAGGGGATTGTTTTCACTGCTCCACATGTCTGGACATGTCTGGACGTGTAGTTCACATTTGTACTACAGGGGTCAGTCTAGGACAGGTCATCACATTCCAAGTTGAATAATATCATGGAGGGGATTGTTTTCACTGCTCCACATGTCTGGACATGTACGGACATGTATGGACGTGTAACCGTGGCAATAGTAGTATCTTTTGTTTCCTACAGCTTACATGGGTACATGAATGAAGGAAACAGTTCACTTTTGTACTACTGGGGTCAGTCTAGGACAGGTCATTGAATTTTCAAGTTGAAAAACATCATGGAGGGGATTGTTTTCACTGCTCCACATGTCTGGACATGTACGGACATGTATCGACGTGTAACCGTGGCAATAGTAGTAAATTGTGTACTCTATGTTGAGTGTCGCGTTAATCATGTACAATTCTTACTTACTTGTAATCACAGTATACACTACCATATCAGTACACACTACCATATCACACTACCATATCAGTATACACTAAGGTTACGGTTAGGCACAGGGGGTGCGACTGTGAAAGGTGCTCAGAGAGCTACATCTCGGCATCATCCTGAGGAGCTACTAGCAACAACAGTTAGAAACATGAGGCACTTTCCCTGTGGTTATTGACTGTGTGCTGTTTGGGGTTTGCTTCCAATTCCCTAGTACTTAATAATTGCTGTATCAAAATAACTATGTTACTAATTACACACATATATGGAAATAGCTACGGGGTTGGACGATGGCCTATGTAAACAGAAGACAATTCGATTCACTCCGTGTCTCTTACCGAAATGAACATGGCAACTGGCCCCTATTGGACAGATTGTGGCTTCCACTGTTAGAATGGCTGGGTGAGAAGTGGTGGGGTTCCGTCTCTGAAGAGCAGCTAATATCATCCCTGAATAGACCCGAAGTTACTGTAGGAGCTATTGCCATCGCGGCCTACTTTGGTGACATGCCCTGAGGTGTGTGTTCAGGTGTGGTGAAGAGCCCTGACAATAGCCTCATCCCATTTGCTATATACAGTATGTCACCCGAGGCTATTACAAATGCACGGACTTCGTAGACTGGGACAGAGGTGAACCTGTTGCGATGATAGAGGATGTGATTGAAGCAGTCCCAGAAGGTTACTAGACCGAGAGAAATACTGATAAGGTAACCTGTGATAAGTGCGGGTTTGTGCTTGTAAAAGATGTAATAGTCAACAGCGTGATTGACACAGCTATACACTTCAACACCATGGCACGTTTGCTGGACTATATGAGGTTGAAAAGGTGACCTTTGTACCAAGGCCCCATCCTACGCTGCAAGAGCTCTGCAGGAGCAGGATGGTGAAAGATGTAGCAGGACCAATCAGGAGACAATGGGAGATGGAAACTCCACCCCATCTCAACCACTTCATACAGATCGGTCCATATGCAAAGAGATAGAGGACATGAACATTGAACTCCTGCACATCTAAATGAATATCAGGCAGTATAAGTCTCATTATACCATTATGTATCCTTGGTTTGACATGACAGCAATAAAGTGAATCACCAGTCATTTCAGAGCCTTGTTCTTTTCTATTCACATAGATTACAAACAGCAGTAACATTGCACTGTCTCAGCACTGTCAACACTGTCTCAGCACTGTCTCAACACTGTCTCAGCACTGTCTCAGCACTGTCAGCACTGTCTCAGCACTGTCTCAGCACTGTCTCAGCACTGTCAACACTGTCTCAGCACTGTCTCAGCACTGTCTCAGCACTGTCTCAGCACTGTCTCAACACTGTCTCAGCACTGTCTCAGCACTGTCCATACTGTCTCAGCACTGTCTCAGCACTGTCTCAGCACTGTCGGCACTGTCTCAGCACTGTCTCAGCACTGTCTCAGCACTGTCTCAGCACTGTCTCAGCACTGTCTCAGCACTGTCTCAGCACTGTCTCAACACTGGGGAAGAAGAATCAAGTCTATTGGAAATGGCTTGGAGGGAAGTAACGTATGGCAACTGGCCTTTATTGGACAGAACATGGCGTTCATTTGTAAAGTCGCTGGGTGGGGCTCCGTTTCGGAGGAAATTATATATTCCCTGAATAGACCGGAGGTAAAGGTTGGAGCTTTGCCATAGCGGCATACCTTGGAGAGTCACCTAGAGGAGTGTGTTCATGTATTTGGAAGACAGAGGAATGTGGAATTATCTCATTTGCCATATACGTCTCCGGAGGCAGGTACCGGTTCACCAAGTTCCTACACTGTGAATACAGTCACCCTACGCAAGTGATAGAAGGCATGATTGGAAGATTCCCAGGAGGGTACCTGATGGCTAGCCTGAGAGCCATACCTGGTGGTCAGAGGGAGTTCCCTTTCATAAATGTAGTGGAAGAGATGCATACCATGATACAGTTACTAAAGAGTGGATGGTGGGGACTGTCTCTTGGTATGTCCCGAAAGAATAATTCCGGGCATCTGAGCACACTGCCGTGTTAAACACCCTAGAGGAAGTGACAACAACCATCCTGCTGCAGCAGGATGTTACATGGATGAACGCGGCGCTGGATACCTCTTTAACATTGTAGGGAAAAAACTGTCATACACGGTCATGTTCGATAGGAATTCAATGTGGGCCCAAGCTACACTTCTCCACCATACGAGAGTTGACTACATGAACAAGGATAAAAAATTAACTTTTGTACCACGACCTTCCCCCTAACTTGAGTGGAGACAATGACAAGGATGGAGTACGATCGGAGGACACACGAGGGGTCAGATGGTCGACACCGTGTCAAAGGTTTCAAACCAGGCACCCAGGCCGAGGCTATGGATATGAATAGTGAACTCTTTTCTTAACATAGTCTGTAAATTATTTTATACAATGACAGTACAACTAGAGTGTAGTTGACCATGTTAGGTCTCAACCTCTTGTAACTAGCACAAATTTGAACATGAAAAGTTATTAACATTAATAAAACCAAGTGAATGTCCAGTCAGAGATGTGTGTTTTTGTTTTTATTCATAGGAAACATTCCTGCATAACATAGTGCACCTGCACAAGCACATATCACACCAGTGTTGTTAACCCATACATGTCACCCCATAGTAAAAGTTATACCAATCCGTTAATGCAGCTGGTGGCCACACCAGATACTGACTGTTACTTTTGATTTTGACCCCCCTTTGTTCAGGGACACATTATTCCATTTATGTTAGTCACATGTCTGTGGAACTTGTTCAGTTTATGTGTCAGTTGTTGAATCTTGTTATGTTCATACAAATATTTACACATGTTAAATTTGCTGAAAATAAATGCAGCTGACAGTGAGAGGACGTTTCTTTTTTTGCTGAGTTCATGTGTCATGTGTTGATTCATAATAAGGAGAGGCTGTACTCATTTTTGTATTCTAAAATAATGTTGATGCACTATGAGAGAAAGAGGCGACGATTCTCAGAACATACAGTATTTGCTCTACAAATGTTTTGAATTTTCTTTTGGGTGCAGAGAATGAATTCTAATGCATTAAAACAACCTGTTCTCCAAAGTCCACGTCTATAGTCTCAATAAACCACACACAATGCAGAGTTACTCTGAGGCTTTAGAAAAGTTGAAGTTGTTCATATGATTTCTAAAAATGGTCCCAACAGGGCCGGATTACCAAACAGGAACGTGGTCCGGGGTCTCTTAGTACTAGGGTTGGTTTACTGTCTTAATGTTAGGTCCCTTACTACGAGGGTTGGTTTACTGTCTCAATGTTAGGTCCCTTACTACGAGGGTTGGTTTACTGTCTCAATGTTAGGTCCCTTACTACGAGGGTTGGTTTACTGTCTTAATGTTAGGTCCCTTACTACGAGGGTTGGTTTACTGTCTCAATGTTAGGTCCCTTACTACGAGGGTTGGTTTACTGTCTTAATGTTAGGTCCCTTACTACGAGGGTTGGTTTACTGTCTCAATGTTAGGTCCCTTACTACGAGGGTTGGTTTACTGTCTTAATGTTAGGTCCCTTACTACGAGGGTTGGTTTACTGTCTCAATGTTAGGTCCCTTACTACGAGGGTTGGTTTACTGTCTTAATGTTAGGTCCCTTACTATGAGGGTTGGTTTACTGTCTTAATGTTAGGTCCCTTACTACGAGGGTTGGTTTACTGTCTTAATGTTAGGTCCCTTACTACGAGGGTTGGTTTACTGTCTTAATGTTAGGTCCCTTACTACGAGGGTTGGTTTACTGTCTCAATGTTAGGTCCCTTACTACGAGGGTTGGTTTACTGTCTTAATGTTAGGTCCCTTACTACGAGGGTTGGTTTACTGTCTTAATGTTAGGTCCCTTACTACGAGGGTTGGTTTACTGTATTAATGTTACGTCCCTTAGTACGAGGGTTGGTTTACTGTCTTAATGTTAGGTCCCTTACTACGAGGGTTGGTTTACTGTATTAATGTTAGGTCCCTTACTACGAGGGTTGGTTTACTGTCTTAATGTTAGGTCCCTTACTACGAGGGTTGGTTTACTGTCTCAATGTTAGGTCCCTTACTACGAGGGTTGGTTTACTGTCTTAATGTTAGGTCCCTTACTATGAGGGTTGGTTTACTGTCTTAATGTTAGGTCCCTTACTACGAGGGTTGGTTTACTGTCTCAATGTTAGGTCCCTTACTACGAGGGTTGGTTTACTGTCTTAATGTTAGGTCCCTTACTACGAGGGTTGGTTTACTGTCTTAATGTTAGGTCCCTTACTACGAGGGTTGGTTTACTGTATTAATGTTACGTCCCTTAGTACGAGGGTTGGTTTACTGTCTTAATGTTAGGTCCCTTACTACGAGGGTTGGTTTACTGTATTAATGTTAGGTCCCTTACTACGAGGGTTGGTTTACTGTCTTAATGTTAGGTCCCTTACTACGAGGGTTGGTTTACTGTCTTAATGTTAGGTCCCTTACTACGAGGGTTGGTTTACTGTCTTAATGTTAGGTCCCTTACTACGAGGGTTGGTTTACTGTCTTAATGTTAGGTCCCTTACTATGAGGGTTGGTTTACTGTCTTAATGTTAGGTCCCTTACTACGAGGGTTGGTTTACTGTATTAATGTTAGGTCCCTTACTACGAGGGTTGGTTTACTGTCTTAATGTTAGGTCCATTACTACGAGGGTTGGTTTACTGTCTTAATGTTAGGTCCCTTACTACGAGGGTTGGTTTACTGTATTAATGTTAGGTCCCTTACTACGAGGGTTGGTTTACTGTCTTAATGTTAGGTCCATTACTACGAGGGTTGGTTTACTGTCTTAATGTTAGGTCCCTTACTACGAGGGTTGGTTTACTGTATTAATGTTAGGTCCCTTACTACGAGGGTTGGTTTACTGTCTCAATGTTAGGTCCCTTAATACAAAGGTTGGTTTACTGTCTCAATGTTAGGTCCCTTACTACGAGGGTTGGTTTACTGTCTTAATGTTAGGTCCCTTAATACGAAGGTTGGTTTACTGTCTTAATGTTAGGTCCCTTAATACGAAGGTTGGTTTACTGTCTCAATGTTAGATCCCTTAATACGAAGGTTGGTTTACTGTCTCAATGTTAGGTCCCTTACTACGAGGGTTGGTTTACTGTCTTAATGTTAGGTCCCTTAATACGAAGGTTGGTTTACTGACTTAATGTTAGGTCCCTTAATACGAAGGTTGGTTTACTGACTTAATGTTAGGTCCCTTAATACGAGGGTTGGTTTACTGTCTTAATGTTAGGTCCCTTACTACGAGGGTTGGTTTACTGTCTCAATGTTAGGTCCCTTACTACGAGGGTTGGTTTACTGTCTTAATGTTAGGTCCCTTACTACGAGGGTTGGTTTACTGTCTCAATGTTAGGTCCCTTACTACGAGGGTTGGTTTACTGTCTTAATGTTAGGTCCCTTACTATGAGGGTTGGTTTACTGTCTTAATGTTAGGTCCCTTACTACGAGGGTTGGTTTACTGTCTTAATGTTAGGTCCCTTACTACGAGGGTTGGTTTACTGTCTTAATGTTAGGTCCCTTACTACGAGGGTTGGTTTACTGTCTCAATGTTAGGTCCCTTACTACGAGGGTTGGTTTACTGTCTTAATGTTAGGTCCCTTACTACGAGGGTTGGTTTACTGTCTTAATGTTAGGTCCCTTACTACGAGGGTTGGTTTACTGTATTAATGTTACGTCCCTTAGTACGAGGGTTGGTTTACTGTCTTAATGTTAGGTCCCTTACTACGAGGGTTGGTTTACTGTATTAATGTTAGGTCCCTTACTACGAGGGTTGGTTTACTGTCTTAATGTTAGGTCCCTTACTACGAGGGTTGGTTTACTGTCTCAATGTTAGGTCCCTTACTACGAGGGTTGGTTTACTGTCTTAATGTTAGGTCCCTTACTATGAGGGTTGGTTTACTGTCTTAATGTTAGGTCCCTTACTACGAGGGTTGGTTTACTGTCTCAATGTTAGGTCCCTTACTACGAGGGTTGGTTTACTGTCTTAATGTTAGGTCCCTTACTACGAGGGTTGGTTTACTGTCTTAATGTTAGGTCCCTTACTACGAGGGTTGGTTTACTGTATTAATGTTACGTCCCTTAGTACGAGGGTTGGTTTACTGTCTTAATGTTAGGTCCCTTACTACGAGGGTTGGTTTACTGTATTAATGTTAGGTCCCTTACTACGAGGGTTGGTTTACTGTCTTAATGTTAGGTCCCTTACTACGAGGGTTGGTTTACTGTCTTAATGTTAGGTCCCTTACTACGAGGGTTGGTTTACTGTCTTAATGTTAGGTCCCTTACTATGAGGGTTGGTTTACTGTCTTAATGTTAGGTCCCTTACTACGAGGGTTGGTTTACTGTATTAATGTTAGGTCCCTTACTACGAGGGTTGGTTTACTGTCTTAATGTTAGGTCCATTACTACGAGGGTTGGTTTACTGTCTTAATGTTAGGTCCCTTACTACGAGGGTTGGTTTACTGTATTAATGTTAGGTCCCTTACTACGAGGGTTGGTTTACTGTCTTAATGTTAGGTCCATTACTACGAGGGTTGGTTTACTGTCTTAATGTTAGGTCCCTTACTACGAGGGTTGGTTTACTGTATTAATGTTAGGTCCCTTACTACGAGGGTTGGTTTACTGTCTCAATGTTAGGTCCCTTAATACAAAGGTTGGTTTACTGTCTCAATGTTAGGTCCCTTACTACGAGGGTTGGTTTACTGTCTTAATGTTAGGTCCCTTAATACGAAGGTTGGTTTACTGTCTTAATGTTAGGTCCCTTAATACGAAGGTTGGTTTACTGTCTCAATGTTAGATCCCTTAATACGAAGGTTGGTTTACTGTCTCAATGTTAGGTCCCTTACTACGAGGGTTGGTTTACTGTCTTAATGTTAGGTCCCTTAATACGAAGGTTGGTTTACTGACTTAATGTTAGGTCCCTTAATACGAAGGTTGGTTTACTGACTTAATGTTAGGTCCCTTAATACGAAGGTTGGTTTACTGTCTCAATGTTAGGTCCCTTAATACGAAGGTTGGTTTACTGACTTAATGTTAGGTGTGTCATAATCTCTGAGTTGGAAACCAACCTAATCTCATGCTAGATATCTTGGCTAAAGGGGTTAAAAAGCCTATGGGTTCCCCTACAGGAACTACACCTCCCCGTTCAGCTGAAACGGTGGCGCAGGGAATGCAAAAATATTCTTAGAAATATTTAACCTCCACACATTAACAAGTCCAATACCTCAAATGAAAGATAAACACCTTGTTCATCTACCCAGCGTGTCAGATTTTTAAAATGTTTTACGGCAGAAACACAGCATATATTTGTTAGACCACCACCAAAACAAAGAGAAAACGTAGCCATTTTGTACCACAAAAGATAAAATGACAAAAAGCAGGATAAAAAAAATAATAATTCACTAACCTCTTGCAAATCTTCATCAGATGACAGTCATATGACATGTTACACAGTACATTTATGTTTTGTTCGATAATATGCATTTTATATCCATGAATCTCGGTTTACATTGACGCCATGTTCAGAAAATTCTCCAAAATGTCCGGAGGAATTATAGAAAGCTACGCCAGATAACAGAAATACTCATCATAAACTTTGACTAAAGATACATGTTCTACATATAATTAAAGATACACTGGTTCTTAATTTTAATGTTACGGAAAAAGCTTAACATGCAATATTCTGAGACGGCGCTCAGACGTAACAATATTTCTCCGCTATGTTGGAGTCAACAGAAATACAAAATTACATCATAAATATTCCCTTACCTTTGATGATCTTCGATCAGAATGTAGTGCAAGGAGTCCTAGTTCCACAATAAATCGTTTTGTTTCATAACGTTCAATTCTAGTGTCCATGTAGCAGCATCTGCTACCACTTTCAGCTCACATGCCCAAAAAATGACTTCTGGTCCAGGATAACTTTGCATCAAAACTTCCAAATTACATATTACAGGTCGACGAAACTGGTCAAACTAAGTGCAGAATCAATCTTCAGGATGTTATGATCATACAGATCAAATAGCATTCCAACCGGGCCATCCTAGTTCATCTGGGGCTGATTGGAACAGACAAAGCACTCCGACGCATACGCGCCTTCAAGCACATGAATCTTTTGCGACACTCTAGCACTTTATAACTTGTTGGGAAGGGAGGGGGCGATGACGTCAAAGTTGCCCCAACTTTCAGGATTTCAAAACTAGTTTGCAAGATTGCCTGCCCTGTGAGTTCTGTTATACTCACAGACATAATTCAAACGGTTTGAGAAACTTCAGAGTGTTTTCTATCCAATATTAATTATAATATGCATGTATTAGCAATTTAGGACAGATTTTGATGCAGTTCACTATGGGCACGCAATTCATCCAAAGGGGAAATACTGCCCCCTATCCTTAGTTAACTAGTGGAAACTAAGAGATTCAGCCCCCCCCCTCTCTCTTCCTCTCTCCATGCCTGTTTGTGATGTGTGGAGCTATAATCTACACGGTGATGAGTCCGGGTGGGAAGGTGGATGCTGTGTTCATCAATGTCTATGTCCTGGTCTGTGTGCCCTTCCCTCTGTGTCTGGTCAGTGGTCTAATCTACATGGTACTGAGGAAGAGGGAATGAGATAGGAAGGGAGGCTGAGGTTAAGCCCTCACACCACCACCACCACCAGGAAGAGGGAATGAGAGAGAGAGTGGGAGGCTGAGGTTAACACCTCACACCACCACAACCAGGAAGAAGGAATGAGAGACAGAGGGAGGCTGAGGTTAAGACCCCCACCACCAGCAGAACACAGCACTGTGCCCCAGGGTTGGAGTCAATTCCATTTTAATTCCTATCAATTCAGGAAGTACACAAATATTCAAATTCTCTTCAATGCTTCTTAATGAGGTTAACCTTCTGAATTGATTGAAATTGAAATGGAATTGACCCCAACCATGCTGTGCCCACTGACCACCAGAGGAGGCTGGTAAAGGGGAGGATGACCGGCTCATAATAAGGGCTAGAATGAAGTGAATGGAACTGTACAAGTGTGTTTGATGTGTTTATTACCATTCTATTAATGTTATTAGAGCCATTATTATGAGCCTGTCCTCCATGCCACCAGCCACCACTGCTGACCACAGACCAGAGACAAACAGTCTAACTGGCAACCCACAGATACATTAGTCTGGTCCCAGATCTGTGTGTGCTTTAGACAACTCCTTTAGATATACATGGCATGACAATGACAGTCAGAGGAGTTGAACAGATCTGAATCAGGATACTAAGAGTTGGTTTAAACAGATCTGAATCAGGACGCTAAGAGTTGGTTTAGAACAGATCTGAATCAGGACACCAAGAGTTGGTTTAAACAGATCTGAATCAGGATACTAAGAGTTGGTTTGAATAGATCTGAATCAGGAAACTAAGAGTTGGTTTAAACAGATCTGAATTAGGAAACTAAGAGTTGGTTTAAACAGATCTGAATCAGGACACTCAAAGTTGGTTTAGAACAGATCTGAATCAGGAAACTAAGAGTTGATTTAAACAGATCTGAATCAGAAAACTAAGAGTTGGTTTAAACAGATCTGAATCAGGACACTAAGAGTTGGTTTAAACAGATCTGAATCAGGATACTAAGAGTTGGTTTGAACAGATCTGAATCAGGACACTAAGAGTTGGTTTGAACAGATCTGAATCAGGACACTAAGAGTTGGTTTGAACAGATCTGAATCAGGAAACTAAGAGTTGGTTTAAACAGATCTGAATCAGGATACTAAGATTTGGTATAGACAGATCTGAGTCAGGAAACTAAGAGTTGGTTTAGACAGATTTGAGTCAGGAAACTAACCAAAAGTTGGTTTGAGGGTGTCAATAATGTTGGACCCCATTGTATACTTCAAAGTCAGAGAAATGTTGAACCTGGATCCATCATAGTGATTCTACATGTTATAATATGAAGCTGGATCATCATAATGATTCTACATGTTATAATATGCCATGGCCTTTACTGGCCAAAGGTTAAACTGCTGTTATGGTTATGATATACTATGGTGTTGTGTCACTAGACTTTGACCAGATATTATTACATCCAAAGATCAACTGTACCTAGAACATAGATACAGAGACACTTGTCATCAGGAAGGTGCTCTCTCAGCACAACGGAAAATATCTCAATGACTTGACATGTTCTGGTTGTGAATTCAGGCTACAAGGTAAGACTCTTCCCAGGGATTATTGTAAAGTGTGAAGAGACATTAAATGTCTGGTGTAATGTTAGTATAGTGAATGACAGTAAAACACTCAGATCTAACAGTCCATTTCACCTGGGACAGCTACGTGACAGTTCAATCATACAAAATGGCGCTAACTGGGCGTAGGCAAGTCACATTCAAAAACATATTGTTCACATATCGTATTATACGATTCTTATATAGTGGTTATTTTATAATTTGTAAAAATGTTAATGTATCATAGTTCTAAATCTTCTTTCAGAATATCAGAACATTTGTTGTTTTCTAAATTCCAATGAGCTCCTGCTTCCTGTGTAATTTGGTATGAAACCACTGAACAGACTTTTCTTAACATTAATATTATGAACTGAATTCAGTAACAGCTTCATAATATCATACCTGTTGAACAAAGCAACACACTAGAATGAGAGAAATTATTAAAAGAGAAAGTGAGACATTATTATTCATATTATTATATATTATATTGTTATTATTATTATTATATTATTATTATTATGGACAAAAGGTGAAAATTATAAATCACGACTACATATTCATGTGATGCATTAAATCACCTGACTGTTTGGATGTGTCTGTTAGTAAATGTTTTATTTCTAAGAGATAATGAATAAAAGAGAACATCTGACCTTCAATAATTACTGTGTTAATCACAACCAACATGTTGGATCTCTGTTTAGTTGTCACTGTGTTAACCACAACCAACATGTTGGATCTCTGTTTAGTTGTCACTGTGTTAACCACAACCAACATGTTGGATCTCTGTTTAGTTGTCACTGTGTTAACCACAACCAACATGTTGGATCTCTGTTTAGTTGTCACTGTGTTAACCACAACCAACATGTTGGATCTCTGTTTAGGGGTCAGTGCTCTAAAATGAGTCTCTCTGGAGCGAGAAAGGAGGGGGGCCCTGCCTCTAAAATGAGCCTCTCTGGGGAGAGAGAGGAGGGGGGCCCTGCCTCTAAAATGAGTCTCTCTGGGGAGAGAGAGGAGGGGGGCCCTGCCTCTAAAATGAGACTCTCTGGGGAGCATGACACCAAAACTAAGAGGTGAGATTACAATGTTGTTTGTTTCTAAAATGTGTTTCCACCATTTTTACACATTTGTTATTTATCAGACAGTGTTGCTCAGGGGAACCTTGTCTGGAAAATATTGTTGTTCTAAGATTTTAATTAATAGTTTTTTGTGTATGAATTTTTGTTTTGCAAAACGCTATATAGCTGGAATGGAATGTTTGTATCCTGTATATTAGACTGTGATATGTGGTTGTCTCACCAGCACACACACACACACACACACACACACGCACACGCACACACCTCTATAAAATGTTAGCATGACACAATCATTTAGCCTCTTGATTATTATCTAATATGTTGGCAGGCATAACTTTATAGTTTTTATTCTGATCATTGTTACAAGCTGAATTCTGACAATATATCCGTTATATCAACACACTCTTCACTCCTGTTGAAACCAAAAAGGGATCTTCCTACATATACAGAACCACTAAAGTTCTATATAGAACCCTTTATAGGAGGTTAGGAAGTGTCTGTGTATACAGTATATATAGAATATATATGGAACCCTTTACAGGAGGTTAGTCTGTCTGAGTATACAGTATATAGAGAATATATATAGATCCCTTTATAGGAGGTTAGGAAGTGTCTGAGTATACAGTATATATAGAATATATATAGAACCCTTTACATGAGGTGTTAGGGAAGATTCAGAATTTGTTGGTAACATATGTAAGATGTTTTATATTTATCAAATGTGTGTAAGTTAATTCTCATCAGAATGGTATTTTTGTATAATACTGTGGGCAGGGTTGCAGTATCTGTTCTATGTCAAGACTAAGTTGCATGGCCGCTGAGAGGGGAGAGGTCAAAGTGTCATCATGTGTAAACATATCTTTCACTCTCTACCTTCCCCATAGTGGGGAAAGGAAGGTTGCAGTGTCTGGAATCATTCTATGCTCCCTCTCATGTTGTTTCTATCTTAACCTATAGTCTCACCCTCCTCTCCGTGAGTTTGTCCAGGAGTTTGTATTTTGAGTGGGTTGTATCTAAATGACAATTTGATATATGCCTGTTGATTTGGAGGATTGGTTTATGGTTCTGGGGTTTGGGAAAGGAGACAAAGCTGAACGATGAATTGTGTCTATGCTGTCTTATCCTGTGTGTGTGTCTTTACTATAAAGGACCTCAGTTACAATGTGGAAGGGGCTCTCAGAGGATTCACTGGGAGACACTGAATCAATCTGAGAGTCACAGGGTTGTGATAGAGCTCAGATAATTAAAGATGGACTTTGATAACTAACTCTGACTTGTGTGTGTGGTTTGCTCCCATGATTTGGTAAATAGAGGAAATTTCCACGACAGAGGTTAGCCTGTCTGAGTATACAGTATATATAGAATATACATAGAACCCTTTATAGGAGGTTAGGAAGTGTCTGAGTATACAGTATATATAGAATATATATAGAACCCTTTATAGGAGGTTAGGAAGTGTCTGAGTATACAGTATATATAGAATATATATAGAACTCTTTATAGGAGGTTAGGAAGTGTCTGAGTATACAGTATATATAGAATATATATAGAACCCTTTATAGGAGGTTAGGAAGTGTCTGAGTATACAGTATATATAGAATATATATAGAACCCTTTATAGGAGGTTAGGAAGTGTCTGAGTATACAGTATATATAGAATATATATAGAACCCTTTATAGGAGGTTAACCTGTCTGAGTATACAGTATATATTTAACCCTTTATAGGAGGTTAGGAAGTGTCTGAGTATACAGTAGAATATATATAGAACCCTTTATAGGAGGTTAGGAAGTGTCTGAGTATACAGTATATATAGAATATATATAGAATCCTTTATAGGAGGTTAACCTGTCTGAGTATACAGTATATATTTGACCCTTTATAGGAGATTAGCCTGTCTGAGTATACAGTATATATACAGTATATATTTAACCCTTTATAGGAGGTTAGCCTGTCTGAGTATACAGTATATATAGAACCCTTTATAGGAGGTTAGGAAGTGTCTGAGTATACAGAATATATAGAATATATATAGAACCCTTTATAGGAGGTTAGCCTGTCTGAGTATACAGTATATATTTAACCCTTTATAGGAGGTTAGCCTGTCTTAGTATACAGTATATATTTAACCCTTTATAGGGCTCTTTGGTCAGAACTCTAGAGGTTCTTCTTCACTGAATTGATCTTCATTATATCCAAACACACTGGTGGTCAGGGAGGCATCTCTTTTTTTGAACGATGGCCCACGTCAACTCTGGCATTACAATACATACATTACAATACAACGTTGACCATTAGTTACAGCAAACAACAAACATGTCTCTTCTGCTCCGTTCTTTACCCCTCCTCTCTTCACTAGATGGATGGTAACTTTAGTGTTTAACCCCTCCTCTCTTCACTAGATGGACGGTAACTTTAGTGTTTAACCCCTCCTCTCTTCACTAGATGGATGGTAACTTTAGTGTTTAACCCCTCTTCTCTTCACTAGATGGACGGTAACTTTAGTGTTTAACCCCTCCTCTCTTCACTAGATGGCCGGTAACTTTAGTGTTTAACCCCTCCTCTCTTCACTAGATGGTCGGTAACTTTAGTGTTTAACCCCTCTGTGTCCAAGGACCAAACTTTTGAATATTATTTTCAGTGCGCCTCAAGTAGGCTGGAAACATGACATTTACAACAACGTTTTTTTTCTGATAACTAGTTCATTGCATCCGCCATGGAGCCCAGTTTCATAATATTACGTTATGTTAGATAGTAATCGCTAAAAAACAGGCCTTATTTTAGGTCATTCTTCTCCCTGCCAGCTCCTATTAGTTCTATTGAGCTCCGTGGAATCAACTCACCTTCTGAACGTTCTATTCCCAGCTCATTGTTCTGCGTCACAATGGCAGCTTCACTATTGTATCAATGACACCTGCCCACGCTGACGTCAGGTTACTTATTATCAACAGGGTTACAGCTACTTGGTGAGCCTGATCACTGTTCGCCTGGATACACGTTGTGGTGACGTTGTGGTGACCCACAGTGCTAAACCTTAAACCTTTTCTGGTCATGGTTAACCATATTTGTTTTCAGAAAAAGGTATACCACCTAACTAAAACGTATGTCCCTGTCCTCTTTTTCAAGACGTGGCCAATTTAAACAGCCAGAAGACATTTTTTAAATTAAGAAACAACACTTTTTTTGATGACTTGTTGTTTCTAAATGGCTGCTGGGTAATTTGATATGCCTCGAAATGTTCGTTCGTAGACATCGGAATCGTTATTAAAAATGCAACACTGCACACGCGCGCCAACAAAACAATGCTGCAACGAGCGTCTAGAAGTCAGTTCTGTTTGTGACGCAGTTCGCGCTGCATCTCCTCATTGGTTTATAGAAGCAGGTACCCACGTGGCATCTCCTCATTGGTTTATAGAAGCAGGTACCCACGTGCCATCTCCTCATTGGTTTATAGACGCAGGTACCCACGTGCCATCTCCTCATTGGTTTATAGAAGCAGGTACCCACGTGCCATCTCCTCATTGGTTTATAGAAGCAGGTACCCACGTGCCATCTCCTCATTGGTTTATAGACGCAGGTACCCACGTGCCATCTCCTCATTGGTTTATAGACGCAGGTACCCACGTGCCATCTCCTCATTGGTTTATAGAAGCAGGTACCCACGTGCCATCTCCTCATTGGTTTATAGAAGCAGGTACCCACGTGCCATCTCCTCATTGGTTTATAGAAGCAGGTACCCACGTGCCATCTCCTCATTGGTTTATAGAAGCAGGTACCCACGTGCCATCTCCTCATTGGTTTATAGAAGCAGGTACCCACGTGCCATCTCCTCATTGGTTTATAGAAAAAGGTACCCATGTGCCATCTCCTCATTGGTTTATAGAAAAAGGTACCCACGTGCCATCTCCTCATTGGTTTATAGAAAAAGGTACCCACGTGTCATCTCCTCATTGGTTTATAGAAGCAGGTACCCACGTGCCATCTCCTCATTGGTTTATAGAAGCAGGTACCCACGTGCCATCTCCTCATTGGTTTATAGAAGCAGGTACCCACGTGCCATCTCCTCATTGGTTTATAGAAGCAGGTACCCACGTGTCATCTCATTTAGCAAAAAAACATAACTTAACATAAACATAACTCTTTAAACAATAAAAGCTAATTTATGAATATTTCTGAAAAGTGATATATAGCTTTTTGGAATGAAACTCTTATGTTTCCCCATCTGAGCTCAGAGTAGATGAGAGATGTAATGTTTGTCTCTGTTGTGTTGAAGTCCAATCAAGCAGGAGAGACCAGCCTCCCCTGTTCCCAGCTGTGTGTCCATGAAGAGTAACTGGTCTATGGGCTATCCTATATCCTTTAGAGAGGGAGATTTTTCTACTGAACAAAGGTAAGAAGAACTCATGGGTCATGGTCAGTGAGTTAAACAACACTGTCTCTAGTCATTTCTCCTCTCCCATTTTCCCATTTATTGTTGTTGTTTTCATAATCCATAGGCTAATCCTTTTGTCCATTTTCATAGTCCTAAAACAAAATTAAACAATCACAACATTTCCTCCCTATGTGTGTGTGTGTGTGTGTGTGTTTGTGTGCGTGTGTACTCCCTGGATGAGGAGATATAATCTCATGTTCTGTCCACAGAAACCAACAGGAGAGATCAGAGTCAGAGATTCTCAGTGGTCAGTCTTCCCAGAGTCATCAAACAGACCTGGCCTCCATATTCAGTGTATGTGGTCCTGTTATGTACATGTGTTTTAGTTTACCTCAAGTAAAGTTGATCTGTCAATCATTCATTAATGTGTTGATGAGAAATAATTTCTTCTCTTGTTTAACTTATTTACTTGATTTATTTCAGTTGCTTGAAGAGAAAATTATGACATTTGTGAAGAACGAGCTGAAGATGTTCAAGAGGATTCTTAGTCCAGAACTCCCAGAAGGCTTTGAGAGTCAGAAGCAGGATAAGGAAGTGGTGGATGCTGAAGATGAGAAGCAGGAGAGCAGTGCCAGAGAGGGGGCTCTGAAGATCACACTGCACATCCTGAGGAAAATGAACCAGAAGGAGCTTGCTGACACACTGGAGAAATGTAAGATCTGTCTGCCTCATGATGAATGCTGTGTTATAACATTTAAAAGCTGTAGCTAAAGTACAGCTAAAGTAGCTGTGTAACTCAATGATATTGTAGCAGCCTTAACACAACACATAGTGACCTCATCGAGTAGCAGCAGGGATGTGTTGTGGTGATTATTTAGAGAGAGAGAGAGACAACATAAATTATACCATCAATAATACCAATAATAATATAATCAGTCACACCAGTCTGTAATGCATTATGAAAACATTTACACATTTATACAGTCAGTTAAGATAATAAATTATTAGAATTTAAAACTTTATAACAGTCCTTCAATACTGTAGGTATTAAAACAGACAGTAATACTAATATCCTCTGTGTTATTTCTAGATTCAGATGAGCTTGCTGAGATTTGCCAACGTGAACTCAAATCTAATCTAAAGAAGAAGTTTCAATGTGTATTTGAGGGGATCGCTAAACAAGGAAACCCAACACTTCTCAACAGGATCTACACAGAGCTCTACATCACAGAGGGTGGAACAGGAGAGGTCAATAATGAACATGAGCTGAGACAGATTGAGACAACAACCAGGAAACAAGCAAGACCAGAGACTGCAATCAAATGTAAAGACATCTTCAAACCCTTAACTGGACAAGACAAACCTATCAGAACTGTGCTGACAAAGGGAGTCGCTGGCATTGGAAAAACAGTCTCTGTGCAGAAGTTCATTCTGGACTGGGCTGAAGGAAAAGCAAATCATGATGTCCAATTTGTATTTTCATTTCCTTTCCGGGAGCTGAATTTGAAAAAAGAGGACAAATACACTTTCATTGAACTTCTCAATCACTTCTCAATGGAAACCAAACAATCAAGAATCTCCAACTACGACAAGTACAA
The DNA here is from genome assembly GCF_013265735.2 of Oncorhynchus mykiss. NCBI lineage: Eukaryota > Metazoa > Chordata > Actinopteri > Salmoniformes > Salmonidae > Oncorhynchus > Oncorhynchus mykiss. The sequence goes on from NC_048576.1 coordinate 102,840,745, forward strand.
AGTTCTGTTCATATTTGATGGTCTGGATGAGTGCCGACTGCCCCTAGACTTCCAGAAGAACAAGATCTGTTGGGACGTCACAGAGTCAACCTCAGTGGATGTTCTGCTGACAAATCTCATAAGGGGAAATCTGCTTCCCTCTGCTCTCCTCTGGATAACTACCCGACCTGCAGCAGCCAATAAAATCCCTTCATGGTGTGTTGACCAGGTGACAGAGGTACGAGGGTTCAATGACCCGCAGAAGGAGGAGTACTTCAGGAAGAGATTCAGTGATGAGGACCTGGCCAGCAGAATCATCTCACACATAAAGACATCAAGGAGCCTCCACATCATGTGCCACATTCCAGTCTTCTGTTGGATTTCTGCAACAGTCCTTGAGCACATGTTGAAACATAAGAGAGAAGAGATGCCCAAGACTCTGACTGAGATGTACACACACCTTGTGGAGTTTCATACCAAACAGAAGAATGAAAAGTATCTTGGGAAAGAAGAGACAGGTCCACACTGGGATAAAGAGAGCATTCTGTCACTGGGAAAACTGGCTTTTCAACAGCTTGTGAAGGGCAATCTGATTTTCTATGAAGAAGACCTGAAAGAGGCTGGCATTGATGTCAATGAAGCCTCAGTGTACTCAGGATTGTGCACACAGCTCTTTAAAGAGGAATGTGGGCTGTACCAGGATACGGTGTACTGCTTCGTGCATCTGAGCATTCAGGAGTTTCTGGCTGCTGTATATGTGTTCCTCTCATTCATCAACAACAATGAGAATGTAATTGAAAAACTGCAAACAAAAGACAATTCTAAAGTTACTTTTTACAAGAGTGCTGTGGATAAAGCCTTACAAAGTGAGACGGGAAACCTGGACCTTTTCCTCCGCTTCATTCTGGGCCTCTCACTGGAGTCCAATCAGAAGCACTTACGAGGTCTACTGATAAAGACAAGAAGCAGCTCACAGAGCCATGAAGAAACAGTCAAGTACATCAAGGAGAAGATCAGGGAGAATCCCTCTCCAGAGAGTAGCATCAATCTGTTCCACTGTCTGAATGAACTGAATGACCATTCTCTAGTGGAGGAGATCCAAAGATACCTGAGATCAGGAAGTCTCTCAGAAGACAACCTGTCACCTGCACAGTGGTCAGCTCTGGTCTTTGTGTTGCTGACTTCAGAAAAGGAGCTGAATGTGTTTGACCTGAAGAAATACTCCAGATCAGAGGAAGGTCTTCTGAGGCTGCTGCCAGTGGTCAAAGCCTCCAGAGCTGTTCTGTGAGTACATAAAATGACTTTTAAGAACTAATCATCAGGAAGAAATATTCAGTTTAGAGAAAAATATGTGATATCATATGTATATAATATATTATTAAAACATATTGAATAAATTCATTGATTTTCACATTAGTATAACAATATGACCATACAATTCTAGGAGACAGAAGATGAATCGATGTGATGTTTCAGAGAATTAAATAAATGCATCTACCATTGTCCTTCTACACTTCTGGTGTTAAATTAACAGCGTGTTTGTGAAGTCATGATGATCTCTTTGTCAGTCTGTCAGGCTGTGGAGTCACAGAGGAAGGCTGTGCTTCTCTGGTCTCAGCTCTGGAGTCAAACCCCTCACACCTGAGAGAGCTGGATCTGAGTAACAATGACCTGAAGGATTCAGGAGTGAAGCTGCTCTCTGCTGGACTGGGGAATCCCCACTGTAAACTGGAGACTCTGAGGTCCGTAATATCAGATATGAAAGCACTTTATGTATGTAGTTCTCCCATTTGAAAAGTCGTAATTATTCGGTTATATTCACTTATAGTGTATTAAAGTAGTCATAAGTTTAGTATTTGGTCCCATATTCCATGCCTCCAGTGATTACATCAAGCTTGTGATTCTACTAACTTGTTGAATGTATTTTCAGTTTGTCTTGGTTGTGTTTTAGATGTTTTCCTAATAGAAACTGAATGGTGAATGATGTCCTATCATGTTGGAGTCACTTCACTTGTATTGTCAGTAAGAATAGAAGATGTTTCTGAACACTTCTACATTCATGTGGATGCTACTATGATGATGAATAATCAGGAATGAATCGTGAATGAATATGAATGAGAAAGTTACAGAGGCACAAAGATCAGACTCCCTCTGTAATTGGTAATGGTGAGAGGTTAGCATGTTTTGTTGTAGCCTCTGTTATTGGTAATGGTGAGAGGTTAGTATGTTTTGTTGTAGCCTCTGTTATTGGTAATGGTGAGAGGTTAGCATGTTTTGTTGTAGCCTCTGTTATTGGTAATGGTGAGAGGTTAGCATGTTTTGTTGTAGCCTCTGTTATTGGTAATGGTGAGAGGTTAGCATGTTTTGTTGTAGCCTCTGTTATTGGTAATGGTGAGAGGTTAACATGTTTTGTTGTTGCCTCTGTTATTGGTAATGGTGAGAGGTTAACATGTTTTGTTGTTGCCTCTGTTATTGGTAATGGTGAGAGGTTAGCATGCTTTGTTGTAACCTCTGTAACTTTCTCACTCATTATTATTCATGATTCTTTCATGATTTTTCTTAATCATGGCATCATCAGGATGAATTTATTATTGTTTAGAAACATGTTATCTACTCTCTTAGACAGAAAAGTACTCCACTCATCATCCACCATTTTATTATTGGGCAAAACACAACCAAAACAAACTGCAAATGCAACCAACGAGTTTACGACAAAAAACACAATTTTTGACTATTTTAATACACTATGAGTGAATTGTTCAGAATACTTAAGACTTCTTCTAATGGGGAGACTGGAAACATAAATTGTTTTCATTTTTAATAGTGAAACACATGTGTCTAAAAATACCCTCAAATTAAAGTTGACATTATAAACTGTCACCTCATATGAAACATTTGACCTCAAATCCAAAATGTTGGAGAATAGAGCCACATTTAAAATGTTAGCTTCACTGTCTAAATAGATATGGTGTGGACTGTATACTCAATACAATCTAAATCTGATACCTCACTGTCTAAATAGATATGGTGTGGACTGTATACTCAATACAATCTAAATCTGATACCTCACTGTCTAAACAGATATGGTGTGGACTGTATACTCAATACAATCTAAATCTGATACCTCACTGTCTAAACAGATATGGTGTGGACTGTATACTCAATATAATCTAAATCTGATACCTCACTGTCTAAATAGATATGGTGTGGACTGTATACTCAATACAATCTAAATCTGATACCTCTCTGTCTAAATAGATATAGTGTGGACTGTATACTCAATATAATCTAAATCTGATACCTCACTGTCTAAATAGATATGGTGTGGACTGTATACTCAATACAATCTAAATCTGATACCTCTCTGTCTAAATAGATATAGTGTGGACTGTATACTCAATACAATCTAAATCTGATTCCTCACTGTCTAAATAGATATGGTGTGGACTGTATACTCAATACAATCTAAATCTGATTCCTCACTGTCTAAATAGATATGGTGTGGACTGAATACTCAATACAATCTAAATCTGATACCTCACTGTCTGTCTTCTGACTGATACTGCTTTTTAAACTGGTCTGGTCAGTCTACTATAATATTTGTACTATACATGTTTCTATCTGCAGGCAATACTTTGATAATTTGTCATTTTTTATGATGATACACTATTTTATTAATAGATATGGAAGGTTTCAGGTCACTGATATATCTGAATATGTTGAAAAAATATACTGCCACTATTTTCACCACCAAAGAATATCAGTGTGATTTTAAAATGATTTGACTCTTTGCAGGCTGTCAGGCTGTCTAGCCACAGAGGAAGGCTGTGCTCCTCTGGTCTCAGCTCTGAAGTCAAACCCTTCACACCTGATAGAGCTGGACCTGAGTAACAATGACCTGAAGGATTCAGGAGTGAAGCTGCTCTCTGCTGGACTGGAGGATCCACACTGTAAACTGGAGAAACTCAAGTATGTAGAGGGTTTATGTCAATGTTCATATCAGACATGTTTGACTTATCAGTCTAGTTAAGACAAACATTCTTACCACCACTTGGACAAAGATATATGTTACTGTGTCTGTGTCCAGTGTGTGTGTGTGTCCAGTGTGTGTGTGTGTCCTCTCAAACACAGACTGAACACACTGGACACTGTAGTGGAAATGTCCTGTATTTACCAAATCATGAGAGCAAACCACACACAAGTCAGAGTTATCATAAAGTCCATCTTTAATTATATGAGCTCCATCACAACCCTGTGACTCTCAGATCAATTCAGTGTCTATAAATGAATTCTCTGAGAGTGCTTACACATTGCAACTGAGATCCTTTATAGCAAAGACACACATAGCCAGACAGCATTGGCTATAAATTATCGTTCAGCTTTGTCTCCTAAACTATGTTCTTATCTCGCTCTCAGGACCATAAAACAAAACCTCATCAACAGGCATATATCAAATACACCCCTCCTGGACAAGATCACAGAGACACAGTGACTGGCACACAGACATTGTGGAGCCAATAGATAATTGGTTCCCCCTCAATCATCCCTTCACATGGTTTAAAAGACAGGTTTACATATGAAGACAAACTTGACCCCTCCCCTCTCTGCGGCCCAAGTAACTGAACCCAGGACAGAGAACAGATAACTGCAACCGGCCACCACTACAGTACAACAAGATACATTCTGATGAGAAGTAACTCACAAGCATATAATGAAAATAAAACATCTTATCTATGTTACACAACTATACTGATTATTCCACAACAACAAACACACACACAGACACACATACACACATGATGGACAACAACACACACACACACACTGGACACACACACACACACTGGACACACACACACACACACACACACACACACACACACACAGGATAAAAGCTGTTGCCCAATACCTTGCTCAGCAGTCGTTCACCACAGGAAGCTGGGGTTGTTCCAGTTAATGAACTGGATATTCTATGTTCATTATCACATATCAATCAGACTGACAAAAGTTTTAGCCTCTGTAACTTTCTCACTCATTATTATTCATGATTCATTCATGATTTTCCTTAATCGTGGAATCATCAGGATTAATTTAGTAGTGTTTAGAAACATGTTATCTACTCACTTATGAAGAAAGTACTCCATTCATCATCCACCATTTCAATTTTGGGCAAAACATTATCCAAAACACTACCAAAACAAACTGAATAATCATTCAACGAGTTTGAGTCACAGGCTTGATGTTGGCCAAATACTACATTTTTGACTACTTTAATACGCTATCAGTGAATTGGTCAGAATACTTTTGACTTCTTCAAATAGGGGGACTAGATACATGAAGTGCTTTTATTTTTCTAAATGGTGAAACAGATATATATGAAAATACCCTCAAATTAAAGGTAACATTATATACTGTCACCTCATATGAAACATTTGTGTTCGGCAGGTAAGTCAGGATCAGGGAATCCCGTAGCACACCAGAACAATACTTACAAACAAACAATCACCGACAAGGACAATGAGGGTTAAATACACAACATGTAATGAATGGGATTGGAACCAGGTGTGATACAAGACAAGACAAAACCAAAGGAAAATGAGAAGAGGATCGTGTGTGTGTGTGTTCAGTGTATGTGTCTGTGTGTGTGTGTGTGTGTGTGTGTTCAGTGTCTGTGTGTGTGTCTGTGTGTGTGTCTGTGTGTCTGTGTGTGTCTGTGTGTGTGTGTGTTCAGTGTGTGTGTGTGTCTGTGTGTGTGTTCAGTGTGTGTGTGTGTGTGTGTGTGTGTGTTCAGTCTGTGTGTGTGTGTGTGTGTGTGTGTGTGTGTGTGTGTGTGTGTGTGTGTGTGTGTGTGTGTGTGTGTGTGTAATTAATGTGAATAAGTGTATTTTATATTACCATACAGTATAACATATGATCATTCAACAAGTCTCAAGTTACCTTAACTTCTCCTTTTGATACCTAGAAACATCTACATTAAATGAATTAGTGAAAAGTGAGTTAACATTCTAATGTGAATGATGATGATTTCTAATATTGTGTCTGGTTTCATCCATCAGATGTCTGTGATCTCACACTGGACCCAAACACAGTAAACAGACACCTCTCTCTGTCTGAGGAGAACAGAAAGGTGACATGGAGGAGAGAGGAGCAGCCGTATCCTGATCACCCAGAGAGATTTGAGGACTGTGAACAGGTGCTGTGTAGAGAGGGTCTGACTGGGCGCTGTTACTGGGAGGTAGAGTGGAGTGGGGGAGAGGCTGGTATAGGATTGACATATAAAGGAATCAACAGGAGAGGAGGGGGTAAGGACTGTTGTCTTGGAGCCAATGTCAAGTCCTGGAGTCTGTTCTGCTCTGACAACAGTTACTCTGCCTATCACAATAATAATCCCACTACCATAGACGTCCCCTCCTCCAGCTCCCACAGAGTAGGAGTGTATCTGGACTGGCCAGCCGGCACTCTGTCCTTCTATAGAGCCTCCTCTGACACACTGACCCACCTGATCACATTCACCTCCACATTCACTGAGCCCCTCTATCCAGGGTTTTGGGTTTGGGGTGTTGGTGACTCAGTGTCCCTCTGTCAGTGATACACACACACACACACACACACACACACTGGACACAGACACACACACCTGCTGGACACACACACACACTGGACGAAGACACACACACACTGGACAAAAACACACACTGGACAAAAACACACACTGGACAAACACACTGGGCAAAGACAGACACACTTGACACACACACACTCACACTGGACACAGCCACACACACCTGCTGGACACACACACTAGATACACACATACACACACTGGACACACACACACACACACACACACACTGGACTCACAGACACACGCTGGACACACACACACACACACTAGATACACACACACACTGGACGCACACACACACACACTCACACTGGACACACACACACACACACAAACTGAACACACACACATATACACCTGCTGGAAACACACACTGGTTACACACACACACACTGGACACACACACACACACACACACTGGACTCACAGACACACACTGGACACACACACACACACAAACACAAACACACACTGGACTCATAGACACACACTGAACACACACACACATATACACCTGCTGGACACACACACTGGTTACACACACACACACATATACACCTGCTGGACACACACACTGGTTACACACACACACACTGGACACACACACACACACACACACACACACACACACACACACACACACACTGGAATCACAGACACACACTGGACACACACACACACACACACAAACACACACTGGACACACACACACACACACACTCACACTGGACACACACACACACACACTGGACACACACATACACCTGCTGGACACACACACTGGTTACACACACACACACTGGACACACACACACACACACACACTGGACTCACAGACACACACTGCACACACACACACACTGGACAAACACACACTGGACAAACACACACACACACACAAACACAGTGGACACACACACACACACACACTGGACAAACACACACTAGACAAATACACACACACACTAGACAAACACACACACACACACTGGACACACACACACACACTGGACAAACACACACTAGATAAAAATACACACACACACACACTAGACAAACACACACACACACTGGACAAATACACACACACAAACACAGTGGACACACACACACACACACACACACACACTGGACAAACACACACTAGACAAATACACACACACACTAGACAAACACACACACACACACTGGACACACACACACACACACAGGACAAACATATACACACAGGACACACACACATTGGACACACACACACACACACACACACACTGGACACACACATACACACTGGACACACACATACACACACACACACTGGACTCACAGACACACACTGGACACACACACACACACACACACTGGACTCACAGACACACACTGGACACACACACACACACACACACACACTGGACAAATACACACACACACTAGACAAACACACACACAAACACAGTGGACACACACACACACACACACACAGGACAAACATATACACACTGGACACACACACACACACACACACACACACACACACATACACACACTGGACTCACAGACACACACTGGACTCACAGACACACACTGGACTCACAGACACACACTGGACACACACACACTGGACACACACACACTGGACACACACACTCACACACACACACACTGGTCACACACACACTCTGGACAGACACACACACACACACTGGACTCACAGACACACACTGGGCACACACTGGACACACACACACACACACACACACACACACACACACACACAGTGGACAAACATATACACACAGGACACACACACACACTGGACACACACTCACACTGAACACAAACACTCTGGACACACACACACATGCGCGTCTTTCTATAGTAGTGAGGACCTCTTACAATAACACTTAAAATACCAATGTGATCATGTGTTGTCTTTTATGTTGAAAAACAAATTGTATAATTATATATAATTATATATGGACATACACTCCATATTTGTACAAGTATACAAGGATATATTGTACTTTTCATAATAAAACATACTTGAAACAAGAAAAGGCTGTTAATTGTGAAAACAGTTTGTTTATTGATTTAACGTTTCCTCTGTCAGGTTGATGTTAACCTGCGACTGGTTGAAACAAGAAAAGGCTGTTAATTGTGAAAACAGTTTGTTTATTGATTTAACGTTTCCTCTGTCAGGTTGATGTTAACCTGCGACTGGTTGAAACAAGAAAAGGCTGTTAATTGTGAAAACAGTTTGTTTATTGATTTAACGTTTCCTCTGTCAGGTTGATGTTAACCTGCGACTGGTTGAAACAAGAAACAAATATGAAATGAAATACAAAACAATTAAATATGTGGGATAGAATTAAACAAATTGTACAATTAGTACAACAGAGTGTTGTAATGCAAGGTTACTATAGCAACAGAGTGTTGTGATGCAGGGTTACTATAGCAACAGAGTGTTGTGATGCAGGGTTACTATAGCAACAGAGTGTTGTAATGCAGGGTTACTATAGCAACAGAGTGTTGTAATGCAGGGTTACTATAGCAACAGAGTGTTGTAATGCAGGGTTACTATAGCAACAGAGTGTTGTAATGCAGGGTTACTATAGCAACATAGTGTTGTAATGCAGGGTTACTATGGCAACAGAGTGTTGTGATGCAGGGTCACTATAGCAACAGAGTGTTGTAATGCAGGGTCACTATAGCAACAGAGTGTTGTAATGCAGGGTCACCATAGCAACAGAGTGTTGTAATGCAGGGTTACTATAGCAACAGAGTGTTGTGATGCAGGGTCACTATAGCAACAGAGTGTTGTAATGCAGGGTTACTATAGCAACATAGTGTTGTAATGCAGGGTTACTATAGCAACAGAGTGTTGTGATGCAGGGTCACTATAGCAACAGAGTGTTGTAATGCAGGGTCACTATAGCAACAGAGTGTTGTAATGCAGGGTCACCATAGCAACAGAGTGTTGTGATGCAGGGTCACTATAGCAACAGAGTTCTCTCTCCCTCTGCCCTCTTCTCTCTGCTCTCTCACTCTCTGCTCTCTCTCTCACTCTCTGATCTCACTCTCTGCTCTCTCTTTTCTCTGCTCTCTCTCTGCTCTCTGCTCTCTCACTCTCTCTTTGCTTTCTCAGTCTGCTCTCTGCTCTCTCTCTGCTCTCTCTTTTCTCTGCTCTCTCTCTGCTCTCCCTTTTCTCTGATCTCTCTCTGTTCTCTGCTCTCTGCTCTGCTGCTCTCTTTTCTCTGCTCTCTCTCTGCTCTCTCTTTGCTCTCTGCTATCTCTCTCTCTGCTCTGCTCTCTCACTCTTTCTTTGCTTTCTCAGCCTGCTCTCTGCTCTCTCTCTCTGCTCCCTCTCTCTCTCCCACACTCTGCTCTCTCTCTCCCACACACTCTGATCTCTCTCTGCTCTCTCTCTCTCCCACACACTCTGCTCTCTCTCTGCTCTCTCTCTCTCCCACACTCTTCTCTCTCTCTGCTCTCTCTCTCTCCCACACTCTGCTCTCTCTCTGCTCTCTCTCTCTCCCACACTCTTCTCTCTCTCTCCCACACTCTGCTCTCTCTCTCCCACACTTTCTGCTCTCTCTCCCACACGTTCTGCTCTCTCTCTCTCCCACACTCTGCTCTCTCTCTCCCCACACTCTGCTCTCTCTCTTCTCTCTCTCTCTCCCACACTCTTCTCTCTCTCTCCCACACTCTGCTCTCTCTCTCTCCCACACTTTCTGCTCTCTCTCCCACACGTTCTGCTCTCTCTCTCTCCCACACGTTCTGCTCTCTCTCTCTACCACACTTTCTGCTCTCTCTCTCCCCACACTCTGCTCTCTCTCTTCTCTCTCTCTCTCCCACACTCTTCTCTCTCTCTCCCACACTCTGCTCTCTCTCTCCCCACACTCTGCTCTCTCTCTTCTCTCTCTCTCTCCCACACTCTTCTCTCTCTCTCCCACACTCTTCTCTCTCTCTCCCACACTCTGCTCTCTCTCTCCCACACTTTCTGCTCTCTCTCCCACACGTTCTGCTCTCTCTCTCTCCCACACTCTGCTCTCTCTCTCCCCACACTCTGCTCTCTCTCTTCTCTCTCTCTCTCCCACACTCTTCTCTCTCTCTCTCCCACACTCTGCTCTCTCTCTCCCACACTTTCTGCTCTCTCTCCCACACGTTCTGCTCTCTCTCTCTCCCACATTCTCTGCTCTCTCTATCTTAACAGTGGTGCAGTTTGGACAATCACCACTTGATGGCAGTGTTAAACCAGAAGTGATGAAAACAACATCACTGCAGAGAGAGAGAGAGAGAGAGAGATCGGGAAACTTTAATATGGCAGTGAAGGCACTCAAAGAAAAAGCCCGCAGAGCAATGTATGCAATAAAAATGAAATTATTCAAAATCAACATCCCAATTAGAATTTGGACTAAAATATTTGACAGTGTAATCCTACCAATAGCACTTTATGGAAGTGAGGTTTGGGGGCCACTCAATAAACTGGATTTTAAAATGTGGGACAAACATCCAATTGAAACCCTACATGCAGAATTCTGTCGGAAAATTCTACAAGTCCAGAGAAATACACCAACTAATGCATGTAGGGCAGAATTGGGCCGTTTTCCAGTAATAATGAAAATACAGAAAAGATCATTAAAATTTTGGCTACATCTAAATTCAAGTCCAAATTTGAGTCTGCAATTTAAAGCACTTCAAGCCCAAGAGCTGAGCCCAGAAACGAGCCCTCTCAGTCAGCTGGTGTTGGACCTCACCAACCAAGCTGACACCAGCACTGCTTCAAAAGAAAGAATTCCAATAAGCAAAATCATGAACCAATCAAAGGAATCATACTTACAATACTGGAAAAACGAAACAAAATCCCAAAGCCGACTAAATTGCTATCTGACCCTAAACAGAGAATATGAATTGGCTGATTATCTCTACTCTGTCAGAGATACGAAGCAGAGACAGATCCTTACCAAGTACAGGCTGAGTGACCACCGATTGGCAATAGAAACCGGCAGACATAAAAAGACATGGCTACCCAAAGAGGAGCGTGTATGTGGTCACTGCATGACAGGGGAGGTAGAGACAGAGATGCACTTTCTCCTTTACTGTGATAAATATTCCTCACAAAGAGATTCATTATTCACAGAAATGACTACATATATTCCACATTTTTACAAATTGAACCCAGAGGAAAAACTAAGAATACTCATGGGCGAAGGAGCAATGGCTCCTCTTGCAGCCAAATATGTATTTTCCTGCCATAGCCTGAGGGACACTGAATAATAACATCTGCATAGTAAACAGTAACTTACTTATTATTACTATTATTGTTATTACTATAATTATTAATGTTTACTGTAGACTGTTACCATTTTATTGTATTTATTTTTGTATTATTATTTACTACCATTTTATATTATTATTTGCTATCATTTACAATTTTGTTACAATGTATATTGTATACATTGTTGCTTTGGCAATATTGACACAATGTTTTTCATGCCAATAAAGCAGCTTGAATTTGAATTTGAATTTGAGAGAGTCTAATATACTGATATACAGTAACATTCAGAAAGTATTCAGACCAGAGAGAGAGAGAGTCTAATATACTGATATACAGCAACATTCAGAAAGTATTCAGACCCCTTGACTTTTTACACATTTTATCACGTTACAGCCTTATTCTAAAATGGATTAAATGTGTTTTTCCCCTCATCAATCTACACACAATAACCCAGAATTACAAAGCAAAAACTGTTCACTTTATGTGTGAACATTTTTATTTAAAAAAAACTTAGATATCACAGAGGGAGAGGGAGAGTAGAGAGTCAGAACAGAGGGAAAGAGAGAGAGGGAGGGGAGAGAGTCAGAACAGAGGGAAAGAGAGAGAGGGATGGTAGAAAGTCAGATCAGA